>NW_016107532.1:2741415-2745540 GCF_001604975.1 Cebus imitator
TTTCTTGTTGGTTTTAGACCTTCTGTGATAAAATGGAGCTTCCAAGTACCTCTGAGGAGGAAGTAGTAGTTTGCTTGAAATTCTCTGAGCCAAAGACCTGAGGCCGTTTGGTCCAGGGAAAGATACAAGAGTTGGGATGAAGAAACCAGACAGTTCTGTCCCTTACCTGAGGCCCATTGCTACTGAACCTCAGTTTTGCCCATGACCCATGGCATAGTCCTAGGAGGTCCCGAGAACAGGTGCCAGCGTGATTGAGTTACAGCTTGCTTTTATCCAAGGTACTGGCAGAAGTTACAGGCAAAGACATAAATTAGTACATGTCAGGTATACATTGGTAGGGGCAGGGTAAGGTCAGTTAAAAGATTTCCTGATTGGCAATTGGTTGAAAGAGTTAAACTTTGCCTAAAGAGTTGAAGTCAGCGGAGAGAAATGCTTGGGGTTAAGATAAGGTGGGTTGTGGAAGCCAAGGTGTGGATGAAGCCTTCAGGTAACAGGCTCCAGAGAGAATAGATAGTACATGTATTTTATCAGACCCTAAAAGGTGTGGGACTCTTAGTTAAATCTCTCCTAGATCAGTAAAAGGCCTAGAAAGGGAAGGGAATCTCTGCAGGATATAAATTTTCCCCACAAGAGATGGCTTTGCAGGGCCATTCCAAAATATGTCAAATAAACATATTTGGGGGTAAAATACTTTCATTTCCTTTAGGGCCGGTTATCTCTCATGTGGTGTTAGACCAGAGTCAGGTTGGAGTTGGTATCTTTATTGCTAAGAGTCTGTCCTGTGAGTCTCAGGATTCTGTTTTAATGTTAATGCTGGTCAGTTGTGTCTAAGCTCCAGAAGGGAGAGGCTATCATGAGGCATGGCCCATGCCCCACTTCCTCTCATGGCCTGAACCAGGTTTTTAAGTTTTTTCAAAATCCCTTTGGCCAAGAGGGAATCCATTCAGGCAGTTGGGGGGTGTAGAATTTTATTGTTGGTTTACAGCACTCACTCAGGAATTGGGGTTTTTTTACGGCTGGGTTGGCTTCCTCCTGGGGGCCGGTGGTGGAGTCAAGTGGCTTATCAGCCCTGGGACCTCAGGAACTTCCTTGCCCTGTGTGAGCTGCCTTTCCGTATCTGTCAGGTGGAGATAATAAAACAGCACTTCTAGGGTGCTCAGGAGGGATATCAATTAGGCAATATAAGTAAAGAGAGCCTTGGTTTTGTTAACTTCTTTGTGCCGTTATTTTTTGAGAGCCCAGACAGCCATCCCTTTCCTGGTGTTCCCCTGATGCTCAGCCGGGCATTCGCTAGAGATTTGTTTAGATGTGAATGTGCCTGCCTAGCCTAGGTCTGCCCAAGTTGCTGGGATGGGGCCACCAGCCAGCAGCCCCCACAGGCTTAGACCAAAGTCCTCACCCCACCCCACCCACTCCCAGGGGGAAGCCGGCAGCCCTGAGGGATCGAACCACTCACTGACTTCAACTCTTCCTGCATACTCATTTGGACATGGCATTCTTGGTCTGTAGATTTAAGTGGTCACATCCACTGGGATGACAGACACCAGGTACAGGTACGTATCAGTCCCTGTGACAGGGGTTTTACACATTCTCCATCTAAGAAGTCTGCTCATGCCTACCTGGTTAGTGGCAGATTGCAACGAGACCTTGTGGTTGTCGCGATTAGACATGCCCCTGTATGCCACTCAAGCCAGACCCTTGAAGCCCAAAGAAGAAGAAGTGTAGCAAGGGAGCCCTTCCTTTTCAAAGCCATTCCAGTTGTACTTTTTACTGCTGAGCTGGCAGACATTGGACTGGGACAAGAGTGAGGGGTGGGGGCAGGGTGTTGCAGGACCCAGCCCCTGAATGTGACTTGTAAGCCCCTGCTTCCTGGTCCCAGTGGGTTCCTTCCACCTTCAGCTGCATCCTCCCCCTTGCATCCACAGCTGTGTATCTGCATCAGGCTGTTGTTCCCTGCTTACAGGTTTTGATCCTACAGGGCCCTGGCTTTCCGGGCAGCATTTGATGTGAATTGCCTTTACCACCCACTCCTTGGGGTGGACCCACCCCTGGCACCCAGGACTCCTTGCCTCCCAAGGACTGAGCCCTCTGGGCTCTCCTTCCTTCAAATCCACTCTCAGTTTTTACTTTTGTGTTGAGTGAGAGGGGCTAACCTCCTACTGCTTGCTGGGAATGGACTCTGCCTGGTGGGGAGCTGGCCGCCCGTTCATCTGGCTGCCATCTATCTCTTCAGGTGTTATGTGATTCTCCGAGGGAGCAGCTGTGTGAGTGGAGATGCTCTCAGTGGTGGAGAATGGACTGGACCCCCGGGCTGCCATCCCGGTAGGTGGGCGAGAGAAGATCAAGGATGGGGAAGGGCTGCAGGGGACGGTCATTTATTTGGCTTGGCTCACTTCGAAATGAATGGGCACTGCCCTGCAAGAGAGGCCAGGTAGAGGAAAAAGTTACAACACAAGCAGGCTCCGAGGAGACCCTGTCCTTTCTAGATCACCTTATTGGTGGTAAGATGAGAATTTACAAAACGCAGTGGGAATTTAAGATCAGTTACCTGAAGACCAAGGATTTCCATTCAGCCCTGTGCCCTTAGGCCATGATTTGGTCACAGTCTGGCTAGTGCATTCAATTGGTGGGAAACAGGTATTCCCAGGGACTAGTTTGTTGTTTCAGTAATGGGGGTAAGCTGGTTAACTTACATGTATCTGAACATTTACCATTTTCTAGGATTTTCTAAATGTAATTATTTGTGACCAGTTCACCAGAGCCCCCTAGGACTCTCTCTTGGAGAGCCCTTTGCACCCTCCTGGGATGTCTCAGGCACTCTGTGGATGGAGCTGTCGGTTCCCTTGGAGAGACAGAAAGTCAGGTAGCTTTGGGGATGGTCCTTTAGCAGCATCCTGAGGTCACTTTCTGGGAGAGGCCAGGATTTCCCTTTCCTCCTCACTGCTGCTTCCCAGCTCAGAGAACTCTCTGCTTGAAAGGAACTGTAGCCCCCAGAGCTGTGTCTTTCCCCTCTTGGCCACAGGAGAGTACAGCTCCACCTGTCTCCCAGCTGGCTTTCGTGCAGGGGCTCTTCCCTCCCCTCCGCACCCCCACTGTACCACCCCAGTACTGGCTGAATCCCGCCCCAGGACCCTCCAGAGCTAGGGCAGAGCCCTGGCCAACTCAGCCATTTAACAGCAGCTGCATAAACCGACTCCATGAGGGTATGCGTTTCTTGAGGGTATGCCGTATTTCTCTCTGTATACCCTAACCCAACACCTGGTAGGCACAGTTGAACGAAGTGTGTTATGTACTTTTTTTAGATAATGTACTAATAACGTCTTGCATTGAAAAGAACATTTAACATTAGACTTTTTCAAGATTAAAAACTTTTGAGCTTCAAAGGATACTATTAAGAAAATGAAAAGACAACCCACAAAATGGGAGATAACATTTGCAAATCAAATATCTGATAAGGGTCTAGTATCCAGAACATATAAAGAACACTTATAACTCAATAAAAAGACAAATCCTCCAGTTATAAAATGGGTAAAGGATTTGAATAGGCACAGAAGATATACACATGACCAATAAAGACACTCATTATCATTACACATCAGGGAAATGCACATCAAAGCCACAGTGAGCCACTACTTCACACCCACTAGGATGGCTGTCATAAAAAGTCAGTAACTAGTGCTGGCAACAATGTGGGGAGACTGGGACTCATCTTGCTGGTGGGAATGTAAAAATAGTGCAGCCACTTTGGTTAACAGTTTGGCAGTTTCTCGATAAGTTAAACATAGGGTTACATATACAATTCCACCATCATACCCAGCTAATTTTTTCATTTTTAGTAGAGATGGGTTTCATCATGTTTGCCAGGCTGATCCCAAAGTGTTGGGATTACAGGCATGAGCCACTGCACCCGGCCTCTTTTATAATTTATCTAGTAGGTTTTCTGGTTTTCAAGGGAAACCACTTCCCTAAAAAAAAAGTAGTCCTGCCCTCAGGAGCAATCTTTATAGTGCTATAGATCAGAAAGTATTATTTCTACTTTAATAGATGAGGAAATTGAGGCTCAGGGTGGTTAAGTGAAATATCTGAGGAGGCCCCTCTAGTTACTGATGGCTAGGACTGAGCCTA
>NW_016107532.1:2745576-2759804 GCF_001604975.1 Cebus imitator
ATGACAGGCTCGCACTACCATGCCCTGCTAATTTTTTTGTGTTTTTCAGTAGAGATGGGGTTTCATTATGTTGACCAGGCTGGTATTGAACTGCTGACCTTGTGATCCACCTGCCTCGGCCTCCCAAAGTGCTGGTATTGCAGGTGTGAACCATCACGCTCGGCCTTTTTGACCTTTTCTTTCTTTTTTTGAGACAAAGTCTTGCTATGTTGCCCAGGCTGGAGTACAGTGGTGTGATCACAGCTCACTGCAGCCTTGAACTCCTGGGCTCAAGCAGTTCTGCCTCTAGCGTCCCAAAGTGCTGGGATTACGGGCATGAGCCACCACACCCAACCCAGGATCTTAATGTAAACCAGGCTCCTGATCTCCTCACGTTTTTATTGCTGTGGGGTGGGGGGTTGTTTTTGTTTTCCTCTTCGCTTATGGATTGTCTACAGAAACTCGTTTAGGTGAAAAAGCTGGGAAGCCCCACCCTTGTCCTAGATGGGTTTACCCAAGCTCCCATTGCTGCAGCTATGATGGGGCTAAATTTAAACACAAGATTATATGGCTCTAAGTTCACATAAGTTTGGTCTAAAAATCAAAAAGGGTCTACACTGAAGGATATGTAAAACAACAATAACAATAATTATCTCTGGGCAGTGTGTGTGATTTTCCTTTTCTTCTCTATGCTTTGTCTTTCTTTGCTAACAATGTGCTAATTTTGCAGAAGGAAGCTACAGACCTACCTATAGATGTGTGTGCATGTGGTTGCACGTGTATTTGGCAACAGGCAAAGAATTACACTCTAGGGAATCTCCATAGGATTTTCTGCTAAAGACCTGTGTTCTGTTTGGCGTTGCCTAGGTCATCAAGAAGAAGCTTGTGGGATCCGTGAAGGCCTTGCAGAAGCAGTATGTGTCCCTGGACACAGTGGTCACTAGTGAAGACGGAGATGCCAATACCATGTGCAGCGCGCTGGAGGCTGTTTTTATCCATGGCCTGTATGCCAAGCACATCCGAGCTGAGGCTGGAGGAAAAAGGAAGAAAAGTGCCCACCAGAAGTCTCTGCCCCAGCCTGTCTTCTGGCCCCTCCTGAAAGCTGTCACCCACAAGTGAGATTAGCTGGGGAAGTTTTGCTTTGGGGAGGATCAGCAGAGCATGGGACACTTGGCCTTTCCTCCCTAGCTATTCAGGAAGCCAACAGAGATGCCCTGTGTTGTAGCATAGAGATAGGGTGAGGTAGTGTTGCAAGTGTCTTCTGGAAAGGTTCATCTCTAGACCAAGCTTCCCAGCCAGTGTGCCAGCAGATCTGGAGACCCTCAGCACTCAGGCAAGAGCCTGTGGCTGCTTTGAGCCCTGGGACTGGTCGCCTTTAGCAGGAATGGTGTTTTTGCCACACTGGGGCAGAGTTATGTAGTTACAACAGAGGTTGTGGCCTGCAAAGCCTAAAGTATTTACTATCTGGTCCTTTACAGAAAACGTTTGCTGACCCTGCCTTAGATTGTTCGAACATCTGAGTTGTAAATCTTATCTCTTAAGGAGGTATGGGGTTATTTTTATTAAAGACTGGAATCAGGAAGGAGCATATGAATATTTACCCTGAGACACTTCTCTCTGGCCTCTGTCTGGGCTTTTGAGCAAGTTGCTGGCACTGTGCCTCTAAGGACCACTAAATGCCACCTTGAGCCCAAAGAAGCCTTGTCAGTCTCTGATCTTCCTTTCCACACCGACTGCCACTGCCCCATCTCCGGTTCCTCTTCTTTCCTGGGTAACAGTGGCTTTCTAGTTGTCCCCTTATCTCACTCTGTCTTTCCTTGAGTTTGTCACCTGGTCAACATTTACTGAGCTGAAGCTCCCGGAGCTTACTCACTGAGCCTACTGGAGTGCGGTGTATATTCCCGTGGGGGAGATAGAAACGCACAAGGGACTGTGGTAGCTCAGAGGAGGGGCATGTACATCAGACCGAGGCATTCCAGGACTGAGTTTGGTACACCTGGGGTCTGATCTCATGCAGAACATCTGCCCTGCAGTCTGCATGATTGTGGTCAAGTCACTTTTTTTTTTTTTTAAGACAGAGTTTCGCTCTTGTTGCCCAGGCTGGAGTGCAGTGGCGCAATCTCGGCTCATTACAACCTCCGCCTCCCAGGTTCAGGCAATTCTCCTGCCTCAGCCTCCTGAGTAGCTGGGATTATAGGCATGCGCCACCACGCCCAGCTAATTTTGTATTTTTATTAGAGAAGAGGTTTCTCCATGTTAGTCAGGCTGGTCTCAAACTCCCGACCTCAGGTGGCCCGCCCGCCTTGGCCTCCAAAAGTGCTGGTATTACAGGTGTGAGCCACTGCGCCTGGCCAGTCAAACCAGTCAAGTCAATTTTCTAAATAAAAATCTGTAGCCCCAGGCTCCCAAATACTAGCCTAGAGTCTGATTCACTAGGTTTGGGCTCCAGAATTTGTATCCTGCTCAAGTTCCCCAGGGATTCTGGTGGATGGCCTGGGTGTGGGACCGTTCCCCTGTGTTGCCTTATTGGTTTGATATTCAAGACCCTCTCTTTCCTGGCCTTGCAACCAAATCACCCACTCTTCCTCCACATGCTGTCATTGGAGCCCTCCCTAATCCTCTTACAGGGTTGTTGATATCCTACCCTTTATGCCTTTTTTCATCAGTCTTTTGTGCCTGAGGGTAGGGACCATGTCTTTACCCTGCATCTTCACCCCTCCAAGGACACTGCACTTAGGGAGCTCTGACAGAATGCCTTGGATGAGCAGATGATGTCCGAGGCCCAGGGGTAGTTGGAATGAACATGGAAATTATCTTTCACAATTCCAATTTCAAAAGGTTGGGGGTTATAGCTTAATATTTCTATATTTCTTTTTGAGATGGAGTCTCGCTCTGTCACCCAGGCTGGAATGCAATAATGCAATATCAGCTCACTGCAACTTCACCTCCCAGGTTCAAGTGATTCTTCTGCCTCAGCCTTCTGAGTAGCTGGGATTACAGACGTGTGCCACCGCCACGCCTGGCAAATTTTTTTTGTATTTTTAGTGGAGACGGGATTTCACCATGTTGTTCAGGCTGGTCTTGAACTCCTGACCTCGTGATCCACCCATCTTGGCCTCCCAAAGTGTTGGGATTACAGGTGTGTGCCACCGCCACGCCTGGCAAATTTTTTTTGTATTTTTAGTGGAGACGGGATTTCACCATGTTGTTCAGGCTGGTCTTGAACTCCTGACCTCGTGATCCACCCATCTTGACCTCCCAAAATTCTGGGATTAGAGTAAGCCACCACATCTGGCTGTTTTGTTGTTCTTGTTGAGACGGAGTTTTGTCCTGTTGCCCAGGCTGGTCTCGAACTCCTCAGCTCAAGTGATTCGCCTGCCTTGACGTCCCAAAGTGCTGGGATTACAGGTGTGAGCCACCACATTTGGCCTAAAACACTATGATCCAAGAATTCTTCATCCCTGTATCTATTTGCAGTGGTTATTCCTCGTTCCTGCTAACCAGGGGATAAAAGCACATCTCCATGATTTGGGGTAGTTTCTTGAAACACATCTGTTCTCCCTTTGCAGACACATCATCTCAGAGTTGGAGCACCTGACATTTGTCAACACGGACGTGGGCCGCTGCCGGGCATGGCTACGGCTGGCCCTGAATGATGGCCTGATGGAGTGCTACCTGAAGCTGCTGCTGGAGGAGCAGGCCCGCTTGCGCGAGTACTACCAGCCCACTGCCCTGCTCCGGGACGCCGAGGAGAGCGAGTTCCTCCTGAGCTTCCTGCAGGGCCTCACGTCCTTGTCCTTTGAACTCTCCTACAAGTCTGCCATATTAAATGAGTGGACACTTACCCCACTGGCCCTGTCTGGACTTTGCCCGCTTTCTGAGCTGGACCCTCTCTCTACCTCTGGTGCAGAACTACAGCGGAAGGAGTCTCTGGATTCCATTTCCCATTCCTCAGGCTCTGAGGACATTGAAGTCCAGCACTCGGGTCATAAGATCCGAAGGAACCAGAAGCTCACTGCCTCGTCCCTCAGCCTGGACACGGCCAGTTCATCCCAGCTGTCCTGCAGCCTAAACTCTGATAGCTGCTTACTCCAAGAGAATGGCTCCAAGAGTCCAGACCGTTGTGAGGAGCCCATGTCCTACGACTCAGACCTGGGCACGGCAAACGCTGAGGACTCAGACCGGTCTCTGCAAGAGTGAGTACCCTCCCCCCACTGCTTCCTGCCCTCTCTCCTCCCTCCCTTCTTTCTTTCCTCTCTTATTCCCTTTCTTCCTGTAGCATGTGATTGTCTGTCACTGAACTCTAGTAGTAATTCAAGAAAGCCAAGGGAGACATCACCTTCTCCAGTAATTGGAGTCGCTGGGAGCAGGCAACATAAGCATAGTGGAGAGAATGGACTTAGAACAGCTCAGAGCTGGTTTGGGCTCCAGCTCTGCCTCGGTGACTTTTAGCAAGTTACTTGGCCGAATGCAGTGGCTCACACCTGAAATCCAAACACTTGGGAGGCTAAGGCAGGAGGATTACTTGAGCCCAGGAGTTCAAGGCCAGCCTGGGCAATGTAGCAAGATCCTATCTCTAAATGTAGAAATAATAATAAAATAAAACAAAAACAACAAAAAAGCAAGTTACTTAGTCATTACAAGGCACAGTGTAAAATATTGTTGTCTTCTTCTAGAAGGAAAGGAAGGAAACTGGTAGGTCAGAGCATATTTAAAACTTCCAGCAAATAGATGAAACATAATGCATGAATGTGACTTCACAGAAGACCTTGGGGACACAGGACCTGAGTGCTGTGTGTGGAAGGTTGTGGACAGGTGGGGATAGACAGGTGTGTGGAAGAGTACATGGGGCAGATGAACTTGGCTGGGGAGGGAACTGGGGCAGAGCCTTCTTCACACAGACTTCTAAAATTTTTTTGCGTAGATAATCCATTTTTATATAGTGAAAACAAATCTAAAATATGTATAGTAAAAGCCCTTCCCATCCTGTTCTCCCTCTACCCTGTTCTTTCCTCCCACTCCTACAACCATAATGATTAATTTCCTGTATATTCTTCTAAATTTCTAAATGCATCTACAACAAATACCAGTATAAAGTTTTTTTTTTTTTTTTTTTTGGGAGGGAGTTTCGCTCTTGTTACCCAGGCTAGAGTGCAATGGTGCAATCTCGGCTCGCCACAACCTCCGCCTCCTGGGTTCAGGCAATTCTCCTGCCCCAGCCTCCTGAGTAGCTGGGTTTACAGGCACGCGCCACCATGCCCAGCTAATTTTTTGTATTTTTTAGTAGAGACGGGGTTTCACCGTGTTGACCAGGATGGTCTTGATCTCTTGACCTCATGATCCACCCGCCTCGGCCTCCCAAAGTGCTGGGATTACAGGCGTGAGCCACCGCGCCCGGCCCAGTATAAAGATTTTTAAAATTTCTTCCTTATTTATTACTTTCTCCCCTACAAAAGCAGTATCTCCATACTGTTCTATATCTTATTTTAGAGAGATCCTTTCATATCAGAGTTTCTTCATTCTTTTATTTTTTATTTTTGTTTTTATTTTTTATAGAGACGGTGGTCTCACTATGTTGCCCAGGCTGGTCTTGAACGCCTGGGCTCAAGAGATCCTCCTGCCTCGGGCTCCCAAAGTGCTGGAATTACAGGTGTGAGCCACCCTGCCCAGCCTCATTCTTTTTTTTCTATTGCATATTGTTCCAGTCTATGAACATACCTTAGTTTACTTAATCAGGCCAGTATTTAATGGTTGCTAGGGCCTTTGTTTTCATAAATAACCTTGTGTATGTGGTCATTTAGTTCTGTGTAGGTATCTCTGTTCAGTAAACTTCCAGAAGCAAAACTGCTGAGCAAAAGGATAGATTAATATGGAGTGTTCACAGATAACTGCCCACTTATACACCATCAGGAATGTCCTTGTGTCTCAGCCTTGCCAACTGATGGTATTAGCAAACTTTTGGATATTTGCTCATCTGATAGGTGGAAAGTGGGAACTTTTTATTAAAAGCCTCCTTCAGTTGGTCCATGTTCCATCAGCCTGTGTTTGGGACGACCTTCTTTCCACTCCTCCTGCGGTCTCACCTTGGTTCAGGCCCTTCCAGGGTTCTCACCCAGCATAGGAGGAGTACCAGCATTGGGTGGTGTAATGGACTGGGCTTGGAGCAGACCTAGTTTCAAGTCCTGTTCCACCACTTACAAGCCTAGGAAGGTCAGGCACATTGCTGACTCTTTCTGGGGCTCTGTTTCCTCATCTGTAAAATGGAGATTCCCTCGTGGGGCTGTTTGAGAATCCAGTCAGATGCCTGTTAGTGAACGACACATAGGAGATTGTCTGGTAGGCCCAGAAATGGCTTCTGAGCACGTTAGGTGGAGTTTTCAAATGTTAAATGCAGGGATTTAGATAGAATACATTGGGGAGGAATAGTCTCTGCCTCTGGTGACCACTGGGACCGTGGCGTGACAGGCCTGCAGTGTGACCGAGGCACAGGGCATGACTTAGGCTCACTCCCCTGTCTGAGCCTTCCTGTGTGTCTGCCTCCTCTGCAGACCAGCCAGCCATCCCCTTGTCATGTGTCTCGCCTTTGTCTCATGTGTCTTGTGATTGGAAAATTCCAGCTTAAGGTCACTGAATCAGTAACCATCCTCTCTGCACAGGAAGTGTTGTCCCGGCTATTATGGGGAAATTGGAGGGAAAAGGGTCAGGATGTATAGACGCATACCGGACAGTGGCATGAGGAACTGGCAAACGTAAGACACACAGAGGCGCAAACGTAAGACACACAGAGGCACAAACGTACAACCAGCACCAGCATTCATCAAGCTGGGCCTTGAAGTTAGTCCCTGAGCATCCACAGAGACCAGCATTTCTTGAAGTGTATATTTCAAGGGTAAACTGTTCTCACCGACACTAAGAGTTCATTAAAGTTTTTGCATTATTTAAATACTTGTAACTTTAAATTAGACATAAATTCCTTGTGCCTATCATTACACGTATAAAATCAAAACATCCACAAATTAAATGTAAAGAAAGTATAAAAGACACAACATTCAAAATGAAATTTATTACTATAAAGTGGTTCTGTTTAGCAGAAACCAAATTGCAGTTTGCCTAGTGAATAGAGGATTGACTGTCCTGAATAGCTTCTTCCCTGCAGATTGGATCTGTATTATAATAATCACTGAGTGGTGTAGGTATAGACTAGAGGGTCTGAGTACTTAGTTTTAAGTACTTAGAATGGTCCCTGGTGCATAGACATCAATAGTGCTCTATCAGTGGTATTGTTGTATTTTATTGTGTTCTTATTTAATTTTATTTATTTATTTATTTGAGATGAAGTCTCGCTGTCACCCAGGCCAGAGTGTAGTGGCATGATCTCAGCTCACTGCAACCTCTGCCTCCTGGGTTCAATTAATTCTCCTCCCTCAGCCTCCCAAGTAGCTGGGATTACAGGTGCCCGACACCACACACAGCTAATTTTTGTACTTATAGAGAAAGGATTTCACTAATGTTGGCCTGGTGAACTCCCGACCTCAGGTGATCCGCCCATCTCCGCCTCCCAAAGTGCTGGGATTACAGGCATGAGCCACTGCACCCAGGCTGGGTAGACATATGGTTTTTTGTTTTTTGTTTTTGAGACAGAGTCTCACTCTGTTGCCCAGGCTGGAGTGCAGTGGTGCGATCTTGGCTTACTGCAATTTCACCTCCCAGATTCAAGCAATTCTCTGCCTCAGCCTCCTGAGTAGCTGGGATTACAGGTGGCCCCCACCATGCCCAGCTAATTTTTTGTATTTTTAGTAGAGACGGGATTTCACCATGTTGGTCAGGCTGTTCTCAAATTCCTGACCTCGTGATCTGTCCACCTCAGCCTCCCAAAGTGCTAGGATTACAGGCATGAGCCACCACGCCCCACCATACGTTTTTAATTCTCTTAGTTATATACCTAGGGGTGGAATTGCTGGGTCATATGTACCTCTATGTTTAACTTTTTGAGGAACTACCAAATTGTTTTCTGCAGTAGTTATGTCATTTTACATTCTCACCACTAATATTTACAAGTTTTAATTTTTCTACATCTTTGCCAACCCTTGTTATTTTCTTTTTTTTATAACCATCCCAGTGGGTATAAAGTAGTATCTCATTATAGTTTTGATTTGCATTTCTCTTTGACTAATGATGTTGAGTATCTTTTTCATGTGCTTATCGAACATTTGAATATCTTATTTGGAGAAATGTATGTTCAGATCCTTTGCCCATTTAAAAATTTGGTTATAGCCGGGCATGGTGGCTCACGCCTATAATCCAAGCACTTTGGAGGCCAAAGCGGGCAGATCACCTGAGGTCGGGAGTTCAAGACCAGCCTGACCAACATGGTGAAACCCCGTCTTTTAAAAAAATAAATAAATAAAAATTAAAAATTTTGGTTATTTATCTTTTTATTGTTGATTTGTAAGAGTTCTGTATACATTCTGATTAATAGGCCCTTCTATATAATTTAAAAATATTTCCCCCCATTTTGTGAGTTGTTTTTTTTGTTTTTTGTTTTTTACCTTCTTGATAGTATCCTTTAAAACACAAACATTTTTTATTTTTGTTTTTTGAGACAGAGTCTTACTCTTGCCCAGGCCGGAGTACAGTGGCACAATCTTGGCTCACTGCAGTCTCTCCCTCCCGGGTCCAAGCGATCCTCCTGCCTCAGCCCCCTAAGTAGCTGGGATTACAGGTGTGTGCCACCACACCTAGCTAATTTTAGTATTTTTAGTAGAGATGGTGTTTCACCATGTTGGCCAGGCTGGTCTCAAACTCTTGGCCTCAGGTGATCCAACCATCTTGGCCTCCCAAACTGCTGGGATAACATGAATTTATTTATTTATTTATTTAGACAGAGTCTTGCAGTGTCACCCAAGCTAGAGTGCAGTGGTATGATCTCAGCTCACTGTAACCTCCGCGTCCTGGGTTCAAGCAATTCTCCTGCCTCAGCCTCCCAAGACTACAGGTGCCCGCCACCACGCCCATCTAATTTTTTTTGTATTATTAGTAGAGACAGGGTTTCACTACGTTGGTCTGGCTGGTGTTGAACTCCTGACCTTGTGATCCACCCGCCTCGGCCTCCCAAAGTGCTGAGATTATAGGCATGAGCCACCGTGACTGGCCAATTTATTTTTTATTACTTGCTTATGGTGTAGATCTCACCTCTAAGAAACCATTGCCTAATGCAAAGACATGAAGTTTATACTTCTCTTTCCTTCTAAAAGCTTTAAGGTTTTAGCTCTTACATTTAGGTCTTTAATCCATTTTGAGCTAATTTTTGTATATAATGTGAGATAGCAGTCTAGCTTTTTTCTTTTGCATGTGACCCACTCACTTATCTCAGCACCATTGTTGAAAAGGCTATTCTCTCCCCCATTATAATGTGTTGGTGTCTATGTTGAAAATCAGTTACTTTTTTTTTGTAAATAGAGTCTCCCTCTGTCGCCCAGGCTGGAGTGCAGTGGTGTGATCTTGGCTCACTGCAACTTCCTTCTCCCAGATTCAAGCAATTCTCTGCCTCAGCCTCCTGAGTAACTGGGATTACAGGTGCCCACCACCATGCCTGGCTACTTTTTGTATTTTTAGTAGAGACAGGGTTTTACCATCTTGGCCAGGCTAGTCTTGAACTCCTGACCTTGTGATCCACCCACCTTGACCTCCCAAAGTGCTGAGATTACAAGCATGAGCCACCGAGCCTGGCCAAAATCAGTTACTTATACATGTATGGATTGGCCACCTATTCTTGACTATAATGTCTTGAAATGTTGTTTGGGGTTAAGATGGTATAGATAAGAGCAGAGCTCACTGGGAAGAAAATCAGGTAAGCAACTTGGATTCTAAAATCCTCATTTCCATAAGCCCAAATTAAGGGGAGCTTCATGTGTCTTCTGGACCCAGTCCAAGCTATCAGGGCAGATGCATGCAGGCTTTTGAGCCTCAAACAGCCTGTGGCCGTCAGAACCTGCATTTGCTCAGGCTGATTTTCATTTGCTCAGACAGCCTGTGGCCATCTGAACCTGCATTTGCCCATGACGTGCTCCACTGGTTTTATAAGCAGAAGAGATAGCAAACAGGTTTATTTTCAAAATGGGGCTTGGCTCCTCAGAAGCCTCAGGAGAGGGAGGAGCAGTTGCTAGTCAGTGCACATTCCAGAAGGCCCAGAGCATGTTTCTGTGCAGTGTTTATGTGTGAGTGTGTGTGTGCACGCACATATACCAAGGCAGTAACATTGCTCCCTGTGGCCCCAGGAAGCACACGGAGGAGATAGGGAGTGGCAGTCCCACCACGGAGAGTGAGCAGGAGCACATCTCGTGTGTACTCACATCCACCCTCACACACCTGCTGCACACTGAGCTCCAGCAGCAGTTTCTGGGGATGTGAGGCTTTGCTGTCTCCACACCCAGTCCAGCTCTGAGGGGACCAGCCCTTGCGCCTCCTCCAGCTCTGCTGTCCCAGTGCTTGCCCAGGAACAAAGGATGACCTCGCTTAGGAAACCTGTTAGCCCTCGCTTCTCCTAGTCCCTGCTACAGGGCACAGAGTCCTAGCGCCTCAGCTCCCTGTGCTGCGGAGGAGGCCTGTTCTGAGACTCTCTGTCCCCGGAGGCTCTGCTGCAGACTGTGTTTGGGGAAAGGATGGCCCACACAACTGTGTGTTTGGCTGAGCAAGCTCTCCAGGCCCACAGCTAGCCTACTCAGAATGCCAGTAAGTCCCCGTTCACACCAAGTCCTCTGTCTGCTGTGGGAGCTTCTTCACCTGATATCCTGGGCTCCACAAATCACCTGTTCACACAGTCTGCCTAAATCCTGGCCAGGAAGAAAGTGGTGGGAGTGTCAGAGGAGGACTGAGTGAGGGCAGTGCAGTGGATAATTAAGAGAGTGTGGGTTGTTTTAAATCACAAAACAGCGATTTTACCTTCTTTCCTCTACCCCAGTAGCCTTGGGCATTGTCACAACAACCTGTCACACAGGTTTCTTTGTTTAAAAACTTCTAGGGTATTGTTGGAATTCAGCAAAGCCCAGGTGAACTCTGTGCCAACCAACGGACTGAGCCAAGAAACGGAGATCCCCACACCACAGGCCACTCTCTCCCTCCGTGGCCTCGACACTAGCACACACGCGCACTGTGAGGCACCTGCAGAGCCCCTTCCTGCCCAGGCAGCCTCTGGAACTCAAGATGATGTCCACCCGCAGGAGCCGCATCCCCAGTCGCCCAGCACCCTGGACTTAGAGCAGCTGGGCACTGCCCAAGCTGCCCCTGCAGAGAGCGCCTCAGGCCAGCAGCCTTCTAGTACTGTCAGCGAGACAGCCGGAGCAGTGGGCCCAGGGAATGGCCCGCAGAAGGCCCTGGCACATGATAGAGCTGGACCGAAGCTGGTAGTTTCCTCACCCACCAGTCCGGTAAGTGGTGCAAGCCATTTCGGGGGCAGTCTTGGGAAAAGTCAGCTGACACAGGATTTCCCCAGCTAGTGACCCCGAGTGGTCTCTGCCTTCTCCCTGTTAGCCTTCCTCTCCCTGTGTGGTGATAGTGTTAATAGCATCGTGATGGTGGGGCTCATGTTTCTTGATGTGTGAGCTGTAGATGTAAGCCAGGCACTGGGCTGATCACTTCCCATTTGTATCTCTTGTCATTTTCAAGTCACTCTGTGAAGATCATTCTCATCTGACCACAGTCTCAGCTCTTTAACCACTACCACTCACCAGCATAAGTCCTTGGGCAAGCCACTTCAGCTCTCTGAACCTTCATTTCCTCCTTAGTACTCGTTATTATTAATTTTTTTTTTTTTTGAGATGGAGTCTTGCTCTGTTGCCCAGGCTAGAGTGCAGTGGCACAATCTCTGCCCACTGCCACCTTCACCTCCTGGGTTCAAGTGATTCTCCTGCCTCAGCTTCCTAAGTAGCTGGGATTACAGGCGCCCACCACCATGCCCAGCTAATTTTTGTATTTTTAGTAGAGATGGGGTTTCACCAGGTTGACCAGGCTGGTCTCAATCCACTTGCCTCGGCCTCCCAAAGTGCTGGGATTACAGGCATGAGCCAATGCAGTCAGCCTATTAAATTAATATTTTTATAAAATACTGGGCCTTGAACATACTCACTTTGCAGCATGACCCAGGTTTTAGAGCTGTACTGTCCAGTATGGCACCTAGCCACTTGTGGCTGCTAAACACTTAAAATGTAGCAAGTCCACGTGGAGATGTGCCATGTGAAATAAGTGCTGGATTTCTGCAACTTAGCATGATAAAAGAATAGAAAATCTCCCTTTTTAGTCTGGGCGCGGTGGCTCACGCCTGTAATCCAAGCACTTTGGAGGCCAAGACAGGCGGATCACCTGAGGTCGGGAGTTCAAGACCAGCCTGACCAACATGGTGAAACCCTGTCTTAAAAAAAAAAAGAAAAATCTCCCTTCTTAATGGATTGCGTGTTAGAATGAAAATATTTGGGGACTAGGATTGCTTGAGCCCAGGAGTTGGAAACCAGCCTCGGCCAACAAAGTGAAATTCCGTCTCCACAAAAATCTCATAATATTTTAAGAAAGTTTACGAATTTGTGTTGGGCCACGTTGAAAGCTATCCTGGGCCGCATGTGCCTCTGGGCTGTGGGTTGGACAAGCTTGCTGTAAATCATATGACTCAGGATGGGGCCAGAGCCATGGAATAGACAGGCAGAGGCACCCCACCCCCTTTTTTTTTAATGGCTTTATTGAGACAGAATTCAAATACTATACAGTTCACCTGTTAAAGCATAATACCATGTTTTTTAGTATATTCATACAGTTGTGTAATCATCACCACGGTCTAATTGTAGAACACTTTTATCCCCTATGGAAGAAATCTTCTATCCATTAGCAATCACTTCCATCTCTCTCCCTTCAACCCCTGGTCACCACTAATTTGCTTTCTATCTTTATAGATTTGTCCATTCTAGCCATTTTATAGAAATGAGATTATGTAATGTGTGACCTTTCGTGTCCGGCTTCTTTCATGTAGCATGTGTTTTTGAGGTTCATCCATGTTGTGGCATGTATGAATACATCATTCCTTTTTATAGCTGAGTAGTCTCCCATTGTGTATTTCACTGTATGGCTATGTCCCTTTTTATGTATGGTTGCATCAACTGATGGACATTTGAGTTATTTCCACTTTAGGCTATTATAAATAATACTGCTACAAATATTCATGTGTAAGTTTTTGTGTGGGCATATGTTTTTGATTCTCCTGGATGCATAACTAGGAGTAGAATTTTCGGATCATATAAGTATATTTAACCTTTTGAGGAACTGCCAAACTGTTTTCCAAAGCAGCTGCCCATTTTATATTCCCCATATCCTCACCAACAGTTTGTACAGTCTAGTTTTTTTTTTTTGGAAGTGGAGTCTCGTTGTTGCCCAGGCTGGATGGAGTATAGTGGTGCAATCTTAGCTCACCGCAGCCTCAACTTCCGGGACTCAGGTGCTCCTCCTGCCTTCGCCTCCTTAGTAGCTGGGATGACAGGCTCATACCACCATGCTTGGCTAATTTTTTTGTATTTTTTATAGAAATGAGGTGGATCATGAGGTCACCATGTTGCCCAGGCTAGTTCTTTAAATAGTGTATACTCTGGATTCTAGTCCCTTACCGATACATTATTTACAAATATTTTCTCCATTCTGTGGGTTGTCTGTTCACTCTTTCAGTGATATTGTTGGCAGCATAAAAGCTTTTAATTTTGTTGTAGTCCAATTTATCTAGTTTTTCTTTTGTTACTTGTCCTTTTGGTGTTAGCATCTAAGTATCCATTACCTGATCCAAAGTCACAAAGACTTACCTCCATGATTTCTTCTTAGATGTTATCATTTTAGCTCTTACATGTGACTCTGTGGTCCATCTTGAGTTAACTTTTGTGTATGAAGGATGTAGGTACCCAACAGAACCAGCACCATTTGTTGAAAAGGCCATCCTTTCCCTGAGGAATTGCCCCATTTTCTCCTTTAAAAAATTTTTGAGCAATGATGTATGTAAAGTACCAGATCTTCAGTGTCTATGTTGGTGAGTATTTACTTGTGATGTGCATCCTGTGACCACCATCTAGATCAAGATAGAGACAGTGTCTAGCCCACCAGGGGCTCCTGTGGACATTTTCCCAGTCATTATGCCCCTTGAAAACCACCATTCTGACTTTTAGCACCTTGCGTTAGTTTTTTTCTGTTGTTGAACCTCATGCCTCTAAATGGAATCATGCAGT
>NW_016107532.1:2759859-2770186 GCF_001604975.1 Cebus imitator
TTTTTTTGAGACAGAGTCTCACTCTGTCACCCAAGCTGGAGTGCAATGGCACGATCTCGGCTCACTACAACCTCCGCCTCACGGGTTCAAGCGATTCTCCTGCCTCAGCCCCCCGAGTAGCTAGGACTACAGGCACGTGCCACCACGCCTGGCTAATTTTTGTATTTTTAGTAGAGACGGGTTTCACCATGTTGGCCAGGCTGGTCTCGATCTCTTGACCTCATGATCCACCTGCCTCGGCCTCCCAAAGTGCTGGGATTATAGGCATGAGCCACTGGGCCCAGCCTCAGTATGTATTCTTTCGTGTCTGGTTTCTTTCACTGAACACTACGTCTGTGAGCTTCAGCTGTACATATAGTATGAGGCTATGGTTTGTTCTTTTCCATTGTTCTATAGTATTCCATTGTAAAAATATATCACAACCTATTATCCATTCTCCTGTTAATGAACATTTGGGTTGTTTGCAGATTTTGACTATTCTGAAGAAAGCTGTAGTGAACGTTCTTGTACGTGCTTTTGGAGAGCCTCGGTGCTTATTTCTGTGGGTATATACCTGGGAATGGAATTGCTAGGTCCTAGGGTGGCAAATGTTTAGCTTTGTTTTTTGTTTTTTGTTTTGAGACTGAGTCTCGATCATTGCCCAGGCTGGAGCGCAATAGCGCAATCTCAGCTTACTGCAACCTCTGCCTCCTGGGTCCAAGCGATTCTTTTGTCTCAGCCTCCTGAGTAGCTGGGACTACAGGCGTATGCCACCATGTCTGGCTAATTTTTTGTATTTTTAGTAGAGTCAGGGTTTCACTGTGTTAGACAGGATGGTCTCGATCTCCTGACCTTGTGATCTGCCCACCTCCGCCTCCCAAAGTGCTGGGATTACAGGTGTGAGCCACTGTGCACAGCATGTTTAACTTGAATAGATAGCACCACCAAACAGTTTTCTGAAGTGTTGTGCTAATTTATACTCATATTGGCAACAAATGAGCATTCTAGTTGCTCTTTATTCTTGCCAATGGTGTCACCAATCTTTTTAATTTTAGCCACTCTGGTAGATGTGTAGTGGTTTTAATTTTCATTTTTTTGATGACTAAAGGTGATACTTTTTCATTTGCTTATCGGCCAGTCCATCCTCTTTTATAGAATGTCTGTCCAAGCTGTCATCCCAGTCTTAAATTTAGTTGTGTGTGTCTATATTGATTTGTAGGAGCTCTTTATATATTATAGTTTTAAATCTTTTATTGGGCAAAAATAGTATATATATCAAGTATCTTTTTCTAGTCTATAGGATTAGACTTTTAAATCTCCTAATGGTATTTTTGTTCACCAGCAATTCTTTTAATGATGTGCAGTTTATCAGTCTTTTTGTTTATGGTTTGCCCCATTTAAGAGATATTCATCTCCACCAAGGATCTGAAGGTATTTGCTTATATTATCTTCTAGAAGTTTTAGTGATTTATGTTTCACAATTAGGCTTGTGATCTTTCTGGGATTGATTGATATTTATTTATTTATTTTTTTAGAGATGGGGTTTTACCATGTTGGTCAGGAGGCTGGTCTTGAACTCCTGACCTCGTCATCCGCCCACCTCGGCCTCCCAAAGTGCTGGGATTACAGGCATGAGCCACCATGCCCAGCCTCTGGGATTGATTTTTGTGTGTGGTGTGAGTTAGAAGTCACACTGGGTGACTTCTAACTGGGTGCAGTGGATCACACGTGTAATTCCAGCACTTTGGGAGGCCGAGGCAGGCGGATCACGAGGTCAGGAAATTGAGACCATCCTGGTTAACACGGTGAAACCCCATCTCTACAAAAATACAAAAAAATTAGCTGGGTGTGGTGGCACACACCTGTAGTTTCAGCTACTCGGGAGGCTGAGGCAGGAGAATACCCGGGAGGCAGAGGTTGCTGTGAGCCAAGATCGTGCTACTGCACTTCAGTCTGGGTGACAACCTCTGTCTCAAAAAAAAAAAAAGTCAAAGCTCATATTTTTCTATATGAATATCTGATTGGCCTCACTCTGTTTCTTGAATATGACCATGTAAATCACAGAACGGTCAGTGTGGGTCAGACTCTTTGTATTTGCTATTCTGAAGATGCTTCAGTACATCCTGAATATTTACTTCCTGAAAATGAATGCTCTAGGACCCTGAAGGTTGTGACTGCGCACCTACCAACCCATGCTGAAGGTTGAAGAGAAAAGCTCTGTAGTGCCTGCCTTGAGCTGGAGGCAGAGTGACAGCTTGCCTCGATGCTGGCTGTGTGCCCCACGGGGCTCCAGAGAGCGGCACTGACCAGGTTGAGTTCACTCCTGCTCAGGATCTAGCTTCTGCTTTACAGGCTCAGGCATCCTATCTTGCCAAGGCCTCAAAGCTGATGGGACAGGGTAACATCTCTGCTCACTAAGCTCTGATCCACTGGCCTCCTTGCAGCCTGAGGTTGGAAGGAGTCCAAGTGAGCTCCTTCCAACCTCAGGCTTCTTTATTTAAATTTTTTTTTGAGGCAGAGGCTCACTCTGTCACCTAAGCTGAAGTATAGTGGCGCGATCTCAGCTCACTGAAACTTTCGCCTCCCAGGTTCAAGTACTTCTCATGCATCAGCCTCCCAAGTAGCTGGGATTACAGATACCCCCCACCATACCCAGCTAATTTTTGTGTTTTTAGTAGAGATGGGGTTTCACCATGTTGATCAGGCTGGTCTCAAACTCCTGGCCTCAAGTGATCTACCTGCCTCAGCCTCCCAAAGTGCTGGGATTACAGGCATGAGCCACCATACCTGGCCCAGCCTCAGGCTTTTATGTTTGCTGTTCCTTCTTTCCCAGCTTGCTACATTGTTGTCTCAGCCTTCCCTGACCGGACCCCCATAGCTCAAAAGCCATCCCCAGTGACGCTGTGTCTCATTCATCTGCTTGACTTTGCTTATAACACTCATAATTACAGTATATTATCTTTTTGTCTCCTTGTTTATTTTCTGTCTTCCTTACTAGAATATTAGCTCTATGATACAGAGCACCAGGCCTGTTCACTTTTGTATTGTCAGCACCAAGCACTGTACCTGGGAGAGAGTAGGCATCGGTGAATAGTCCTCAAACTCCCAAGAGATTCTTGAGATACCAACTTCTAAGTTTATTTTGTTCCCCCATCCCAGTATAAGGCTGTTTGGAATGGTTCTTTTTCTTGGTATGTCCGGCAAGTGCCTGGCCCAGAATCATATAAGATGAGGGATTAAATCATGACCATCCCAATATCTTTAATATAAAATAACAAAGGTGAATCAAGGGGCCTGGAAGGAAGGAGACAAATGTGAATTTTAAGATTATGGACGTTCAGGCTGGGCATGATGGCTCACGCCTGTAATCCCAGCACTTTGGGAGGCCAAAGCAGGCCATTGAAGTGTATCGTCAAGCGGACAGAGTGGTCAGGTTGGTGTGATCATAGCAGGCTCTGCCTCTGTGCCAGCTACAGGGAACTCTGATTGCTGGAAGGTTGCTTAGGGAATGTCACATGTAAGCACTTGGTGCTGAGTCTGATGTGAGAACCTCGGGTCCTGCTGCCGTCCTGTGTCCATCTCACAGGGGAGTTGTGGATGCATTCACTGCTCATTCAGTAGGTAGTCACCAGGTACCACTATATAGCCTGCCAGCTTACGTGGACCTGCTGGGCTCCTGGCCTGTGGACAGTGCCAGGCTGTGCCCTGCATGTCTACCCCTGTGGTCCTCATCTTTCTATGCTTCTGTCAATTAGCCATGTGCTTTTTATTTGACGTTATTTTGGGGGAGGTGTTGTGGTCACCGTCAGGTTTTATGGTACAGAGACCCATTCAGTCTTTCTCTTTAAAAAATTGATTTTTAATTCATTGAACACAAAGCACCTACTATAAGCCAAGCACCATGTTAAGTGCTAGGGGTAGAGTGATACAACAGGACAGACAAGAGCCCTTTAGGGACAGATATTAGATTAGACAAATGATTATCTGCATCATAATTACACTTGTGCTAAGCCCTGGGAAGGAAAGGTGCAGGGAGTAGGGGGCTCTCAAGGGTGACACATGTCTGGGATCTGGGGGCTGTGAGTTTGTTTCAGTTTAACTCCCAGAGGGTAGTGTGAGTTCTAGGACTTGGTCTTCATCACTGTCCCCATGGACCACCTGCCCATGGTACTTGGTTCCACTCCCACAGTTATGAGTACAGGTAGTTCCTTTGCCTGGCGTAATGAGGACAAGCTGGACAAAGTCTCATCCTTCTGAAAGTGGCCCAGAGACCATGTGTCTCACTCCTCAGCCACACTCCTCTCTGGGATTCAGGTGTTATATATGGTGTGATGAAGCCTTTAGTAATGCAAGGTGGCATTCTTTTGTCTTGGGTACCTGGTGACGGTCGTGGCTGTGCTATAGATCCTTAGTTGATGATGATTTCCCTCTACTGTTAAAGGGCAGGGTACTTGCCAGACATGGTCCCTGAGTGAGCAGGTTGTAGGAACGTGGTGGAAAAAAAAGGAGAGAAGGAAGCCAGGTGCCGTGGCTTACGCCTATAATCCCAACACTTTGGGAGGCTGAGGCAGGCTGATCACCTGAGGTCGGGAGTTCGAGACTAGCCTGGCCAACATGGTGAAACCCTGTCTCTACTAAAAATATAAAAATTAGCTGGGTGTGGTGGTGGGTGCCTGTAATCCTAGCTACTTAGGAGGCTGAGGCAGGAGAATTGGTTGAACCTGGGAGGTAAAGGTTGCAGTGAGCCAAGATCATACCACTGCAATCCAGCCTGGGTGACAGAATAAGACTCCATCTCAAAAAAAAGAAGAAAGGAGAGAAGAGAGAAACAATGGTGTTCATGCGTGTACTCTCTCTCATACCCTCTCTCCCCTCCCCACCCACCTGGGGCACACAGCCTCAGACCTCTGTCCAGGCCCATATGCAGAAGCTCCGAGGAACCTGCATTCTCACTGTTTTTCCCTGTTGCTTGAGAAAGCAAAAGGCTACAATCAGGAGAAGGGCAAAAAAAAAAAAAAAGAAAAGAAAGAAAGCAAAAGGTGTTTCCTAGTTTCATTTCCTGGCAGCTGTGATCAACAGACTGTGTCTGAACATGTCCTAGTAGTCTCTTTACTCACAGGAAAGAGAAGCCCTCCCCAGTGAATGTCCATTTTTTGTTTGTTTTTGAGACAGACTCTTGCTCTGTTACCCAGGCTAGAGTGCAATAGCTCCATCGATCTCAGCTCACTGCAACCCCTGCCTCCCAGTCTCAAGCAATTCTCATGCCTCTGCCTCCCAAGTAGCTGAGATTACAGGCATGCACTACCACACCCAGCTAATTTTTATATTTTTAGCGGAGATGGGGTTTCACCATATTGTCCAGGCTGGTCTCAAACTCTTGGCCTCAAACAATTTTCCTGCCTTGTCCTACCAAAGTGCTGGGATTACAGGCATGAGCCACCATGCCCAGCCTGAACATCCATAATCTTAAATTTCACATTTGTCTCCTTCGTTCCAGGCCCCTTGGCTCACCTTTGTTATTTTATGTTAAAGACATTGGGGTAGTTTTGATTTATACCCTCATCTTGTACGACTTTGGGCCAAGCACTTGTTGGAGATACCAAGAAAAAGAACCATTCTAAACAGCCTTATAGGTACTAGAAGCAGGATAAGCACAGAATATCGTGGGATCCCAGTCGGGGCCTAACCCAGCTAGGGATGGGAAGGGCGGAGGCTGGGTGAGAGAAGCTTCCAGGCAGAGGTGATGGTTGTCCCCAGAGCTGAGTCTTCAGGGATAGTACTATCTCCTGTCAGGGCCATTCGCAGGCGCTGGAGATCACATGACTTCCCAGGTATATGTGAGGCTGCCCGGATAGCCACATGGTTGCTGGGGAGCTGTTTCTCCTGCCCATTTTCCTCAGGGAGGTCCCCCAGGTCTTGATGACCTACGCAGGCTTTGCTCAGTATCTAGTCCCCAGTGCCTTGACTGACACATCATCTTTCACTGGGAGGGGGAAGCACCTGCCAGTTCTGAAGGCCCCATGGAGGAGGCCCTGGGGACCTAGTTCTGTGAGCTGCCCCCCGCCCAAGTGCCTGAGTCAGAACTTGCCACCCTTGGCTTGAGGAGTTGTGTAGCATCCAAATGGATCCAACTGTCCAAACCAGCCCTTCCCTGATTACAAAGCAGGTATGCAGTCTTGATTCAGGGACTGGAAAGAGCAATGTCAGGGTCAGGTTAGTGGCACTTAACAAAACAGGAGGGCTGGTCGTACCACTGTGTGACTCAGTTCCTCTGTGTACACAGCCACTTAGCATAGCCCAGCCAGCTTCCTTGCCTCTGCTCTTCCATGTTCAGGCACAGAAGGCCAGGGAGGAATTGAAATACTGGAGAAAAGGAACTAGAATCCACTCCCACAAGCCCATTCACCCCAGGTGCTCCCCGCAACCCCATCTCTCCCAGCCAGTGAGCAGCTTCAGATTCAAAAGAGAACAACGAAGGGATGGGGCAGGGCCAGGCTGCCTGGGGTTGCAGGACCCTGCGCAGAAGTGAGTGGCAGGGGCAGCCAGTGAGGACCCTGAGACCTACTCGCCAGGCCTCCCTCATCTCAGACCTGAAAGCAGGGCTTAGAAACCCTGCATACTGGGACAGCTAGATACCCACATGCAAAATAATAACACCCCTTCCTCACACCTTACACCAAAACTAACTCAAAATGGATCAGAAACCTAAATATAAGAGCTAAACTTCACAGCTCTTGGCAGAAAACACAGAAGTAAATCTTTGTGATACTGGCGTAGGCAAAGGTTTTTTAAGATACAACACCAGAATCACAAACAACAAAAATAGACTTCAACAAAACCTGGACTTCATCAAAATTAACAATGTATGTGCTCCAGAGGGCACCAGCAGAAAAGTGAAAGCACATCACAGAATTGGGAAAAAATATTTGCAAATCATAAATCTGATAAGGGTCTCATATTCAGAATACATAAAGCACCTTACAACTTAGATTAGTTCCTAGGGCCAGCATAACAAAGTACCATACATGGGATGGTTTAAAACAACACACATTGCTGGGCAGGTAGCTCACACCTGTGATCTTAGCACTTCGGGAGGCCAAGGTGTGTGGATCACTTGAGTCCAGGGGTTCAAAACTAGCCTGGGCAATGTGGTGAAACTCATCTCTACTAAAAATGTAAAATACTAGCTGGGCGTGCTGGCGTATGCCTGTAGTCTCAGCTACTCAGCGGGGCTGAAGTGGGAGGATTACCACTATACTCCAGCCTGGGCAAAGGGCAAGACCCTGCCTCAAAACAAAATAAAACAGGCCAGGTGCCATGGCTCACACCTGTAATCCCAACACTTTGGGAGGCCAAGGCAGGTGGATCACCTGAGGTCAGGAGTTCAAGACCAGCCTGGGCAACATGGTGAAACCCTGTCTCAACTAAAAATACAAAAATTAGCCGGGCATGGTGGTGCGCTCCTGTAATCCCAGCTACTTGGGAGGCCAAGGCAGGAGAATTGCTTGAACCTGGGAGGTGGAGGTTGCAATGAACCGAGATTGCACCATTGCATTCCATCCTGGGTGACTAAGCAACATTCTGTCTCAAAACCAAAACAAAACAAAACTGATATTTATTCTCTGATAGTTCTGGCGGCTCCTTCTGGAGAGTCTAAGGAAGAATCTGTTCTCGCCTTTCTCCTGGGTTTTGGTGTTACAGGCGCTTGTTTGCATTCCTTGGCTTGTAGACGTGTCACTCCGGTCTTCTCTCTCCACTGTCACACATGGTCTTCCTCCGTGTCTCTGTCTTCACTTGGTGTTCTCCTCTCTTTGCGTGTCTTTTCTCCTCCTCTTATAAAGACACCAGTCATACTTGATGAAGAGCCCATTCCACTCCAGCATGACCTCATCTTAACTAATGACTTCTGCAAAGACTCTATTTCCAAATAAGGTCACATTCTGAGGTACTGGGGGGTAGAATTTCAACATGTTCTTTTGGGGGGGGGCACAATTCAACCCACAGCACAACACAACTCAACAACAAAAAGCCCCATTTTAAGACAGACAATGGATTTGAGTAGATTTGAATGGATTTGATTAGATTTCTAAAGGAGAGAAATTGGAACCCTCATACATTGCTGGTGGGAATATAAAATGGTGCAGCCTCTTTGGAAAACAGCTTGGTAATTCCTCAAGAAGGGAAACAGAGTTACACATGACCCAGCAAGTCTACTCCTAAGTATATACCCAAGACAATGAAACATATGTCCACACAAAAACTTGTGTATAAGTGATTGTAGCAGCACTATTAATAATAGACAAAAAGAAGAAAAAACCCAATGTCCATCAGCTGATGAGTGAATAAGCCCAATGTGGTGGATCCAGACAATGGAATATTGTTTGGCAATAAAAAGGAATGAACACTTATACATGCTTATATAACATGGATGCACCTTCTTTTCTCTTCCACTAAGAGAAAGAAGCCAGGCACAAAAGGTCACGTGTTGTATGGTTCCATCCCTGTGAGATGTCCAGAACAGGCAGATCTATAGGGACCGATAGTAGATGAGTGGTTGCCTAGAGCTGGGAGCGGCTGGGGGAGATGACAACGGCTAATGGGTATGGGGTTTCCCTCCTGGGTGAGGAAAATTTGCTCAACTTAGGTGGTGGCAATGATTGCACAACTCTGTGACTAAGCCAAAATGCTTGAATTGGATACTTTATTTATTTATTTTTAGAGATGGGGTCTCATTCTGTTGCCCCAGATGTAAGCACTTGAGGGCAGTGGCGCGATCACGGCTCACTGCAGCCTGGACCTCCCAGGCTCAAGCAATTCTCCCTCCTCAGCGTCCTCAGTAGCTGAGACTACAGGTGTGCCATCACGCCCCGCTAGTTATTTTTGGTAGAAATGGGTACTCACTATGTTGCCCAGGCTGGTCTCAAACTCCTGGACTCAGGTGATCCTCCCACCTTGGCCTCCCAAAGAGCTGGGGTTACAGGTGTGAGCCAGCATGCCTGGCCAAATTATATACTATAAGTGGTTTAATTTTAGGATATATGAGCCATATCTAAATAAAGACTAAAAAAAAGTTTTTTAGGCTGGTCACAGTGGCTTACACCTGTGATCCCAGCACTTTGGGAGGCCGAGGCAGGTGGCTCACCTGATATCAGGAGTTTGAGACCAGCTTGGCCAACATGGTGAAACCCCTTCTCTACTAAAAATACAAAAATTAGCTGGGCGTGGTGGCAGGTGCCTATAATCCCAGCTACTCGTGAGGCTGAGGCAGGAGCATCGCTTGAACCCTAAAGGCAAAAGTTGCAGTAAGCCATGATTGCACCATTGCACTCCAGCCTGGACAACAGAGCAAGACTCTGTCTCAAAAAAACAAAACAAATTTTTAAACAAATAACTTCTTTCCTAACAGAAAAACAAGAGCTGGATCTCAGAAGATGACTTCTACCGGCCTTCCCAGGAGCAGCCCCTGGAGAGTGCTTCAGACCACCCCGTAGCTTCTTCCAAGGGGACTCGAGAGTCAAGGCCTGGTCTCCACAGGCATTTTTCTCAAGGACCAAGAAAAAGCTGCTCCCTGGGGGCATTAGACCAAGTGTGTGTGCCTTCCCCAGGAAGCAGGCAAGCCAAGGCAGCCCCGGCACAGGGCCATAAGAGCTTCCGGGTGGTTCACCGCAGGCAGATGGGTAGGTGACCAGGAGGGTCCCAGGTGGGGCCCATGGGCAGGGACCAGGCCTTTCAGAAGGCAGCTGTGAAGTCCTGTTTTCCATTGCCAAAGCGGCAGTATGTTCCACAGTATTATAAAACCTCATTGTAGAATGTCATTATAATCGTGCTCAGTCATTCAGGGAAGCATTTCAGGAAAAGTACTATATTGTCTCAAAACTGCCTACACGGACAAAAATATTGTTTCACCTGTCAAATAGGAAAATATTTTCCCTGAAAGCTACTGTGTGCAATTTATGATTATAGAGAACTCTTGATTCCACCTGTAGCTCAGAGCAAATCTGGCCCCATGAAGCCCCAGGTGTTTTAAATGGGCCTTCCAAAGGTCTTTACTCTCAGTAGTTGGTTTATGTAACAGCTCTGGGGGGATTGATCAGATCTGCTGTTTGTTTTGTTTGTTTCTTTGTTTGAGATGGAATCTCCCTTTGTTGCCCAGGCTGGAGTGCAGTAGCATAGTCTTGGCCCACTGCAACCTCACCCTCCTGGGTTCAAGGGATTTTCCTGTCTCAGCCTCCCGAGCAGCTAGGATTGCAGGTGCCCACCACGACGCCTGGCTAATTTTTGTATTTTTAGTAGACATGGGGTTTTGCCGTGTTGGCCAGGCTATCTGCTATTTGTTTAATGTCCTCCA
>NW_016107532.1:2770234-2778529 GCF_001604975.1 Cebus imitator
TTTTTTTGAGACAGAGTCTTGCTCTTTCACCCAGGCTGGAGTACAGTGGTATGATCTCAACTCACCACAGCCTCCACCTCCTGGCTCAAGTGCCTCAGCCTCCCCAGGAGCTGGGATTAATAGAAGTGTACTGCCACACCCAGCTGATTTTTGTATTTCCAGTAGAGATAGGGTTTTGCCATGTTGGCCAGGCTGGTTTTGAACTCTTGGCCTCATGTGATCCACCTACCTTGGCCTCCCAAAGTGCTGGGATTACAGGTGTGAGCCGCCACACCCGGCCTCTCCACTGCTTTTACAGCAAGGCCAGCTTGATCTCCACACACTGTGAAATTTCAGAAAGCCTTAAATAACCATAACCAAATTTTTCTGTAACCCTCATGATGGGTTTCCTCTTCAAAACAAACAAACAAAAAAGGTACGCTCCAGAATCTGTCTCTCTCTCTCCTCATTTTCTGTTGGCAGAGAATCCTGCCCAGCTTAGGGGGCCCTGGCATGGGTAGTCCTGGTGTGGGTCATGTGGGTAGAGTACGATCTTTGGCTGGCTTCTGTTTTGTCTATCAGCCTGTGTGATGGCTGTGATCTCTAACCTGCCAACGAACCTGTACTTTAGGTCTAGGCCATCAAGTTTCCTAAAGGATGGGAAACCCCTTTACAATAGTGTGAAATTTCCAAGCCTGTTCCAAGTTGGTGGAGTGAGAATTGTATGTCCTTTGGACGCCCTGATTGTTGTCACACCCCAGGGAGAGGGAGCTTTGGGCAGCCTGGGATACATAGGTGCTCATCCGCTCATTCATTCAGCAAATATTATTGAGCCTCTGTGCTGTGCCAGACACCGTTCTAGGTGCTGGGGACATAGCAGGAAGCAAAGCAATGTCCCTCTCTTCATGGGATTTAGATTCTAGTAGGGGAGATGGGAAATAAAATTAACCAGTAAGCATAGTGCATGGTCAGGTGGTAATAAGTGCTATGGAGGACAGTAAATCTCTCCCTCTCTGCAGAGGTACAGAGTGGACCATTGCATGTAAGATGGCCAGAGAAGCTCTCACCAATAAGGGGAGGTTTGAGGAGACTTGGGAGGGAGGGAAGGAGGCATGAGGTATGACCGTGTTTCAGGCAAGGAGAACAAATACAAAGACCCTGCACCAGGGCTGCACTTGACTTGTCCAGTGACAGTGGAGACCAGAGTGTCAGGAGAGAGGAGATGGGAGCGGAGTGGCGAGCGATGAGGTCAACCTGATGAGGTCTGTGGGCCACCCGAAGCCCTGGCTTCTGCTAAGGGAGATAGCAGCCACTGTGGAGTTTTGGGGCAGAGAGACATACTCTGACTTCCCTTTAAACAGGTCATTATGGCTCCTATGTTGAGGGACTGTGGGGGAGAAGGAGAGGAGGTTGTCATCACAAGCCAGGTCAGAGGTGACAGTGAGTGGGGTGCGGCTGGGGAAAGGTGGGGATTCCAGATGTCTGCGGAAGGCAGAGCCAACAGGATTTGCTGATATAGGCTGTGAAAGAAAGAAAACCTAGGGTAACACCAAGGTTTGTTTTTTTTTGAGACAGAGTCTCACTCTGTCGCCAGGTGCCAGGCTGGAGTGCAGTGGCACAATCTTGGTTCACTGCTCCCAAGTTCAAGTAATTCTTCTGTCTCAGCGTCCCGAGTAGCTGAGACTACAGGCGCACACCACCACGCCCAGATAATTTTTGTATTTTTAGTAGAGACGGGGTTTCACTATGTTGGCCAGGATGGTCTCAATCTCTTGACCTCGTGATCCACCCGCCCCGGCCTCCCAGAGTGCTGGGATTACAGGCTTGAGCCACCCTGCCCGGCCGACACCAAGGTTTTTAGCCCAAGTAACTGGAAAGATGAATTTTGCCATTTGATGAGATGAAGACCGTTCAGGAAGAAGCAAGTTGGCAGCAGAAATTCATCCTGGGCTTGTCAGCTGAGATCCTAGTGGACATGCATGGCACAGATGGATATATGAATCTGGATTTCAAGAGCAAGGGCCAGGCTGGAGATAAAAATTGGGAGCTAAAGCCTGAGAGCAGGTAGATTATTGAGAAAGTGGTGCCCACAGAGAAGAGACCAGGACCTGGGACTGAGCTCTGGGCACTCCAACCTGAGAGGCCATGGGGAGGAGTGAGCCACAGAGACAGAAGGGTAGGGGTGAGGGCTGAGGAGTGGCCTTGGGGGTTGGCAACGAGGAGGACATCGGCTGTCTCAGAAGCAGCGGAATGAGACATTCAGTGGAATGAGGGGACAGAAGCCTACTTGGAGAAGGTTCCAGAAGGAATGGGAGCAGAGAAACTAGAGACCAAAAGTGTTTTTGTTTTTTGGCGGACGGAGTCTCACTCCTCAGTTGCCCAGACTGGAGTGCAATGGAGCGATCTCAGCTCACTGCAACCTCCGACTCCTGGGTTCAAATGATTCTCCTGCCTCAGCCTCCACATTAGCTGGGATTACAGGTGCTCACCACTACACCTGGCTAATTTTTGTATTTTTGGTAGAGACAGGGTTTCACCATGTTGGCCATGCTGGTCTCGAACTCGTACCTCAAGTGATCCACCCACCTCAGCCTCCCAAAGTACTGGCATTACAGGTGTGAGCCACCGTGCCCGGTCAAGACCAAGAGTTTTGATAGCTCCAAGAGTTTTGATAGCTCCCTTTTTTCTGTAAAGGGGCCCAAGAAACATGGTGGTCATTAGGGAAGTGCGTGGAGACGAGAGGTGTTTCTAAAGATGGGAGAAAGAACAGTGTGCGTGTGTGCCAGTGGGAGTCACCCCACAGACAAGGAAGAAAGCAGCGACAGAGGAGGGGGGACTGCTGGAGAGATGTCCTTGTCCTTGAGTAGGTGGCGGAGGGAGGACCTCCTACACAAATGGTGGGTTTGGCCTCACAGAAAGAAGCACACTCGGTTCATCCCTGGCAACAGGAGGGAAGGGGCGGGTGGAGGGAGCAGGGCGTGTGGAGGTGATCTTTTGGTTGCTTTTATTTTCTCAGTGAAATACAGGATGCAAGAGCAGCAGGGGAGGGTGCGAATGGGGATGTTCCCATCCAGTTTTCAGGGTCCCATGTGACAGTGCCCCGTGGCTGGCCTGTGTTCTGGGGACAGTCACCGTCCACATGCACTGCAGGGCATCAGGCAGCAGAGGTTGCCTTGAGCAGGACAGAGACAGGCCCACTGTCTAATGTGCCCCTTTTTGCCTCTGCCTCCAGGACTGTCTAACCCGTTCCGGGGTCTCATGAAGCTGGGCACCGTGGAGCGGCGGGGGGCGATGGGCATCTGGAAGGAGCTCTTCTGCGAGCTCTCCCCACTGGAGTTCCGCCTCTACCTGAGCAATGAGGAGCGCACCTGTGTGGAGAACTGCTCCCTGCTGCGCTGTGAGTCTGTGGGGCCGGCCCACAGCGACGGGCGCTTCGAGCTGATCTTCTCTGGCAAGAAGCTGGCCCTGCGTGCCTCCTCCCAGGACGAAGCCGAGGACTGGCTGGACCGGGTGCGGGAGGCCTTGCAGAAGGTCCGGCCTCAGCAGGAGGATGAGTGGGTGAACGTGCAGTACCCAGACCAGCCGGAGGACCCCCCCGAGGCGCCCCAGGCTGGCTGCCCCTCTCAGTCGTACCTGCTCTCAGAGCCTGTGGCCCTCCAGGGCACACAGTTTGACTGGTCATCTGCCCAGGTTCCAGAGCCAGACGCCATCAAGGAGTCCCTGCTGTACTTGTACATGGACAGGACCTGGATGCCCTATATTTTTTCCCTGTCCTTGGAGGCTCTGAAATGCTTTCGTGTCAGGAACAATGAGAAGATGCTGAGTGACAGCCACGGTGTGGAGACCATACGGGACATCCTGCCGGACACGAGCCTTGGGGGCCCGTCCTTCTTCAAAATCATCACGGCCAAGGCCGTCCTGAAGCTGCAGGCCGGGAACGCTGAGGAGGCCGCCCTATGGAGGAACCTGGTCCGCAAAGTCCTGGCATCCTACTTAGAGACGGCTGAGGAGGCGGTGACCCTGGGCGGGAGCCTGGACGAAAACTGTCAGGAGGTGCTGAAATTTGCCAACCGGGAGAACGGCTTCCTGCTGCAATACCTGGTGGCCATCCCCACAGAGAAAGGCCTCGACTCCCAAGGCTGCTTCTGCGCAGGTGCCAACTTGCTCTGCTGCCACCCCCAGCCTGTCAGCCTCATTCTGCCTCCTGCGGGTTCCTGATTTAGGCTCCCCACCCTTCTGCTTCCCCACAAATGCCCCATCCTTCCCCTAGGGGTGAGGCCACAGATGAGGCTTGCCCTGCAGCTTCTGCTCCTCCCTAGCCCCCACTGGGTCCAGTGCCTGGCTCGTAGGCAGGGGGCCCAGCTCTCCCCTTCCCTCTCCTGCCACCTCCCGCTGACGGGTGGCAGGCTGGCTGCTCACTGCCCTGCTCAGGGAGTCCCAGCCCCCTTCATTTTCTTCTTGCTCCGCTGTCCCATTCTTTCAGAGCAGGGTATCCTTCCAAAGATTGCTGCTGCTTTTATAAGTGTTTTTTTAATTACAAAAATGGGCTCGTGCTATTCAGTGCTGTCCAATAGAACTTTCTGTGACGATGAAAATATCCTAGGTCTGTGTGTCCAGTGCTGTAGCTACGAGCCACGTGGTGCTACCATGTGGCTAGTTTAGTTAAGCAACTGAATTTTCCATTTAAATTCACCTACATTTAAAGGGAGCGCACGGGGCTTGTGGCTACCGTGTTGAATGCTGTATATATTGTTCTACAACTTGGTTTTTTCCTACATTGTGGATGTTATTCCAAATCAGTACATCTGCTGGGTCTTCCTCATCATCAAATCTAATACTTCTGTGCTGGGCACTGGGCCAGCTGCTTTATTTGGATTATCTCGTTTAAGTCTCATAACAACCCTGTAGAGATAGGTGCTACTATTATCATCTCTGTTGATGGGGGGGAACCGAGGCACAGAGCTGGTAAGTACCTGGTCTCTGGCTCACATAGCTAGTAAGTGACAGAGGCAGAATTTTCCTTTTTTGTTTGTTTGTTTGTTTGTTTGCTTGCTTGTTTTAGTAGAGATGGGGGTCTCCCCATGTTGCTCAAGCTGGTCTTGAACTCCTAGGCTCAAGTGATTCTCCTGCTTCAGCCTCCCGAAGTGCTGGGATTACAGGTGTCAGCAACCATGCCTGGCCAGAGGCAGATTTATAAAATAATGATACTTCTTACAGTGTATTGTAAAGACTAATGAATAGGGTTCCAGAGTCTGTGCTCATAGACAAGACCCTAGAGGGCATCCCTCTAGGGTATTATTCAAGGCTGCGTGATGTCCGATTGCCCACGTTCCATCGTTAGCTCCTCCCACTACCCCCGCCATCCAGGGGCAGATGGCATCCCATCACCATGGGGCCCTCAGGTGACCTGTGAGGGGGTTGCCCTGCTGCAGAAGGCCAGAACAAGAAGCTGAGCCTTGGTTTGGAAGCTATCCTGTTGGCGTGGACTAGAGGGAAGCCTGCTTCAAGCATCTGAAAGGAAGTGGTCTGTGGTTGGCCCCAGAAGGATAGGAGAAGCTAGGCAGAGCAGAGCTTACTACAGAAAACACCTGCAAGCCTCACTTGGCCTCTCCCCTGCCTGCCCCAGCTCTCACATTTTGCTCTTCAGCCTGTGGGGGCCAGGCTCTGAGGGGGCCAGGACTCTGGGGCTTGTGAGAAAGGGTTTCTTGCCTATGGGTGTGAATGTTACAGGGGCAGCTCTCACCATGGCTGCCACCCACCAGCCTGCCAGTGGGACTGTGCCACCAGGGAGTTTGGGTTTCCTTTCTACCCAGCAGGCATGGCTCAGTGGCAGACACCAACCACTGGCATCTGGGTTGTATTTCATAATTTGCAGGGCACTTTTGCAGAACCTTGTCTCATTTAAGCTTTGTAATAACCCCACAAAATAGCTGGTAGTCATTGAATTTTACAGACGCTGAAATGGAACCTTGAAGAAATTAGGTGAAGGTCAGAGTGAGGCAGCTGGTGAGCAGCAGAGCCTGCCCTCAGGTCCCAAGGCCCAGGGACCCTTCTGCCTGCCCCTGGGGGAGGTAGGGCACATGTTCAGGATTTGATTCAGGGCCTTTGCTTTTTGCCCAGGGCAAACCCCACTCCCAACTCCCACTGGCCCCAGCTGTGGAGACACCTCCAACTGAGGGGCCGGAGCCAGCCCTGCCGCACAGTCCTGAGGCATCAGACAGTGTGCAGACTGCCCTGCCCCCTGCTGGCTGCCCCTCCACTCCCTGTGGCCAGCCCTGACCCCAGCCCCTGCCCCACCCCACTCCTGACTTCACTGTTCACCAAGCCCCCTACTCTGCTCCTTCCATTCTGGGACCCAGTGGAGGGGTGGACCTACAGGAGGCTGCCATTGGCGAGCCAGCAGTGGGGACACTGGACAAGGCAGCAAGGGGTAGTGGAACTGAATGCAGGCTCTGGAACCAGCCAAACCCAGATCTGAATGCCAGCCATGCCACTTCATCACTGTGTGACCTCTCTGAGCATCTATTTCTTCAGCTGTAAAATAATGATAGTTCTTAACAGTGTGTTTTAAAGATTAATGAATGGGGGTGGTTCTGAGTGGTGGAAATACGAGTGGTGGTTATTCTTATCTTTGTATTTACCTTTAAAAAAAAATTAACTGGCAGATCCTTTCCACCGCAGCAGCTCCCAAGTTACTAGGAGCTGACTCTGGCCACACCACTCACTTTCTGCCCGTCTCCCCAGGCTGCTCCCGGCAGATCGGCTTCTCCTTTGTACGACCCAAGCTCTGTGCCTTCTCTGGCCTCTATTACTGTGACATCTGCCACCAAGACGATGCCTCAGTGATTCCAGCCAGGATCATCCACAACTGGGACCTCACCAAGCGCCCGGTAAGTCTCGAACCTAGCCTGTCATAGCCATTCAGGGCTGCTGAGAGCCAGAGGGGTGTTCACTCCTCTTTGCTGCTGCTGTTCATCTGTTTTTTTTTTTTTGTTTGTTTGTTTGTTTGTTTGTTTGTTTTTGGGACAGAGTTTCGCTCTTGTTACCCAGGCTGGAGTGCAATGGCGCGATCTCGGCTCACCGCAACCTCCGCCTCCTGGGTTCAGGCGATTCTCCTGCCTCAGCTTCTTGAGTAGCTGGGATTACAGGCACGCGCCACCATGCCCAGCTAATGTTTTGTATTTTTAGTAGAGACGGGGTTTCACCGTGTTGACCAGGATGGTCTCGATCTCTCGACCTCGTGATCCACCCGCCTCGGCCTCCCAAAGTGCTGGGATTACAGGCTTGAGCCACCGCGCCCGGCTGTTCATCTGTTTAGAGGAATTTGGCTCCTCTTAATAAGGGAAGCCAGGGTCACTGGTTCAGGCACTGTGATGTGGGGGTGGCTAACCAAGAGAAAAGCTTGGTGCCTGTACACAGACCTGGGCAGAGTTCCATCGGTGGCTGTCTTGGTCCCCAGGGGGGAATCTGAGGATGATTTCCTGCAGCTACAAACATAACTGCTTAAGGCACCAGCAGATAAATGATAGATAGATAGATAGATAGACAGACAGAGAGAGAGAGAGAGAGAGAGAGAGAGAGAGATAGGATGGATGCATGGCTAGGTGGATGGGTAGGTAGGTAGGTGGATGGGCAGGTTGGTAGGTAGATGGGCAGGTGGTTAGGTGGATGGGTAGGTGGATGGGTAGATGGGTGGATGGGTTGGTGGGTAGGTGGATGGTAGGTAGATGGGTGGATGGGTAGGTGGATGGATACATAGGTAGGTGGATGAGTGGATGTCTGGTTTGTAGATGGATGGGTAGATTAGTGGATGGGTGGTTGGGTTGGTGGATGGATACATGGGTAGGTAGATGACTGGATGGGCTGGTGGATAGGTGGATGGGTAGATTAGTGGATGGATACATGAGTAGGTGGATGAGTGGATGGGTTGGTGGGTAGGTGGATGGGTAGATAGATGGGTTGATGGATGGGTAAATGGGTGGGCAGATGGGTGAATAGGTAGGTGGATGGGTAGATGGGCTGGCCAGTGAGCTGGCTATACCTTAGAGCAGTCATCCTTGCCTTTGTCAGCCTTATGAGGCCCAGGTGACTGCATCCCCGCAGGCCCTGCATGGGCTTATTTATTTCATGCTTTTGAAAAGCACTTTTTTGGTGCCTCCCCCATTATTAAGATAATACATAGTTATTGTTTAACATTTTAAAATTACAGAAAAGCCCAAAGACCAATCAAAATTCTGTGTCATAACTCAGCAATCACCATTATTAACATTTCGGGGTAGGCCGGGCGTGGTGGCTCAAGCCTGTAATCCTAGCACT
>NW_016107532.1:2778754-2785159 GCF_001604975.1 Cebus imitator
AAAAAAAAAAAAAAAAAAAACATTTCGGGGTATACCCTTCTCTGTGCATTTATTGACACATGCGTCTATTTTTTGTAAAGTTGAGCTCAGACAGGACTCATACTGCTTTATAACAAGATTAGTTCACTTAATATTATACCTTGGACACTTTTTTAAGTTCACCAGATGCTTTTGAATAAAATGTATCCTAAAGTCTCAGAATTTTCCTTTTCTGCAGCTGAACTTAGCCACTTTTCTAGCTGTGTCACCACAAGCAAATTAACTTCAATTTCCTCATCTATAAGGGGAGGGTTAACAACAGTGTCTGTGTTGGGGTTGTTGGGCGGGCAGGTGTGGCAGTGTGTGCCTGTCAGAACAGGGTCCTTTCCCTCCCCGGGGCCTGTCATACCTCCTGCCCTGGGCCATCTGCCTATCCACCCGTCTGTCTCATTCACTTGGTCAGTGTCTGCCTCAAGGGGTGCAAACTTGGTTTTCTTCCAAGGGCACAGATTTCTACTAGGACAGATACAGAAACACAAGGAAGAAGCTGTTTGCTCCTCTGGAGAGCCAGGCCTGGCAGCTGTGTAGTCCTGATGTGTGGATGTGTCTTCATCATAGTGCAGAGTGGGTGACTCTCTGAGTCAGTTCAACCTCAGCTTCCACCTCCTTCATTGTGGTTTTTTTGTTGTTTGCCTTATCCCCACCCCTGCTCTCAGTGTTAAATATTTAACTAACTACATAGAGGAAATTAAACCTCAAAATCACCAAAAATGCAGAGAACCCTTTGACCATAAAACACATTCACTGTTTAGAGGACCCTGATACTTCCGTTGAGCCATCTCCTTATTCATTGCCCTCATCCTTGTGCCACTTCCTTTTCACTTCCTTTTCTAACTAGAAAATTACAATCCTTCTCTAGGAATATCTGAAATCAGGAAGTCCTCAGCTTACTCTCCCTCTCAAAGATTGCTGGCCTAGGAAAGACAGGAAAATTCAAGTTAGAAAGTGGCTGGCCCACGGGTTTGGGGCCTTATTGTTTGCCATTGCTGTTCTGGCTGACCCCTTTGTGCTGAGGCCTGGCTGGCACTGGCAGGATGTCAGCCCAAGAGTGGGGCTTCTCTCTTTGTCTGTCTCCTCCATTCCCACAGGATAGGAACAGTCACTGAGGAGCACAAAGCCCCTGCCCATCTGCAGCACTTGGCAGTGTTCAGTGCACATTCCTGTGTGTTATTTCATCGGAGCCTCACCCAAGGATTGGGGCCAAGTCATGGGAAGAGCTGAGTTAGGTTTGGAGAATAAAAGTTTGACCCAAGTCACCAGGAGTTTGCCATTGGGCTGTCCCTAGGCTGGGTGGGGAGGGGTGAGGGGCTGGTACCTCAGGGCCCTAGGCTACAGGAAAAGAAGGGGTTTCCATGCTGGGGGAGGTGAGAGATGCTGGTGGAGCTGGAAGACAGGAGGTCAGAGGTCCTTCCAACCCCTGAATACAGGGGCAAGTCTCCTGAGGGCCCGTTCGGTCCTCCAACCCTCAAGGGGACAACAGAGCCATACCAGGCACTCATACAGCAGCTGATAGCAGGCTCACATTTACTGAGGATGTGCCACCTGCCAGACCCTGTGCCAGGAGCTCTCCTGGAATACCTCTTTTAATCTAAATTCAAAATAAACCCATGAGAAAGAAGCCCCAGTCCTGGCTGACATCCTGCTGAGTGCCAGGCCTCAGCACTACAGCAGCAGCAGCAGCCAACGAAAAGGCTCCAGACCCATGGACCTTAGTTGCTTTCATTTTCCCCACTTTACAGATGAGGAAACTGAGTCACAGAGAGGGGTGAGTTTCACCAGGTCATATAGGTAGAAAGTGGTGGAGGCAGGATTCAATTCAGTTCTGACTCCAAAGCCAGACTTTTTTTCCCTACACAATTTATTAGAATTTGAAAGGTTGCTGGATACAACAGTCAAATAAATCAATTTCATTTCTATATATCAGCAAACAAATTACTATTTTAAAAGGTAATAATGTCAAAAACAAAGCCACCAGAAATAAAACAAAATATGTAAAGAGAGGACTAACTAAGATGTTAAAGATCGGGGCCAGGCAAGTTGGCTCTCGCCTGTAATCTCAGCACTTTGGGAGGCCAAGGCAGGCAGATTACGAGGTCAGGAGATCGAGACCATACTGGCTAACACAGTGAAACCCCATCTCTAACAAAAATACAAAAAATTAGCCAGGCGTGGTGGCACATACCTGTAATCCTAGCTACTTAGGAGGCCGAGGCAGGAGAATTGCTTGAACCCAGAAGGCTGAGGTTGCAGTGAGCTGTCATTGTACTCCAGCCTGGGTGACAAAGCGAGACTTCATCTCAAAAAAAAAAAAAAAAAAAAATGCAGGGGAAAGGGCTTCTGGTGAGTGTAGCAGCCTGGTATTCAGAGATGACACCTGAGCTCAGACCTGGCAGGTTCTGCAGGCAGGTTTTATAAGCCACGTTAGCTGCTCTAAGCCTCCGTTTCCTCACCTAAGAAAATGGGGACGGGACACCCTCCCTAACGGGTCCTTCTGAGGATGAAGGAGGGATGTGGTCAAGTTCCTGGCCCAGTGTTTTGCAAATAGCAAGCACTCAATTGTTGGCATTGGTATTAGGATCAGGGCCGAGGGTAGAACCTTCAACACCCTGTCAGCCAGGACAGATTGAGATGGATCACTCAGCTGCACACGGAGCCCTGGTGTTGCTGCTGGTGTGAGCCGAGGAAGCTCGGGGAAGCCTGTTGTTGGGCTGTGTCTGATCTGTGGCTTCCTGTGGCTGGAACCTGACTCAGCCAGTCACCTGGTTCCTGAGTCAGGGCACAGAGGGGAGTGCCTGTTTCCTTAGTGGGGGGAAGTAGGGGCTGGGAGGACAGGAAAGGATCTGTGAGGCCCAGCGGGGCATTAACCAGGGCAACGAGAGCAGTCCCTTCCTCATCTTAGCATGGTTGGGGAGGGGGCAGAGACCCTTGCCATTAGAGGGAGAGTGGGTTTGGGAGTCAGATAAACTGGGTTCAGAGCTTGACTGTACCATTGACAAGCTGGGTGACCTTGGCCAAATCCCCTCATCTCCCTGAGCCTCAGTTTCCCCATCTGTAAAATGAAGCTAGCCCCTCAGGTAAGTGAGCAGGTCGTGTGGCACCTGGCCGGGCAGTGCTCACTGAACAGCCATTCCTTCCCACCCCCAATGCCTGGCGATACCCCTAGATCTGCAGACAGGCCCTGAAGTTCCTGACACAGATCCGGGCCCAGCCCCTCATCAACCTGCAGATGGTGAACCCGTCTTTGTACGAGCATGTGGAGCGGATGCACCTCATCGGGAGAAGCCGGGAGCAGCTGAAGCTCCTGGGGGATTACCTGGGTCTGTGCCGGAGCGGTGCCCTGAAGGAGCTCAGCAAGAGGTGAGCACCCTCTACGTGCATGCACACAAATATGTACACACAGACACACATGCCCATATGCCCATGCGCACAAACACATACACACACATGAATGTGCACACAAATGCACAGACATGCACACGTGCACGTGCACACAGATGTACACACATGCGGGCACTCGTGCACACACACACACACACACACACAGAGGGGGCAGTGCCCAGGGCAAGGTGTCCCCCTGGAGGAAACCTGGGCAGAGATCTTCCAATTTGGCCTGGGAAACGATCACATCTTTTGGGAGTGATTTTGGGGTTTTGTTCATGTATCCATTTGTTCACTCTAAAACATAGACAGAACATGCTAAGTACTGCACACCTGGCAAGGTGTGTGGGCTTCAACACTGAGCAGGGCAGAGCCAGGGCCGGCCCTCCAGAAGCCTCTGGCCTGGCAAGGAAGACAGGTGGGAAAGCCAGCAACTCCATCCTAGGGTGAGGGTGAGAGGGAAGACAGGTGGGAAAGCCAGCAACTCTATCCAGGGTGGGGGTGAGAGGCAGGACATCCTGGAAGCACAGAGGCTTGACATCCAGCCCAGATCAGAGGAGGACAAAGCAGGAAGGACTTCCTGGAGGAAGTGACTTCTTAGGTGAGACCTGAAAAATGAAGAAGAATTAGAAAGGGGAAGCCAAGCGTTAAGAGTGTTCCGGACAGAAGGAACAGCACGAATAGGCCATGAGCAAAGTCACCATCCGTGGAAAGCCCAGGGAGAACTTTGGCCACAGCTAGGAGGGAAGTGGGGAGTGTGGCAAGAGCAGACAAGGGCGAGATGTTCCCGCCTCTTCTCTGTCCCACGGCAGCCTCCCTCCTGAAATTCTCCAAAGATGATGTAATCGGGGCAGAGCCCTCAGGATGCCCTTCAGGAAACTTCTCTTACCCAGGGCCTGGGGCCTTTGGCGCTTGGGGATGGGATGTGATGCTGGGCTTCTCCCAGCCTGTCATAAATGTGTCCTAGTCCTCAGGTCACAGCCCGGGCCGCAGCCTTCCCAGGGCTCTGTTCTCCCTCGCCCTCAGGATGGCAGACCTCAGGTGGAGAAGCCTGCTTGTGCCTACTGCCCAGCATGGGCTTCAAGTCCGCCTCTGCTGGGTTTCTGCGGGCAGCGACCAGCTCGGGCCTTCCCTCCCCACAGGGCTGTCCCAGAGAGCGCCTCTCTGAAGGCCGCCTCCTCCATCCTGGCTGTAGTGCTCCCAGAGCTGGGCCTCCTCAGGGCCAGCGTGTGCCCCAAGCAGGTCCCCTGGGGCTCTCAAGGGGTGCTGCAAGGTGCTCTCCCCTAGGGAAAGAGGAGACTCTGGCCCCACAGCTGCCAGCTGAGCCCTTGGTCTCCTCTGCAGGGCCTGGAAGAACAGAAAGCCCTCTGGGGGCCACCCTATAGGACCCTAGACCCTCGAAGGCTTTGTCCCAGGAGGCTCTGTCCATCCCAAGCATCTGTGGGTGACTGGGTCTCCACCTCTTGGAGAGTGCTGACTCACTCCCTACCTCTGAGAGCCCATGACCCAGGGCTCCAGAGAGACTACCCTGCAGCCCACCTAACCAGGTGGCGAAATCTCTGGGGTCAGTGGGGCCTCATTACCCTCCCTGGTCAAGGAGCCTGCAGAGGCCTGCAGACCTGTGTAGACCAGCGGCCTGTGGGCTGGGTTGTGGGCCCCAGCCCCATTCACCCGTCCCTGCCCTGCTGAGTTTGTTCATCAGCTTTACCGACCTGTCTCTGTGGGCACCAGGGGCAGCCCTGTCCGCCTCTCCCTGGCCCTCCTGCTCTGTCCTTGGGCAGCAGCACTGTACTCCTGCTATGCGCTCAGCCTGCAAGAGGGCAGGGCCGTGCCTGTGGAAGTCCCACGGAAACAGCATGGGGCAGAGGAAAGAGCATGGGAGCAGCCCCTGCCTAGCCCCTCATGCGCTGTGAGTCAGGAAAGTTGCTTCACTTCTCTGGGTCCAGCTTTCCCATCTATAAAATGGGCCAGTGATTCCTCCATTCCTGTGGCCTCCTGAGCAGTGGTAAGGGCTGCATGAGGGACCCAGAGTCTGGGCCACAGATGGCCCTGGGCCAGCATAGTATGTGCCCTGTGGGCACCTGATCCAGCCTTGGCAGGGGCCAGAGGAGCTCCCGGAGGAGATGGCATCTGAGCTGAGGGCGTGCAGAGTTATTTTCCTTTTTTCTTCTAAAATGTTTTTCTTCTTTACAAAGGTCAGTCTTCCAAGGGAGAGGCATTTATGAAAGGGAATAAAGCAGACCATTCAGTTAGCCCTTGTCAGAGCCCACCACCCCTGCTTCTGCACGGCACTCCGTCCACACACGCGTGCTGCCACAACACCAGTGGTATTGTGTGTCTATTGAACTGGGGCTTAGAATAATGAGGAAAGAGCAGAAAGGGCAGGGGAGAACTGGCTTTCCTGGCTAAGGGACCAGTAGCAGGCAGGCAGGAGTACAGCTCACTGAGGACCTTGAGGGGTTCTGGGCAGTGGGCTGCAGGTGCAGGGCCTTTGGATTTGATCTGCCACCTGTGGGCAACCATTGAAGGGTTTTGAGCATGGGGCTGTCACTTCTGATCAGCAGTTTAGAAAAGACCACTCTGAAAAGACTGGGCGAGGTGGTTCATGCCTGTAATCCCAGCACTTTGGGAGGCTGAGGCAGGTGGATCACCTGAGGTCAGGAGTTCAAGACCAGCCTGGCCAACATGGTGAAACCCTTTCTCTACCAAAAATACAAAACTTAGCAGGGCGTGGTGGTAGATGCCTGTAATCCCAGTTACTCGGGAGGCTGAGGCAGGAGAATTGCTTGAACCCAGAAGGCGGAGGTTGCAGTGAGCCAAGATCATGCCACTGCCCTCCAGCCTGGAAGACAGAGTGAGACTCTGTCTCAAAAACAAAGTTTGTGGCCAGGCGCGGTGGCTCAAGCCTGTAATCCCAGCACTTTGGGAGGCCGAGGCGGGTGGATCACGAGGTCAAGAGATCGAGACCATCCTGGTCAACATGGTGAA
>NW_016107532.1:2785494-2837579 GCF_001604975.1 Cebus imitator
AGGGCTGAGGCACGGACAGGTCTTGGATGTGGGACGGGAAGTCAGGGAGGAGCTGGCCTGCACTAGCAGCAGCTGCCTGGCCGAGTTCTCTCCAGCAGACCTGTGACATGTCTCCAAGAGCCAGAGAAGCCCCTGAGAGTGTCTTCTTCAGCTCTTGAGAGAAAGCTATCACAAAATGCCTCATGCACTGTCCACCCACCAGACCTCAGTGTCCCTCCCAACAGCCAGGGAGGGGTGGGCAGAGGAGGATCCAGGGCTCAGGAGACAGGTGGCACCCAGGTCCCCTACCCATGTCCCCCTGATCTTCCAGCCCTTGCCTGGCCCTTTCCTTTCCCATCACTTCATCAGTTCCAGGAGCTAAGATTCGACCTCTCCCCTCATCTTCCTCTCTCCCGAAAAGCCCTCCAGATTCCTCTGTTCTCTTTCCCAGCTAGCCAGCCTCATGCCAGAGGACAAAGAGGGTACTCCTTGTTGTATGGGTGGAGAAAATGAGGCCCTGAGTAGGCCTGGCTGTGCCCCAGTGCATGAGTTTCTCTCCTGGAAGCCAGGAGCGGAAGTGACCTCTCACCCTTGAGCCAGCGCTCTCTCCCTTCTGGCCTTGCTGAGTGCTGTGGAGAAGCCAGTTGCAAGCCCTTGCTGAGAGGGTGACAGGCCCAGGGCACAGGGGCTCCCACAACGTGGTCAGAGGACAGATGGCAAAGCTAATTCTCTATCCAGATCAGCCCACCCTCCTGCCAGCTCAGGCCCGACCTGTGTCCCCCTCCCACCGCCTGCTGTGTCCCATGATTTCTCGGCGACAAATGGCAGCTCCCCTTCCTAGAATGTAGAAAGTTTACTGGGGATACCAGCATGGTAAACTGAGGGGACAGTTGGCATCTTGGCCTGCGTGGCTGCTTGGTGGGACTTACCGTCTCCACCCCGGATTGGGCTCCCCTGGAGTACAGCTGAGGCCACCAGCTGGGACAAGGCCAAGCACCCCCATTCCTGATGCTTCACAGCTTGCACCCAGGAGGCCCAGACCCAGGGCTGGCACCATCCTGTCCCCAGATGTCTGGGGCATCCTAGGGTAGGTTCCCAAGCGTCCTCTGACTTGGAGTAACCCCTCACCCCCAGTACCCACACAAACACAGCAAGGCCAGGCAGGTTTTGTACCAGGGGACCTTCTGCAGCTACTTCCTCTCCATCTCTCAGGATGGGGCCCGCTGGATCCCTGCCATTGGTGTGGTGGAAACCAGAGCCACATTGGTGGCTCAGCCCTTGTCCTCTGCTCCCGCCGCCACCTCTGAAATGGGATCTGCTCTGAAGTGAGCTGTACCTAGGACACGTCTCACTTGCTCTTGTAGCACTGAAACCAAACACTTGAATGTCTGTCCCTCAGCCAAGCCATGGGCCACAGCAGGGCAGAGGCCACATCCTGTGCATTACTGTCCCCAGCCCTGTCCCTGGTATGTAATGGTGGCAGTCATGACAACAGCCTACATCTCTGGCATTCACCAGGTGGACAAAGGTGCAGGCTCTGCAGCCAGGCCCCTGGGTTCAAACCCCAGCTCTCCACCTACTAGCTGCGTGACCTCAGCCAAGTGATTTCACCTCTGTTTCCTCTTCTCAAAATTGGGGTTGTGATAGTACCAGCCTCGCAGGATTATTGTGAGGATCAAATGAATGAATATCCAGTTCCTGGTCCCAGGTGTCAGAACCCATCCTTCTCCTCATGATTACGTGTTTACTGTGAGCCTGGCACCAAGCCAAATGCTTTAAATAAGTTACTTAACCCAGACAACTCCGTTTCCCAGGGAGGGAAACCCAAGGTTCGGAGGGGTTAAGTAACTTGCCCAAGGTACCACCAGCTAGTTCGTTACCTTGAAGACCAGGTCCCAAGCCCAGGCAGGCCAAATTGCACTCCTAGCCCCTGCCCCACCCAGGCGGAAGGTGTCTGCCTGGTAAGCAGCACCAGGGGAATGAAAACAAACAGTACAGCCTGGCCCAGGTCTTGGAAACCTTTCTAAAGAATCATTTGTGTTTTGTTTGAAGGCTCAACCACAGGAATTATCTCTTGGAGTCTCCACATAGGTTCAGCGTTGCTGACCTCCAGCAGGTGAGAGTGTCATGCTTCCCCTGCCCAGACCTCTAGAGAGACTTCATTCTAGGAGAAATCAGCAAGGAAGATGGGACAGGGGTGTCTGTGGTTTGCTGAATAAGACCTCAGTCTTCAGCTTCTCTGCAGCTTAGGATGGGTTGCCCTGCCGCCCCAGCTTCCTGGGCAGGGACGGATACCCCTAGCACCCCTATAATAAACAAGCACTCCAGCAATCCCAGGATCACAGGGAAGAGAGTCTGGAATACTCCTTTCCCCAAGGGGAGAGCACAGTGGATTTGGGTCTCATCTATAAATCCCATAAGCCCCCAGCGACCTTGGCACCCACGGGCTGGATGCTCAGCCTGATTCAGGGAGGTTTTCTTTCCTTGCCCGCGTGGAAACTGGGGGCAGAAGTTCTCCAGGCAGGGAGAACCATGACGCCTCAGTGCAGCTGTTTGAAAGGCCTGGTGCCCCAGTTTACCAGCCCTCCGCAGATCACAGACGGGGTGTATGAAGGATTCCTACTTGCCCTCCGCAGATCGCAGATGGGGTATATGAAGGATTCCTCAAGGCCCTGATCGAATTTGCCTCCCAGCACGTCTACCACTGTGACCTGTGCACCCAGCGCGGCTTCATCTGCCAGATCTGCCACCACCACGACATCATCTTTCCCTTTGAGTTTGACACCACAGTCAGGTATGAGGGATACCCAGCCAGCCGCCTTCCAGCCTCACCCTCCCCCATGCCTATAGCCAGGCCCAAGCACGCAGGGCAGCAGGCCTTGATCTTTGGGCAGGAACATATTGAACATCTGCTTTGTGCCATGCCAAGGAATGGTGCAGTTCTTCAGGGCAGCCCATGCCCGGGGCAGTCATGGCCAGCTCTGATCCAGCTCAGGGGACTGACAAGCCCTCCCAGGACTCCACTGCCTCTGCAGAACCATGTCTTCCTAAAGAAGAGGTGGCTACTGGCTCTCTGAGTAGTGCCTCCTGGCACCTCAGTGTATGCATGGGTTGAGGAGGGTTGTATGAGTTACTACCCTGAACTGTTGGTGTGAGACTAGGCACAAAGTGGGCACCTGGTGGGTAGTACCTGCCACTGCCACTGCCTCTGTTGTTGAAATGATCCCTCTTGTTACCAATTATTGCTCATTATCAGCAACCTCTCAATGGAAAAATTCATCCAGACCTTCCTGCATCCCATGTAGGAGTGGAGAACTGAACTGGGAGCATTCATTCTTTTTGTGTTCACTGGTCAGGATTCAGCCCTGAATGGGCCTGGGGCTGAGTTTCTAAACTTACAGTCTTGGCTGGATTCAGTGGCTCATGCCTGTAATCCCAGCACTTTGGGAGGCCGAGGTGGGTGGATCACTTGAGGTCAGGAGTTCGAGACCAGCCTGGCCAATATGGTGAAACCCCGTCTCCTCTAAAAACACAAAAGTTAGCCAGGTGTGGTGGTGGGCACCTGTAATCCCAGCTACTTGGGAGGCTGAGGCAGAAGAATTGCTTGAATCCTTGCAGAGGTTGCAGTGAGCCAAGATTCTGCCACTGCACTCCAGGCTGGGCAACAGAGCAAGACTCTGCCTCAACAATCAATCAAGTAAGTAAATGTTTTTAAATGTAGGCAAGAAATCTTTAATGAATCTCAGTCAGCATTTATGAAAAATGCAGTAGGACAGAGAATATCTGTATGCATCGTGTGATGCATGAGTAGCACTGTTTCGAGACCCTCCGGTTCCAGCACGGAGAGGCACAGTGCGCGTGCGTGGGTCACACAGTACATCACAGCTGTATCATGGGTTCTGGTCAAAAGCGCTGGCCAGTGTGGCCACAACGTAATCTCCAGCCCAGCCGGCACCAGTAGGCGTGCTGCTCTCTCCCCAGGTGTGCCGAGTGCAAGACCGTCTTCCACCAGAGCTGCCAGGCTGTGGTGAAGAAGGGCTGCCCCCGCTGTGCCCGCCGGCGCAAGTACCAGGAACAAAACGTTTTCACCTGATGCCCATCTGCAGACCCTGCTCTGAAGGCCGGGGGTGAGTGTGGCTCAGCCATCCCAGCTGGTTTTGCCATCAGCTCAGGATACTCACCATGTCACAGCTGTGTCCCCTTGTCAGGAAGACCCTCAGATGTGACCAGAGCACCGGCCTCCCAGAGAAAGCCCAGGAAACCCCCGTGATGTGCCCTGGCCCTCCCACCACCCCTCTGCTGCAGGAGGCGAGGACACCACCAGATGCTCCCTGTCTCGGGGGAGACGGGCCTTTTATTTACCAGGCCCTGGCTCACCAGTGTCCCGGCACCTCCGTTAGGGCCAATTACACACTGTGGAATGGAGACTTGGGAGCATTTTCAATTCCACATTTCTGATTTAAAAGGTCTAGTTTTTTAAGGTGGGTTTTTCCCATCCATATTTCAATAGAAAGTATTTTTTTATTCTTGACCCTACACGAGTCACCCAAGAAATCCAGACATTCTCACTCCCAGCGGATGCACAGGAGCCACTCAGGCCTGGCCCGGAGGCAGTGGGTGGCAGGCGGGCAGGCCACTGCTGGGACAGGGCCTGTGGGCCCACCCGGTGCCTTTCCTTGGCCCTCACTGCCAGTGCCAAACCTCCCGTTGGCAGGGCAGGGCCAGTCCTGGTAACCCCGCTTCTCTTCTGTCTCCTCTTTACTCCCCACCCCACTGCGTCTTGCCTTCTGAGCCCATCCCTTTCTCAGCGTGGGAGCCCCTAGCTCTTCTCTAGCCTGGGGCCTTGGCCCCATTAGGAGAAGGAGAAATGACTGAAACCAGCACTGTCAGCACTTTGAGCCCTCCTGGGTTTAGGGAGGATGCCGCCTTGCCCACCCCCGATCCCCGTGCCGTCCTCACCCCTCTACAGACAAGGGCGCTGCCGCAGATGCTCCAGGCCCACCTTGGTGGGCGCTCAGGGTCACACTCTCTGCCTGACTGACCCCTGCCGGAACACAAATAGGCAGGACCCCAGAGATGTCAGGTAGCCGGGCCCTGCACTGTGAAGTGACCCGGTCCATCGCCCTAAGCTGTGCACGGCGTGTGGGGAGCTGCCCTGCGGATACAGCCTCGGCCTCACAAAGCCATGAATTCCCAAAGCACCACTGAACTTGCCCAGCCAGGACACTGGAGACAGCACTTCCTGGAGCAGGATTGCCTTTGAAGGCGCCTTGGGGCTGGGGTGGGAGCCTGGAATTGTTTGCAAAGTGATGTTCAGACCCTCCAGGTTTCAGAGAAATGTGGGTTTGCTGATCTGTCACCTTCCCTCACGTCTCCTGGACCCAGCAGGCCCCAGCAGGCCCTCGTCTGGCTGTCTTGCCTGTGCTCAGCTTGGAGTCTGAGGCCTCAGGTGGAGATCCACCTGTCACTGTCAGAGATGAGCCCACGCCCACCCCTCCTTGGGGGCGATCAGCTGCTGAGTCACCCACCCAGCCTTGGAGCTAGATGCCTGTGCAGCAGAACAGAGGCAGTGGTGGCAGGCAGGTGGAGGCTGCACACAACTTCTCCCGGTCATGGCGCGCACCTGTGCCCAGACACCAACACCTCCTAAGCTGGGAGCTGGGTTATGCACCCGCCATGGCCCACATAATGCTCCAACACAAGCCCGGCCTGATCAGAGCCCTCACTGCCCCATCCCTGAGTGGGCAGGAGCCTGACGTGGGAGGGCTTGGGCCTGTGCAGATTCTTCCGGAAGGTGCCCTCAGAGGCAGCAGGGATGAGGCCCTGGGGGGCCGGTTCCCCAGAAGAGGCCAGTGCTTTCAGATGCGCTGACTCTTCCCCCCTGCAAAAGGTAGTGCCCACACTATTTTTAAAATGTTATTTTATGCAATACACTGTTCATTGTGAGTAGGGCTCTGGCCCTGAGGAGTCTTTGCAATGTGTTGACGGAATTACTGCCGTGTGAGTTTTGAATGATTTTGCAGTAAAGGCCTGATCTTTCTCATCACTGGTCTGACTTCTGAATTCTAACACTGCCACTTCCTGGGGGAAGACCACCAGCCATGCATTACTATCTGACAGGGCCCCCCACCCTCCTGTTAGTCAGTCCCTGGCACAGGGGAGGGCTTGGGAGGTCGGTGGCAAACACTTGTAGGCAGAGAGCTTGCATGCCAGGAGTGGGCAGGGAGAGTGAGAAAGCCACCTTGCCACGCCCAGCAGTTGGGGTCTCCCTGGGGTAGGATCTCAGGATCTCTGGGAGGTGGACTCACACTTGTATAACAACTCAAGCAGATCCCACACTGGTGGCTTCTTTTCCTGTGACTTAAATGTCAAAGCACAGACCCTTGACACTGGATCATGTGAAACCTCAGGAATACAGGGGACATTTCTCAGCGGAGAAATAAAGGAGAGAGAGGGCTCGGGAAGGACTGGTTATTTAAGCAGAGCCACCAATTCAGGGGTCATAGTTTTAGGGCTCAAAATGACTTACTTGGCTGCTGATCTTCCTCAGAAGTTCCAGGAGAAGCCCAGAGGACCCCTCCTAGGGGAGGCCCACACCACTGTCCATTGTAAGAACAGGAGCAGGAAACAGACTAATTCTCAGGGAAATCAGGTTGCAGTGAAATGGGGTAGAAACAGACAACATTCAGGTCTGTAATTTCCTGTCCTTGAAGGCCCCTTTCAGAAGACAGGGTGGCACCCTCTGCCCTAGCTTCCCCCAAGGGCCTCACCTCCCTCCAGTACAGTAGATGGTAGGCCCAGAGAAGAGAAGAGAAACTTGGGGAGGAGGCCCAGTGGAGGACCACAGCACAACCTGGTGCTGCCCTGCCGGCAGCTCAGCCCCTCTCCATCCTCAGCAAAGCGCCTCTATTGTTTCCCCTTCTCCCCTACCTCTTTTTTTTTTTTTTGAGACAGAGTCTCACTCTGTGGCCCAGGCTGGAGTGCAGTGGCATGATCTCAGCTCATTGCAGCCTCTGCCTCCTAGGTTCAATCCTCCTGCCTCAGCCTCCTGAGTACCTGGGACTTCCCCATCTTTTCTGCCTGAAGGAGGACAGGCGTTTTGGAAATACCAATCCAACCCCTAAGAGCTCATCACATAATATAAGCAGTTATAATAGCTGATATAGCTGGGCGCAGTGGCTCACGCCTGTATCCCAGCATTTTGGGAGTTGGAGGCGGTTGGATCACCTGAGGTCAGGAGTTCAAGACCAGCCTGGCCAACATGGTGAAACCCTGTCTCTACAAAAATACAAAAATTAGTGTAGTAGTTCTTTTAGAATTTGTCTAGCAGGCTTTCCGGTTTTTGCCAGAAACCCGTCCCCCCCCCCCACAAAAAAAATCAAATAATTTTTAAAAAACCAAAAATACAAAAATTAGCTGGGCATGATGGCTGGTACCCAGGAAGCTGAGGCAGGAGAATCACTTGAACCCAGAGGTGGAGGTCGCAGTGAGCCGAGATTGTGCCACTGCACTCTAGCCTGGGCAACAGTGACTGTGTTTCCAAAAAAAAAAAAAAAAGGCTGATATATTGTGTGCACTGGGGCATGTGGTAAGCACTGCTTAGTGGACCTCATTTAATCTTCCAGTGAAGTGAGTGGAGAGAAGATTCCTCCAGTAACTTATTTTCTAAGCATGTCGGGCACCAAAGACCAATGCTGAGTTCCTGGAGGATCCCCAGATGCCACCAGGCCTCAGACAAACAGATTCTCAGAGGAAGTGTGGACTCACGGGTGGGCAATGCCTAGCAGGGGCAAAGATGCAGGAGTAAGGGAGTTCCAGGAGCATAGCCAGATTCAGCTTCCCAACCAACCCTGGACCCCCAGGAGGTGGTGTCAAGAGGGGCCATGGCCTGGGGTGCAGCCCATCTTCCTCCCAGAACACGGGCCTGACTCAGACAGCTCTCAGCACACACAGCTAGGTCCACAGGCACAACTTCATCCTTGGGGCCCCTGAGGGTAGGGGGTCTGCTGGGGCTGGGGCTTGTGATATCTGGAGTGAGTGCAGGGTCAGGTCAGAGGGGCCAGGCTGCCTGTCCAGAGAGGCAGATAAGTTCCAAACAGAAGACCCCAAGGCAGACGGCCCTGGGGCTGGATTCTGAGCTTACCCTGAGGACGGATTGGAGGGTGGCCCTCCTTCCCGACGAGGATCAAGAGGGGGTGGGGGATGGTGGGAGGGCAATCTGGCCAGAAGAAGCTTCGGGGCTGGCTCCCGCCCTCCCCAGTCCCACCATCTCAGCCCTGTGGCCTCCTCCTCCCTGGAGACAGCCAGGTGTGGCCCAGGATCCCGGGAAGTGCAGGGGAGGGGGTGGCGTCTTCGCTTCTCAGGCGCCGGCCCGGCCCAGAGGGGACAGGAAGCCAGGACACCGGGGATTGTCTCTCGCAACCTCAGCCCAGCCCCAGTCCGGGAGGAAGTTCTGCTGGGCGCTCTCCGCCGGTGCCTCCCTGGTGATATTGTTGAACAGGAAACCGGGTAGCGCGGGAGCCGCGCGGTCTAGGAGGGAGCGCGGGACGGCGATCCCACGCGCGCCTGCCGGGACAAGTGGAGGCGACGCTGGTGAGCAGACGCCCCGAGGTGCCCGGGCAGGCAGGGTCGGGAGTGGGGAGCCGAGCGGGGGTTGGGGTGGGAGGTGGGGTGAGGGTGGGGAAAGGGGCAGGGTGGGGGAGGGAAGGGTGCGGCAGGTGGCGGGTCCGCACCCGGGAGCTCGGCGCGCCTGCTCCCCTTGTCTCCGCGCTGGGGCGGGAGCTGCGCGGGCCGCATCCCACGGGGAGGAGAAGGTAGGCGAAGGGCTGCCCTCTATCTGGGGCGGGAAGCGAGCAGGCCCAGGCCCTCAGCGCCGGCCCAGGCCCTCAGCGCCGACCCAGGCGTTGACGCCCCTGTAGCTTGCGTCGCCTGGGCAGTGGACGCAGGGGACCTGGCGACGGGTGCGTTCTCGCGATCCAGTGCTCCTCCAGGCTCCCCGAATCCTTCCCCTTCTCTGTGTTTCCCCAGGGTCGGGGAAGGAGCAAGGCCCGGTCCCCTTCTTATCTAGCCTAAGACGCTGCGCTCCGGTGGTCGTCCCTGCGCTGGGAATCCCGCTCGGAGTTTTTCCAGGCCGGGCCGGGCTGCGCCCGGAAAGGCCCTGGTGAGGGAGAAGGTGGGCCCGGAGCGGGCGGGTCTGCAATCCAGTTGGAAGGGCTCTCAGTAGGTGATTCAGGGTGCAAATTACCTCCCCGAGAACGGGAACGCCCGGACGAGTCAACCAGCCCCAGCCCGGCATTCCCAGACTCGCGCGCCGGAGGGACGCGTGGACAGCAAATCGCCGGGGGGGTTGGGGGAAGGCGGGGCAGGGGCGGCCCCACTCTCCATGGGTTCCGCTCGTGACCGGCCAGCGCACCTTCAGTCGCAGCCCACCTGGCCTTCTGCTCCGGGCCTTGTCCCAGTGCCCCCCAAGGTCCCCAGCAGAGGCATTCAGGCTCCTCCTTGCCCTGCCCAGACACAGCTGCTTTGGGTATCGGTGACTGCACGCCTGAGCGTCCCTGTCCCTCTTCGCTCCCTTTGCCAGCTCCGGTTCGGCGCAGCATCTCCGGCCTCGCCCCTGGAAGCCCCGCCCACGGCAATGGTAGGGGCCTAACCTGCCGCCACCACCGGCTCCTCCCACCCAGCCCATGGGCTCCCTGAGGCCCCCACAGCCGACGTGAGTGCGCCGCGGGGTCCAGGGGGAAAGGGCGCCGGGGGAGTGTCCTCCTTGGGGTTTGTTGGCCCACCTCTGGGCAGCTCGATGGCCCCGCCTCCGGGGTCCGGTGTGCTTAGTGACTCAGTTTACACCCTTTCCTCGTCGAGGAACGCTTGAGAAAGTGGCGAAGGAGGAGCCCTGTGGGGGCCACCGTTGGACACTGCTCCTTCGGTCCCTCAGCCTCGGCAAGCGGTGGTCTCCGGTCCCCTGGCCCGGGCCACTTTAGGGGGAAGGAGGAGGTGTGGTCAGTGTGGGAGTTTGGCGGGCCCAGGCACCGACTCGTGGCTTTGGTGGAGGGGCGCAAGCCCATTTACTTAGGCCCTCCCCCATCCCTAACACACCGGAGCCGGGGCGGGAGCGGGGCTTGTGACCACTCGGGAGAGCTTTGAGGGCCCCTGCTCTGGGACTCCGCACGGATAGTCACTGTCTCAGAGTGCATTCTCCAGGGGCCACTCTCGTGGGGACACTGTAGAGGTCACAGGGCAGGTGGGCAGGCCGCAAGGGCGGGGCCTTTCTCGGAGGCGGCCTGAGAGCAGGAGAGCAGGGGGCGGTGCGGGCCGGGCTGGGCGGGCCGGGCTCCGGCTCAAGTCTGCGGTGAAGCCTCTGGGGAAGGAAAGAGAAACCCAGAGAACCGGTTACCCCGCCTTGGCAGCGGAGGCCCCTACACCAAGGCCCTTGGACTAAGCGGGGCAGGGACAGCCCCCAGATAGAGTTGTTGGCCCGGCCGCCTGCAGAGCCCGCATCCCAACCCTGACCTGGGGCGGGAGCGCAGGCTCCTGGAGGGAGGCGGTGCCACGGGACCCTTTGCGGATTCTCTGCGGGCGGGAGGCCTCCAGGCAGGACAGGCCCGGGAAGCAGCAGGATTGTCTTCCCACTTGACTGACGGGAAAACTAAGGCTCAGTCAACTATTAATAAGCAAGCGTGGTGTCGGCCTTAGAGAGGACAATCACCCCTCGTTTTAAAGCCAAGGCTTCTCTTACAGTCTATTTGGACCAAGACTAGCCATAATCTCCCACCGCAGGTCTGAAGCGAGGCTCAAATCTTATAAATAACCCCACGGAACGAAGGGGTTGTCCTAATTCCAGCACTGAGTTTAAGAATGGATGCCTTAGATGCAAGTGTAAGAATAGAAGCCTTAGATGTGATTTTATGCAAGTCCCCATTTTAGAGATGGGAAAACTGAGGTCCGAAGGCGAACGGCGAGTGCAGGATCGGGACTCAAACCCAAGTCTGTCCTCGAGTTCCGGGCTATTCCGGGCTCGGTGGTCTTGACCTCCGCGGCCCTCCTCCTTGTTGCCCACAGGAAAACGCCGGGGCCGCGATGGCGGCGGACGTGGAGGGGGACGTGTACGTGCTGGTGGAGCACCCCTTCGAGTACACCGGCAAGGACGGGCGCCGCGTGGCCATCCGGCCCAATGAGCGCTACCGGCTGCTGCGGCGCAGCACCGAGCACTGGTGGCACGTGCGGCGCGAGCCCGGTGGCCGCCCCTTCTACCTGCCCGCACAGTACGTCCGCGAGCTGCCCGCGCTGGGCAACCCTGCCGCCGCCCCGCCTCCAGGTCCCTACCCGGGCCCCGCGGCCCCCGAGCCGCTGGCCTATGACTACCGGTTCTTGAGCGCGGCGGGGGCCGGGGACCCCAACGGCGCCCCAGCGGAGCCCCGAGGCCGCGCCAGCTCCCTGTGCGGCCCTGCGCAACGCTGCACTGCGACCCAGCGCAGCAGCCTGGCGCCGGGCCTGCCCGCCTGCCTGTACCTGCGGCCCGCAGCGCCCGTGCGGCCCGCGCAGTCCCTGGACGACCTGGCGCGCACAGCCGTCTCGCCTCCCGCCGGCCTCCTTGGAAGCAGCGGCAGCTTCAAGGCCTGCAGCGTGGCGGGCTCCTGGGTGTGCCCGCGGCCCCTGGCGCGCAGCGACTCAGAGAACATCTACGAGGCCATCCAGGACGTGCGCGGCCCGCCGCGGGAGAAGAGCGGGGAGCAGGTACGACCCCCGGGGCGCAGAGGCGGGGAGGCGAGCTGGGGACCACGTCAGCACGGAGCAGGGAAACCAGCAGACCCGCTCCGCTCAGCGTCGGGCACGACGCCCACCTCTGTCCGAAGACTTCGGATGAGCTTCTCTCCCCAACAGGGAAACGTGAGCGGTGGAGACCCCCAGTCCCTCATGTGCAATTCCTAGTCTCCAAAGCTCCCTGGAAGCCCAAAGGTTTTGCGCTTGAACTGATGTGAGGCTGTTGATGGTCTTTATTTATCGCGCTTGTGTGAATATTCATGTTTTGCTGCAGAAATGCAAATGAGCTCGATGGTCGGCTGCTGCCCCAAGCCCTGCTGGGAGGTTATGTAACCTACAGCAGGTGTGTGCCCAATATTATCTTTCCAAATCCCAGCTGTTCCGTATTCAGAAGCGCATCTGGGCACGGAAGGGGGGTATCGCGGGCCTACAGCCTGCTCAACCGCCTTGCCGGTCTCCCTGGGGTCAGATGAGAGGGTGGATGTGAAAGTCAGGCGTCTGCTTCTCTCTGAGGGTGCTTCCAGCATTTTAGTTCCTTTTTTGAAAGAACTCTTGATGGGTTTGCTTCAGAAAGAAATCCGGTTATGGTGAGGTTGTTTATTCCCCTCTTCAGAATCCAGCTGTGTTAATCTGGGAAATCGAAAATAGAGCACGTTTAAAAACACTCTTACATTCTCAGAACACTCTGGGCAACCCCGACATTTTGAACTTTAGGAGCTTTAAAGGGAGGGGCACCCCGAGGGGGGGAAAGTATGCTTAGAACCGTTCTTCCATCTGCCACTGGTTGTGTGACGATCTAGGGCCGGTTCTCTTCCTCTCTCAGGGTCTCGGTTTGTTCTTTAGCCTAAAGGGAGGGAGTGGACGGATGACCTCTGAACCTTGGGAGCCCCTGATTTATTTCGCTGTACTTGATGTCGTTACCACGAACATTGATGCCTATCATGTGCCAGGACTGAGTCCGGAATGCCCAGTCGAAGGAGGCACGTCCCCATAGGCCCGCTGCTGGGTCTTCCATCCGCCCATCTCGTTACAATGCAGAGCTCAGGTTTTGAGGCTAGGGAAAGGCGAATTGGACTCTGCTGGGTCACCTGCCAGCTGCTGACAGCCACTTAGCTTACACCCGAGGACGCTCCCCCAGGCCCAGCGTCCTCGGGTGTAAGCACAATACCTAAGGATTAGCGCTGTAAGCCTTGTAAGCGTCGTAAGCGTTGTAAACGAGGTAAGGCTTCGAAGCGCTCGGCAGAAGCAGGGGGTCCACCCAGACGGTCTGGGTCGTCCTGGATCGGCTTCCGTGGGTCTGCGCCGCCTTCACTCGGGCTCCTGCAGCGGCAGCCCGCCGCCTTGTGGCCAGGGTGGAGAACGGCACCCGGCGGGCGGGGCTGGGGACCGCGGCAGGTTCCTGTCTTCTGTCTTACGCCCCTGCCAGCGGTTCAGGCAGCTTCTCTGGGATGGGTGGCTGGATGCCAGCGCTCTTCCTTCCCGGCGTCCCTCCGTTTCCTGCGCAGGCTCTCGGTGGCGCACTTCCGGGCCTCTCCACATTCTCTGTCCTGGTGACGGTGGAAGGGTGCCTGCCCGTCTGAGCGGAGCCCCTGAAGGTGGGGGAATAGCCTCGCCCTTTGAACCTCGCATCTGGCCCAGGGTCTGGCTCAGAGTGCACAGAGGGTGTGTGTTGGGGAGGGCAGAGGAGCGGCCTTTACCTATGAGCCCTTTACCTATGAGCCAGGGTTCTTTAGGTCTGCCCAAGGGCCACCACCCCAGGGCCCAGAACCAAAAAGGAAGGAGACTGCCCAGGTCCTGACATATCCTGAGGAGACAGATGACCCCCGCAGCCAGGGCGCCTGCCAGGTGGCCCATCTGCCCATCCTTCCTCCAGCTCCCAGCAAGTTCCCAGTTGCAGGGGCATATGGGGGGAGGGGCACAGATGATGGGGGCAGGGGACTTACCCAGCTAGGAACTAGGACATTGGCCAGAGACAGGCTGCTCCCTGGCCTCACTCGTGGCCCTAATTCGCTGTTACCTCCACAAGTCACTTTGCATCTCCAGTCCTGTTTCCTTCCCTGTGCCATGGGTGCAATAATACCACCTTCCCTGCCATGGTGCTTTATTCAAGAGGCAGCTGTGGGTCTCCCTGGCGCTCCACCCCCAACAAAGTCCAGGGTAGGGAGTTGGTCCTGCCCCCACCAAGGGAACCCCACCCCTGCTCTTAGTTCTCCCAGCAGGCATTTTCCCACCATGATCCTCCAGGACCATTCACTCATTCATTCGGCATGAACTAACTGAATACCTGCCAAGCCCTGGTGAGCCTCCAGATCTAGAGAGGACTGAGGCACAGCCATGGTCCTTGGGGACTCGCCCCTCTTGGATAGGAGGCCAGCAAGAGAAGACCTGAGGCTGGGGCTCAGGAGTGGAGCGTGCCCCACCTGGGCAGGGCCTCCTGGGCCCTTGCAGGAATATGCACGTTATCCTGCAGCCACTCTAAGGCTTTCAGTAGAGACAGGAGTGGGACTGAGAAAAAAATCCCTGTGGCCAGGGCTTCAAAAATGGCCAAAGCTCTTGGTGGTCTTGTGGGCACGTGGCAGTGACAGGAGGTTTGGGAGGTAGATGGGCAGGGTCAGGGGCTGAGGGAGCTGGGAGGGAACTCAGGCTGGGTTCTAGATTCCCAGCTGGCACTCGTGGGCAGACCGTGGTGCTGCTTACTGAGGGGGCGACTTAGGGAGGATTGGGGTGGGGAAAAGATGGGACCCGCCTGGATTTAGATGCCAGGCAAAGGGAAGAGAAGCATTGAAGTGCTGGCTCAGAGGCCAAGAAGTGTCCAGAAGGATGCACAGGAAGTCATGTGAGAGAAAGGCCATCTAACAGTTACCCAAGTGGCCGCCAGAGGCTCAGCTGGCCAGGGGGTGCTGAAGGCAGCCGGCAGTGGGTCAGGAGTGAAGCGAGGGTGTGAACTGAGAGTGTAGACAATGGGCAGAAGGAGAGAGACACAGTGTGTCCAGAGTGGGTGTAGGGTCATGGATGGAAACGTCCCCAAGTTCAGGGGGGTGGGCAGGAGATGGGGAGGCTAAAGGTGGGGAGGGGCTTGGTGCTGAGAAGGGATCTTGGAAGAAAGGAGTGGTGGGTGTGGAACAGAGGGCAGGATGTGGGGACGGCAGTGGCACAGGGGCCCTGGGGAGTGTATGGGGACGCCTGCCTGTCAGGCAGCGGCTCAGGGCTTAGGGCAGGCTACTGGCAGGGCCAGGCACCCCCAGAACAGAGGAGCTCCTTCCTTGGACGGTGTTTTACAGCCTTGTCGCCCCCATGCACTCTCCTTGCACATATTGAGCACTTGGTGTGTGCTGGTCATCATGGGGGACACTGGGGACAAAGTGTGGGAAGACACAGTCCCAAAGGGGCTAACAGTCCTGTGGGCTCTGGCTCAAAGTCCTGTACCCAGGGTTAAGCTCCCAGCAGCCCAGAGGGCAGCCATAAGCACCTCCATTTACCTTGAGTACAAACAGAAGTTCAGAGAGGTTTAGTGACAGGACGAATGTCACACAGCCAGGAAGTGGCTGTGTCCAGGACAGTTCCAGGACACCCACTGACCCCCAGCCCCACCCTGGCCACCAGGTTCAGTTTCAGCCAGGTGGTCTTTAAGGTTGGCCACCCCGTTTCCCTTGGCAGGAACAGTCCAAGCCGAAGGCAGGCATGCGCTCCTTCTTCTGAGCATCCTGTGTGTCCAGCCCTGTTGTGGGAAAGTTGATGATGCCCCAGAAGAGGGACGTCTCCTGTTCTCTTGCTGCCCAGGAGAGGGCAGAAGCAAACCCTTCTGAGAGGGGAGAGAGGGAGACTGGGGGAGGTAAGCAGGGATGACTCCTCCCCTCCCCCAAAGAGGCCACTCCGGGAGCCCTGGGAAGGCCCGGCCAAAGGCGGTGCAATAAAGGGACCCCGTGGCTGTGGTTCTGACTCTGGAATTTCAGGGTGCGGTCACCAAACCCGCCCAGAGGTGGGAAGACCTGGGCAGGTGGAGCCAGAGCCGGCCCTGCTACTGGGGCACTGGCCTCTGGGAGGGAGACTCCAGCCCAGCTGCTGCACCTTCTTCTACAAGCAGCCCTGGAGGCCGCACCTGAGCTGGCAGCCCCGACTGGACGGAGCCCAGGGCCCTCCTTCCTCCACCTGCGCTGGGAATTGTGAGTGAGCTGTTGCCCCTGGGGGACAAGACGGTGGCCCCAGCAGTTTCCCCACTCTCTCCCCTCCCTTCCCCAAACCCTAAAACCCACCTGGGGGCCCCTCCGCTCTGGATCCAGGCCCAGCACCCACTTCCTAGGACAAACCCCGAGGGCAGCCCGTGGCCGCTGTGATTGAGAGAAAGGAACTGGCCTCGGGGCAGACCCATCTGTCCTACCTCGGGGCCAGCCAGGGAGCTTTTGGCAATGGGCCTTGGTAACAGCAGGAAGCTGAGGCCAAGCTGAGGGGACTCCAGGTAGCCCCTTGCCTGTACTCCCTCCTCCAGCAACGCCCACCCCCAACCCCCACTGGGGCGGCCGCCCTGGGGTGACTCTGCTGGTTTCTTTGCACCTGACCCAGTTCCCTCCCAGTGAGTCACCTGCAGCCCCAGGCTGGCCCAGGAGCCCCTCTGCCTGCCTAGGACTTAGGAGACAGCAGCTTCTTGGGTCCCCCTCTCACCCTCACCTCACATTGCTGTCCACCCAGAGATCTCCCTGCCCGCCCCCCCCCATCCCCTTCAGGCCCCATGGTCTCCTGGGGTCTCCCTGGAGCCTGTGCCTGTTCTCACCTCTTAGTCTCTGGCCCCCTTGAGCCCCCAGGAGCCTGAAATGGGCCCCAGGACAAGCCCACCTGCCCCCTCACTTCCTTCCCAAGCCCCAGCAGTTGACCACACTCTAGACCTATTTTTTTTTTTAATGTTAATTTTATTTCAATAGTTTTGGTGAGCAGGTGGTGTTTGGTTACATGAATAAGTTCTTTAGTGGTAATTTCTGAGGTTCTGGTGCACATGTCACCCGAGTGGTGTGCACTGTACCCAAAGCCTAGCCTTTTAACCCTCACCCCTCCCACGCTTCCTCCACTCCCAAGTCCCCGAAGTCCATAGTCTCACTCTTAGGCCTTTGTGTCCTCATAGCTTAGCTCCCATAGACCCATTTTCTCTGCCCTTCTTAGAGCTGACTGTGTCCAGTAGAGGGAGGGGTGGGCATCAGTACGGAATGCCAGCCTGGGCAGGTGGTCCGTGCCAGGCCCTGGGAAATGGGAGAGTCCATGATCATGACCAGGGAGTAGCCGATGACCAGGAATGTGGTCGGGCTCCCTGCCTGAATGTTAGGGAGATTCGGAGCTGGATCTGTGCCGGGGAGTGGGAGCTCAGCGGCGTTGGAGCATATTGAGGGGAAATGGGGCTGCCAGGACTAGGGCTCTGGGGGACAGGGGCACAGGGACACAGGCGCTCTTGCTAACTTTTGGGAAGTTCTGTTTCCAGATTGCAGAAGGATTCTGGTGTTGAGGGAACTTCCAGAGCTGCTGGGTGAGGCCTGCGGGACCCTTCTGTCCAGCTGAGTTTCCTGTGGGTGCCCACCCTGCCTCCTTGCCTTCTCCTGGCTGGGGGTCCCCTGTGAGGCATGAAGGGAGCGGGGCAGGGGCCCCTGTCCAGACCTCTGTGTCTGTCTAGGGGCTGGGCTACAGACAGGAAGCAAAGGTAGCAGAAGGGCCTGGCTGCGTCCCAGCCTCCCCCTTCCTTTCTCTTCCTTGGCCCAGTTAAATGTGTAAATTGCTATTCCCTCCCTATAAAAATAGCTTAATTCCATTACAAATATTTGGATAACAGGAGGAAATCTCAATCAAATGACTGTTATCGTGTTGGTTTTTTCCCATTTATTCTGCCTTCTTACGTGGATGTCTTAGGCAGTTCCTGTAGAGATAGCACATCGTAAATGACGATTGTGCCTTTGGCTTTTTCATTTACCAGATTCACCTAGTCAGTGAGTGTCAGCTGCTGTACTAGACACTAGGGAGCAATGAAAAATAGAGGATGTTCCTGCCCTCACGTAGCTTACTGTCCAGGAGAAATTGAACAGCAGATCCAGTTATGATATGGTATGGCATGGCAGTTATGATATGGCAAATATGATATGATATGATATGATATGATATGATATGATATATGATGAATTTGCAAAGAACTGACGGGGGCATGTTGGAGGAGCCGCCCTCCCAAAATCTTGTTGGCAAGAGGGGAATCCAGGAGTGCTTCCTGGAGGAGGAAGGTATTGACAGAGATGAATTCAAAAGGTTTCTACAGTTCCCTCTCATGAAACCCTCTGGACCCGGTGCTTTTTTCAGTGGCAGATTTTTTTTTTTTTTTTCCTCATCAGTGGTAATTAGTTTATTCAAGTTTCTACTCACTTTTTTTGGCCATTTTATATTTTACTAGAAAAGCATTCATTTTCACCAGATGTGTAAACTCTCCACTTTTAAATATTATTATGAATTTCTTTGTGACCAAGTAAATGATTTTTCTAAGTTTTTCATAGGACATATAAGAAAAATGCATATTTTATTTTATTTATTTATTTTATTTTATTTTTTTGAGACGGAGTTTTACCCTGTTACCCAGGCTGGAGTGCAGTGGTGCTATCTCGGCTCACCACAACCTCCATCTCCTGGGTTCAAGCGATTCTTCTGCCTCAGCCTTCCAAGTAGCTGGGATTACAGATGTGCACCACCACAGTTGGCTTTTTGCATTTTTAATAGAGAGGGTGTTTTGCCATGTTGGCAAGGCTGGTCTGGAACTCCTGACCTCAAGTGATCCACCCCCCTCAGCCTCCCAAAATTCTGGGATTACAGGTGTGAGCCACCTCGCCTGGCTGGAAAAATGCATGTTTTCTACTTAAGGGTTGAAGGTCCTATCTGCACCAACTCAAGTTTATTGATTATATTATTCACACTTTAATTTCCTTTGTAGCCTTTGGTGCTTGGGGGCGGGGGTCTTTCACTGTAATTCAGTTAGAAATGTGTTAAACACTCCACTCAAATTTTCTCTATAAAGCTCTTCTGTTGCTTTTACTCGTTTTTGCTGTCTATATTTCCTATGTTGCTGTTGGGAGCATGCAGATTTCCAGTGTTCTGTTGTTTCAAATTGTGCCCGTCTAGCCTTACATGATGTCTCTCTTTATTCCATTATACAGCTTAACCTTAAATTTCACCCTTCTGTTGTTAATATGACCACTCCTTATGCTTTTTGTGTGGTTTTTTTGCACTTGCTTAGCATTCTTTTTTTTTCTCCATTATCTTTCTTTTTTCTTTCGAGTCTGAGTTTCCCTCTTCTTGCCCAGGCTGGAGTGCAATGGCTCGATTTCTGCTCACTGCAACCTCCACCTCCTGGGTTCAAGTGATTCTCCTGCCTCAACCTCCTGAGTTATTTATGGTGGTGCATGCCACCATGGCTGGCTAATTTTTGTATTTTTAGTAGAGACAGGGTGTCACCACATTGGCCAGGCTGATCTCAAATTTCTGACCTTGTGATCTGCCCGCCTCAGCCTCCCAAAGTGCTGGGATTACAGGCACGAGCCACCTCGCCTGACATTTGTTTTTTGAGACAGAGTCTTGCTCTGTCACTCAGGCTGGTGTGCAGTGGTGCGATCTCGGCAAACTGCAACCTCCGCCTCCCAGATTCAAGTGATTCTCCTGCCTCAGCCTCCTGAGTTACTGGGATTACAGCACATGCCACCATGCCCAGCTGATTTTTATATTTTTAGTCGAGACGTAAGGGTTTCACTACGTTGGTCAGGCTGGTCTCAAACTCCTGACCTTAAGTGTTCCACCTGCCTCAGCCTCCCAAAGTTCTGGGATTGCTGGCGTGAGCCACCGTGCCTGGCCTGCTGCTTGGTTGCTGTTTTTCACCTTTTCCTTCCTTTGCCTGTGAGCGCTCCGGACTGGGCCCTCCCAGGTCATCTTTGGCCTCTATTTTGTTTCAATCTTGGTGTACTTTTGCTCTGAGGTTTGATATTTCTTCTTGACCTTCCAGGCTGCAAATCCGAATCTCAGGGGTGTATTTCTTCTCCTTCCGCTAGTCCAATGAGATATTTTCAGTTCTAAAAATCAGTCCTCTTTTAGAACTCTGTTTGATTCGAGTGTCCTTAAGAGTTTATATTCCAGGTGTGATTGCATTCTCTAGTCCCTCTATTTTGCCAATAGCCTTGAATTTATTTTGCTAGGTTTTTTTTTTTTTAAATCAAAGCAATATTTTAAAGTCTGTAGTAAAAATCTCACATGTACCCCATTTCCCTGCTCTGTCCTCCATCAACTCAAAAGTCACCCCTTTCATTCATTCTTTCTTCCTTCTTCCAGAGTTTCTGAGTACAAACTAGTATAACTACATATCTGATCACTTAGTTTCCTCTCTTAAGCAAAGGTAGTACCTTAAGATAATACATTTTATGGTAAGTAAAATTGCACACCGCCCTGTGCGTAAAACAAGATAAAAAAACTTGTTTACTTTTTGTTTTATTTATTTCTTTGACAATGTATGGTGGAGATTGGATCTAGAGAGCCTGTATCTCCTTCCCTACCACTACGAATAATCCATTTTACCAGTCTCTAGTAACAGACACTTGGAACACTTCCCATTTTTTGCTATCACAACAATACCATAATGAATGTTCTTTTATATACTCTTTTATATATGTACATGTAGATGTAGGAAAAATTCCAGAAGTGGGATTTTGGGGTCAAAAGGTAAATAATAGATATTTGATGAGTATATCCCGTGAGGCGTATACCAATTTGCCTTCACCAACACAAACGAGGGTGTCTATTCCCCACGGCCTGGTCAACTGACTAATGTCAAACTTTTGTTTTCTGCCAATCTGACCATAAAATGTATTATCTTAAGATAATTTAAATTTGCATTTCTCTTTCCAGTAAGAGTATTTTTCATATACTTAAGATCTGTTTGTTCCCCCATTTCACCTTTTTATTTTCTGTGAATGGTCTATTTATATCCTTTGGCTGTTTGTGTATTGGGTTATTGGGTTTTTTCTTGTTGAGTTCTGGTAGCTTTTTCTATACTAGGGAAAATTGCCCTTTGTCTATTATTACATGAGTCGGAATTCTCTCCCCCACCCTGAGCTTGTCTTTTGACTCTGCTAATAGCATCATTTTGACAGGCAAGTTTCTTAAAACACACTTATGTAGTCCAGTGTAGCAATCGTTTATTTTATGGCTTTTATATTTTGTTTGTTACAAAGTCTTTTATATATACTTTTATATATATATACACACACAGCATATTTAAGTCATATATATATATATACACACAGCATATTATATATTTATATATATATATACACACATACAGCATATTGAAGTGTTTTATACATAGACATATATATAATATATAGGCTTATGTATATATGTACAGCATATTGGATTTTGTTTTCTTCTTTGATTATTTTCATGCCTTCATTTTAAAAATTTTAAATCTTTAATCCTTTGAGGGTTAATGCGGATGGAAAGAGTGAGATGTGGAGCCTTCCTTGTTTATATAATTGTTTATTTGTTTATCTCTGGATGGCCAGCCAGGTGTCCTGTGACCTTTCACTGACAAGTTTGTCTTTCCCTATGACTTATGATGGCATCTTTAGTGCATCCTGGGTCCCGGCGGTGCTGGGGTCCGGTGGCAGCAGCTGGTTTAGTGAGTCCTGGATCCCAGCTGTGCTGGGGTCTGGTGGCCAAGGCTGGTTTAGTGGGTCCCGGGTCCCGGCGGTGCTGGGGTCCGGTGGCAGCAGCTGGTTTAGTGAGTCCTGGGTCCCAGCTGTGCTGGGGTCTGGTGGCGGCGGCTGGTTAGTGGGTCCCGGGTCCCGGTGGTGCTGGGGTCTGGTGGCCAAGGCTGGTTTAGTGGGTCCCGGGTCCCGGCGGTGCTGGGGTCTGGCGGCCAAGGTTGGTTTAGCGGGTCCTGCGTCCCAGTGGTGCTGGGGTCAAGTGCTGGTTTGGTAGTTCTGTCTGTTCCCCCTGCTGAGCTGTCACAGAGTAAATTTACATGTCTGTTCCCCAGAGCTGGGGTCGGGCTGCAGGAGTACCCCGCTTGGTGGGGGACCCTAAAGGGAGAAGGGATGGTGGTTTCTGCCAGTGGGCCTGTGGGCGTGGGACATCCATGAGGTCAAAACATCAGCAGGAATTCTCCCTGTTCCCTGCCTCCTTGGCACCATCTCTACTAAAAATACAAAAATTAGCCAGGTGTGGTGGCCTGTGCCTGTAATTCCAGCTACTTGGGAAGCTGAGACATGAGAATCACTTGAACCTGGAAGGTGGAGATTGCAGTGAGCTGAGATGGTGCCACAGCCTTGCAGCCTGGGTAACAGAGCAAGCGTCTGTCTCAAAAAAAATTTATTTTTACTTTTCTTCATGTTGGACATTTTATTTTTTTAAGCTTTAAATTTATTTACTTATTTTTAACATAAAGGTGGGCTCTCACTGTGTTGTTCGGGCTGGTCTCGAACTCCTGAGTTCAAGCAATCCTCGTGCTTTGGCCTCCCAAAGTGCTGGGATTACAGGCGTGAGCCACCAGGCCCAGCCTGTTTGAACATTTCCTTCACACTTTTTTACTATTCACCATCCTCACTGTCACTACCATATAAGCCTGTGGTCTCGGCTACGTGGGAGGACGAGGTAGGAGGATTCCTTGAGCCCAAGAGGTTGAGGCTGCAGTGAGCTGTGATCGCACCACTGCACTCCAGCCTGGGTGACAGAGCGAGACCGTCTCAAAAAAGGAAAAGAAAAAAAAGTTGTTCATTACTTCTCATCTGGAAACAGACTTGCCCTCCCAGCTCCCCTTCCCACCCACCCCCCCGCACCATGTGTCACAGATGAAGGAGTTCCTGTCCCTGTCAGACACAGCTCTGGAAACTGGGATTCTGAGAATAAGGCCACTTAAACACACCGTTTCCTCTCTGCTCCCAAATGTGACCTGCTACTGTCTGAGTCAGGCATAGGCTGGGGCAGTGGGTAGGTGGGACCTGGCTGGCACAGGTAAGAGGCTGTGTCTGAGATGGGGGCTCCCAGGGAAAACCTGGGTCAGGCTGCCCCATCATGGGAACCCGGGAGAAGGCAGGATGGCTCTTGCACCCTTGCCCCAAGAGCCGAGGAGGGCCAAACAGGTAGGACAGGCGCGTGCTACCAGGCCTGGCTAATTTTTGTATTTTAAGTAGAGGCACAGTTTCACCATGTTGGCCAGGCTGGTCTTGAACTCCCGATCTCAAGTGCTCTGCTGAGATTACAGTTGTGAGCCAACATGCTCAGCCAAAAAGAATTTTTTTTTTGAGACCAAGTCTTGCTCTGTCACCCAGGCTGGAGTGCAATGCCATGATCTCATCTTACTGCAACTTTTGCCTCCCAGGTTCAAGTGATTCTCCTGCTTCAGCCTCCCGAGTAGCTGGGATTACAGGCATACGCCACCATGCCCCACTAATTTTTGTATTTTTAGTAGAGGAGGGCTTTCGCCACGTTGGCCAGGCTGGTCTCCAATGCCTGACTTCAGGTGATCCTCCCGCCTCAGCCTCCCTAAGTCCTGGGATTACAGGCATAAGCCACTGTGCCCAGCCAAAAAGAATATTTTTTAAATGAATACAATTACCTATTGCCTATATTTAACAATATGTGCTCCCTTCTAGCTACTCTACTAGTTTTAAAAAAGGAAGAAGACGAGAAAAAAAACAATATTTGCCATGTTTGTTTTTATTTATTTTTTATTTATTTATTGCTGATGAATTATAAATTCTAGGCATCATATTTCACCCCTGAAAACTTCAGCATGCATGTCTGAAAAGTGATGTCTTTCTCCATAAACACTCTACCATGGTTATACCTGGCAAAAATAACAATAATTCCTTAATGTAAGCTAAGCCATCATCGGATGTCCGCTTTATCCTAAACGTCTCTCTTGCAGTTGATTCATTTGGTTCAGGAGCCCGTCCAAGGCCACAGCTTACATCCAGCTGTCTCTTAAATCTCCCTTGAAGAGCCCCGCCCTTTACTTCTGCCTCGACCCTGACTTGTTGCCCTGCCTGCCAGGTGTCTGTTTGCTTCCTTGCCGCCATTTCCGTGTTCCTGTAACCGGGGTAGGCAGGTCTGCAAGGCTTGGGCTGGTCGGATCAATGGGGCTCAGCGACAGATGAGGCAAAGCAAGCAGGAGGCAAGAATGATTTTACTTTGAGTGACAGAGGTAGACGTCACTCAGATGCTGAGACGGGGGAAGGAGGAGGGAGAGGGCACATTTGATTTGGGACACAGCTTTCGACATGTACAAAGCACATCCTGATGGCAGGGAGACATGAGCCTGGAGACCGTGCTGTGAGTGTTGATCTACAGCCAGCCTCTCCCAGTGAGGTGGAGTGGGAAGCCAGGTGAAGTGCCCAGCTCGAGGCTGTGGCAGAGGAGGTGGAGCCTGGGGCCCGACTGCTGAGCAGTAGCAGAGAAAGAAAAGGAAAACCAGGAGGCCTGGCCCGAGGAAGCCCAAGAAGGAGAGGATTTTAACAAGCAAACACTGGAGAGAAGTCAGGCCAGGGAGGACCAGATCTGTCATCAAGGAAGTGGTGGAAGGCCTCTGAGCGGTGGGCTGGTTGGCTAAGTGAGGGGACAGAGAAGTTGGCTCGAAAAGGAGGAAGAGAAAAAGAAATCAGTTGTAAAAAGGGAATGCAGAGCTGGGTCCTCAGAACAAATTTTTTTTTTTTTTTTATGAGACAGAGTCTCTCTGTGTCGCCCAGGCTGGAGAACAATGGTGTGATCTCGCTTGCTGCAACCTTCGCCTCTGGGGTTCAAGCAGTTCTCCTGCCTCAGCCTCCCAAACAGCTGGGACTACAGGTGCCCACCACCACACCCAGCTAATTTTTTTTTTTTTTTTTTTTTTTGGTAATTTTAGTAGAATGGGGTTTTACCATGTTGCACAGGCTGGTCACGAGCTCCTGATCTCAAGCGATCCATCTGCCTCAGCCTCCCAAAGTGCTGGGATTACAGGTGTGAGCCACTGCACCCAGTTGATTTCTACATGTTAAAAAGAAAATGTTGGCCAGGCACGGTGGCTCACGCCTGCAATCCCAGCACTTTGGGAGGCTGAGGTGGGAGGATTTTTTGAGCCCAGGAGTTCAAGACCACCCTGGACAACATAGTGAGACCCTGTCTCTAAAAAATTAAAATAAAATAAAAACTTATCCGGGCATGGTGGTGTAGGCCTGTAGTGCCAGCTACTTGGGAGGCTGAGGTGGAAGGATTGCTTGAGCCCAAGAAGTCAAAGCTGCAGTGAATCGTGATTGTGCCAGTGCCCTCCAGCCTGGCGACAGAGCAAGACCCTGTCTTAAAAAAAAAAAAAAAAAAAAAAAAAAAAAGATGCAGAGGACTTGAGTTTGTTGAAATGAGAAAGGGACAAAGGTAGTCAGAAGGGAAGGGTTGGAGATTTGAGGTGAGACCACTTCCGAGCAAGGGGGAGGCTATGTGGGTCCTTCAGGCCTGGGCTGGGGAGGCTGGCCTGGCCGGCAGGCCCCTGTGCCTTCCACTGGAGGAGGGCGAAGGAATGGTGGATGCAAACACAGATATGTTTGAGGGAGTGGGCAGAAGGTGACCACTCCTTGGTCTCATTTTCCCTCCCTTTCTTTCCTTCCTTCCTTCCTTCCTTCCTTCCTTCCTTCCTTCCTTCCTTCCTTCCTTCCTCTCTCTCTCTCTTTCTTTCTTTTCTTGACAGAGTCTTGTTCTGTCATCCAGATTGGAGTGCAATGGCTTGACCTTGGCTCACTTCAAACTCCACCTCCCAGCTTCAAGTGATTCTCCTGCCTCAGCCTCCCAAGTACCTGAGATTACAGGCAGATGCCACCACGCCCAGCCAATTTTTGTATTTTTAGTAGAGACAGGGTTTCTCCATGTTGGCCAGGCTGGTCTCAAACTTCTGACCTCAGGTGATCCGCCTGCCTCAGCCTCCCGCAGTGCTGGGATTCCAGGCGTGAGCCACCGCACCTGGCACCTCATGGACCATTTCTGATCCCTCCTGGCACCAGCGGCCCTGCTAGGTCTCTGCCAGCCTTACTTAGAGCACAGGCCGTGTGAGCCCTGAGGAGGCCCCACCCCAGCTCCCACCCCACCCTGGAGGAGCAGGCCAGGCAGGCAGCCCCATGAGGTCACCCAGAGTTTGGGGACTGAGTCCAGAGCCGAGGGCACTCAATCAAAACCCAAAGTCAGAAAAGCAGAAGTACAGGCCTGCTTTCCCCCAGCCCCAAGGGGTGGGACCCCGTGGTCGGCTCGGCTCTTTCACAGAGCCAGCCCTGTGATGGGGCAGGGTTGACAGCTCTGTTCTACAGATGAGGAAACTGAGGCCCAGAAATTCAAGCGGCTGCTCAGCAAGAAGCTGAAGTAGAATCTAGACAAGAGCTCGAGTTCTGGACTCCGGCTCTACACTTTTTCCCTTTGAATCAATGGAAGCTTCTGCCCCATGCCCAAGAAAAGAGTCTCACCTGAAACCGTTACGTTTGGAATCTCACCCCGCATTCATGCAATAAGATGACGTTGAGCCAGCCAGGCTGCTCACGCCTCTAATCCCAGCACTTTAGGAGACCGAGGTGGGCAGATTGCTTGAGGTCAGAAGTTCCAGACCAGCCTGGCCAACATGATGAAACCTCATCTCTACTAAAAATACAAAAATTAGCTGGGCATGGTGGTAGACACCTGTAATCTCAGCTACTCAGGAGGCTGAGGCAGGAGAATCACTTGAACCTGGGAGGCAGAGATTGCAGTGAGCTGAGATCGAGCCACTGCACTCCAGTCTGGGTGACAGAGTAAGACTCCATATCAAAAAAAAAAAAAAAAAGGAAAGATTATACTGAGCCATAGCGCCTCACCAGCGGCACAGTCAAATCACCCGAGGAGTCTTAAAATTAAACGCTTTGCCCAGGCCCCAGCCCAAACCACTTCCATCAGAATCTCAGAGGGCTGAGCTACATACAGTTCCCCAAAAGCTACTGAGGCCCGAGGTCCAGGACCCTGCGGGTCACCCCCAGCTCCCTTGATACTGCCCCTGGACGTGCAACTCTGGGCTGGGCCAGGATGGGTAAAGGGAGACCCAGTGTCTGACCTGGAGACCATGTGATCAGGGGAGGGACCTGTCGTGTGGACACGGTTGACTCCGTGAGGTGAAGATCACCATTCCTTCCGGCTCTCCCTCCACCTGGCCTGGGTGGCACAGAGCAGACTCACTGAGTCAACAAAGGACACCATGTCCCCTTGCCAGCCCCCGAGCCAGTTCCTGAGCTAAGTCCTGCTTTAGAGGTGTTTACCTTGCCTCTAGCCTCAGAGGACTGGGTCTTCCTAGTGCACCTGCTCCTGCTCCAGCATTTCCTATGAGGGTTTGGGAGGGAAGAGCAAGGTCAGGCGGGGAGAGGATGGGTGCTGTGCAGCTGGTTTGTTCTAGAACCTCTCCTCACCCTCCCCCTGTGCCTCTCAGAGGTGTGAGCGTGTGGTGGAGGGAGGTAGACCCCACAGGGGAGCCACTGTGGTCATCACCTCCTCTTGCTGGGGGAAGGAAAGCCCAAACAGGGCCTGAGAGCCAACCAAGAATGGGCAGGAACTGTGTGGGTTTCCTCAGTCCCTACAGTTTGGGGCGGGATCCTCCCGGGACATCCCCATCATGGGGGCCCAGCTTCCTACTGGGTAAGAGAAGCAGGTGAGATGCCAGGCAAGCTGCTGGCTGCACGTTCTGCAGTCCCAGCCCTGACACTGACACTCCTGGCCCCTCCCACAGGGAGTCCCTACCCTCCCTCCTGTTCTACCTTCAGGGCAGTGCTGAGGACCTGGATTCCACACCTGTCCTCCTCTCTCCGATCCCCACCCAGCTTCTCCCTGGTGGCTCAGAGTTTCTGGCCTCTCTGGAATTTACAGGCTCTTCCTGTCTCTGGGGCCTGGTTGCATATCCCTTGGTGACCTGTCATAGGCACCTGCATGTGTGTGGTGTGTGTGTGTGTGTGTGTGTGTGTGTGTGTGTGTGAGTTCGCATCCCTGCCTCAGGATGGGGACAGTGAAATGGGTCAGGTGTGTGATGAGCATGCGGCCTCTGGGCTTCTGTGATTCCTGCTGCCCTCCACCTTGGCAGGGAGGAGGAGATTAGCCCACCCCTGGCGTCTGGGCTTCTGAGTCAGGCCCAGGGGATAGGGCAGTGGTAGGAGAGCTCAGTGGGCAGAGCAGGGCATGGGGCCCAGTCTTGCTCCCGGTGTGATCTCTCCAAGTGTCTCGTGCCCCACATTCACACCGTCCCTGGCTCTGCTTGGGGTCCTTGTCCCCAGCCCACAGTAGGTACAGGAGAGGAGGGGCTGAGGGACATGGCAGGGGAGAAAAGAGAGCCAGGGTGGGGGCCAGAGGAGGAAGAATGGGCATAGGGTGGGAGGGGGGGAGTCAGAGCCTGACCTGGAAGGGAGGTGGGCTTCGGCAGGGGTGGGCTGGTGGGCTTGGTGTTGTCTGGCTCTTAAGCCTGGGGATGAAGCAATTCTAAGGGAGGAGAGAAGACGAGATGGGCCCCTGGGCTCAGAGGAGGTGCTGGAGCTTCTCACTCAGGGCTGCGTACAATGTGCGTGGCTGGGGTCTGACACCCCCACATGAGGGGGTGAAGGGAAGAGAGGTCAGGAAGAAGATCTAACCTTCCTCCTGGAAGAAGCTGGTGCCTGGCCCTCTTCTCTGGGTCCTTGGAGACCAGGGGACAGGCACGGGCACACTTGTACACGTATGTGGACACGCAGGTGGGAGTGGGTGGATGTGGGCACGCAGGCATGGGAAGGTACATGCATCTTGGTGACCAAGTCTGAAGGAGACAGACCCAGGTGGTCAGGCGGCCAGATTGTGGGGTGGTCAGAATCCTTCCTGTCCTCCTTGGGGCTGGCACAGCCCAGACGCCAGCTCCTTCTGATATCACATCGGCCCAGACCCCTTCCTCTTTGGGAAGCCTTCCCCTCCCCCCCACGAGCTTCCTCTTTCCCATCACGTCCTCCCTGGGCCTGGAGGGAGTAGACTACCACTCATTGTCCTGTTTCCGCCCCAGGAGCTACTCCAGGCCAGCCAGGCCCCCAGCGCTCAGCGCTTCCTCTGCCCGCCCTGCCTGTTTGGTGCGCCCGTCCCCCACAGGCCCAGCTTGATTCTCTCTGTGCATCCCGCACTACGGCTGCATCTGGGGGGTGATCTTCCCCTGTGCAGCCCACGCCATGGCTGTGTCTGGGCCTGGGATGCAACTCACAGGTCATTAGAGCACTGAGTGGGGCAGCCAGCGGTGTTTCTAGAAGCATAAAAATACCCCCAACCTGAGGCCCCTCCACCCCACCCCCCTGACTCAGGCAGCACTTCCGCTGCCCTGACAGGAAATGGGCTGGAGTCTCAGCCTCCCGCCATCTCAAGGCAACTTCTTGTTTCCCTCTTGCCCTGTGCCAGCACTGGGGTAGTGCCCCTGGGCTCCACCCCCAAAACCTTCCCAGGGCTCTGTCCTGACTCAGAGGGGCCAGGATGGTGGACATGATCGCCAAAGTGACCAGGAGGCAGAGTCAAGCCTTGCGGGCACAGGTAGGGGATGCTGGGGTCAAGGGGTGCCGGGTGAGCCTCCACCTCAAGCCCTGTTAGGAGCTGGGTGAGCTGGGGCTCAGAGCAGTGAGCCTCTTGGAAGTTGGGGTTCATCCTTCCTTTTCTCTTTCCTTCTCAGAGGCCCTGCCAGTCCAAGAAGTGGCAAGAGCGGCAGGGCTGCCACCTGCTTGTAGACAGGGAGGGAATTGGAGACAAGGGGTGAACCTCTGCAAGGAAGTGCCAGGGTGCTGGGCAGCTGGGGCCTGAGAGCCAGGGCCTCTTGGCTCCTCCTCTGGCCTGCGGTGGGAAGGCCACTTCTTGTCTCTAGGATACGACTCAAGAGCCATTGGTTCCATAATCAGGCCCTGCTTATGAGCTGCCTCTGGGTCTTGTCTGGGCCCCCATGAGCAGGAGCAAGGAGGAGGGTAGGGGTGGCAGGCGCTGCTGTAAGTCCTTGAAGGCCAGCAGATGTGGAGAGCGTGACCACCCCTGCCCCAGGAGCTGGTGAGAACCCAGCTGAGGCCCTGCAGGGAGAGGAGTGTGTCTCTAGCACAGCGATGCGGGGCTCTGTGGAGAGCTCTAGAGTTTGAAGGGACCTGAAGGATGCTGCAGTTCGACGCCCACCACAGCGCTGTCGCTTCCCTAACCAGGAGTGGACTCTGCTCAGTCACCTCCAGTGAGGGCCCCTCTACCTCCAAAGGCAGCCTGTGTGTCTGGGGGCCCCAGTCCCCAGAATGCTTCCTTCAGAAGAGCACTGCTCTGCCCCTGAAGCGTGATGCCATGTCTTCTCTTCCTTGTGACAGCTCTGTCATGCTGGGGACCTAAACTTCTACCTCCCAAATCTCCTCTGTCCCTGCTGGGGATATTCCTTTGTGTGGGGACCCCCTGAGCCTCACTGACCTGGGACTCCTCATGGACTCAGAGCCATGGCCCCCAGCCTGCCAAGTAGAAATTCCTGCCCCAAGGAGGAATTCCTGCTCCTTCATCCGCTCTTCCACCCCTGGTGGGGCCTTTCAACCCTGCCCCAGTGGGTTCAGCTGGGAGGATGGGAGGTGTGTCCAGTTCCTCTGCCTTCCTCTTGCCGCTGCTTCCATCCGGCCCTCCCCAGGAATTTCCTGGTTTCAACCCTTCTCTTCAGAAAGTTCAAGCTCATTCCAGGCTCTCCTGTAGCGTCAGACGTGTTTGTTGCTGAGGTTTGGCATGGGTTAGACTTGTGTACTCAAGCAGTAAGTGTTTGTAGCAGACCTGCTGTGTGCTTCAGGGTGTCGGCCCAGCTGCTGGGGGGCAAATGGAATCAGCTACATTATCCTTAGTCTTGCTCTCAAGAAAATCCTGCCTTTTGGGGCACAGAAGGTGGGCAGATGGCTGGACAACTGGCTGCCCACCACAGCAGAACGCCATTGGGCCCTAACAGAGCAGTGAGCAGAGAGCAAGCAGGTTTGACCTCTCCCTGGAGAGGCTTCTCAGCTGAGCACCACGGGAGAGCAGGGTTTGGGCAGGCAGAGAACCAGAGGAGGGAATTCCAGGCTGAGGGAACGGCTGGAGCACAGGCATGGAGGTGGGAGGATGCCTTTTGTGTTGAGGGCTGGTGAGAGGCCTGCTGTGCTTGGACTACAGGTTGCCACATGAGGGCTGTGGTGACCTCTACAAAAGGAGAAGGGTGGAGGGTCCCCTCTCAGCCGCACAGGAGCCTGGAGGAAGTGGAGAGCAGCAAAGAACTGATGGACTTCCATCCCCAGCTCTCCCAGCCCCCAGGCACCTGGGGATCATCACCCTGTCTAAAACTGTACCATTCTCTTCTTTGACAGTGTTTTCATTTCTTGCTTAGCAGTGACCAGCACTGACATGCTGTCCATGTTGTCATCCCCGACACTGACACGCAGGTGCACTTGAGCGCCAGCCCGGCGGGGTAGGGATTAGTGTCCCTTTGTTCACTGCTGTATTCCCTGTGCCTCCAACCATGCCTGGCACAGAGCAGGTGATGAATCTGTGTTGGGTGCATGAATGTTCTTCTTTCCTTCTTTTTGTTGGTTTGGTTTGCTTTGCTTTTTTAGCATCAGTTTGATGAAAAAATGAATGTGTTTTTTTGTTTTGTTTGTTCAGGCATCTGACTAAGGCTCAGGGAGAGGCCACCTTGAACAGGTGCTTCCTCTTTCTAGGAGTTTACGGCTTAGTGACTGTGTCACAGTCAGCAGAGGAACTTCTGTGATTTTTTAAAGAGTTTTGTAGTAGAAAATGTTAAGGCTGCAGAAAAGTTCAAAGAAAACAAAACAAAAACAAATAAACCCCTATCATCACAGTGCTCAGAGGGGACCTTTGGTAGCATTCTGGAAGGTTTCCAAAAATACAAAATTAAAATTTGGAAATCCGCTTTCTCCTTGAAGCGTTGTGTATGCTTAGAAAATAGTAGTAATCCCTAAATGCCATGCTGCTGCCTGGGGTCTGAGAATGTAGTCATCTGTCCCTCTGCAGGGCTGGGGGTACTGGGCTGAATGTGAAGCACAGGGACAAGGGGAATCTTGGGAAAAGGCTGGAACCTGGCACCTGAACTGAGTCCTGAAGAAGAAATCAGAGTCGACCAGGCAAAAAAGGAGTGGAGGCAGGCAGGCCTGGGCAGGCCGCAGATGAGCCTCTGCCTGAGGAAATGCAGCAGGGAGGGTGGGGATCACCCCCGAGTACACAGTGGTGCTACTGGAGCTTAAAGTTCAAGGCAAGGGGCAAGGAGTGGCAGGAAATAATAGTGGAAGTGTGGGCCAGTGAGGGACTGTCTCTTGTGTCTGGTTAAGGGCTTACTTAGACTTTGCCCTGCAACTAGCAGGGAGCTCTGAGGTGTGAATCAGGAGAGCCTCTGTTCTCGGAGACTTAAGCATGGCCAGGTTTATATTCTATGTGATGGAACCCCCAGCTGCCCTCGCTCTCCTTTGGGGTGGGGGAAAACGATTCACATCTCTTCGCCCGTCCGTTCTCCAGCCCATCTGGCTGTCCTCTCTCCCTCTGTTGTCTGGAATTGAATCTGACACTTGCAAAGTTCACCTTGGAAAGTTCCCAGAGCTTTCTAGGCTGGCAGGGAGGTGGGGTGGGAGCTCTCAGTGGGGCTGGAAGAATGCAGCACGGCCTTGAATGGGCACCATTAATGGGCACACCCCAGGCAACTTCTCAGTTCCTACCCAACCTCTGACTTGCCTCTGTGAGAACCAGGCTATCGATGTTTTATTATTGTTGATAAATTTAATTAATGGAATTGACCCACCCATCTGGGGCACTAAATACGTTACGAAGCACTTTCAGTAACATTTCCTCATTTACTCTTCATTACAATTTCTGAAATGGGCAGAGTAGACATTTCACACCCAGGAAACTGAGGCAGAGAAGTAGTGTGACTTTCTGAAGGTCACCCAAGGGGCTAACGTTCAGTGAGAGGCCACTTTGAACAGGTGCTTCCCCTTTCAAGGAGTTTACAGCTTAATGACGGTGTCATAGTCAGCAGAGGAACTTCTGATTTTTTTTTTTAACGTCTTTTGTTTTTTCTTTTGGAACTTCTGATTTTTAAAAAGCTTTATTGTACAAAATTTTGAGGCTGCAGGAAAGCTTAAAGAAAACAAAACAAAACACAAACAAATAAACCCCTATAATCGCCCTGCCCAGATGGGACCTCTGTTAGCATTTTGGAAGGCTTCTGAAAACACAAAGGCTTTCTCCTCCCGCAGGTGGACGACCCCCCGGAGCCCGTGTACGCGAACATAGAAAGGCAGCCCCGGGCCACTTCGCCGGGCGCCTCAGCGGCCCCTCTTCCCAGCCCGGTGTGGGAGACGCACACGGACGCGGGCACCGGGCGCCCTTACTACTACAACCCGGACACAGGCGTTACCACCTGGGAGTCGCCCTTTGAGGCTGCCGAGGGCGCTGCCAGCCCGGCCACCTCCCCTGCCTCAGTGGGCAGCCACGTGAGCTTCGAGACCGAGTGGGGCCAGTACTGGGATGAGGAGAGCCGCAGGGTGTTCTTCTACAACCCGCTGACGGGCGAGACGGCCTGGGAAGACGAGGCCGAAGACGAGCCCGAGGAGGAGCTGGAGATGCAGCCGGGCCTGAGCCCTGGCAGCCCTGGGAACCCACGGGTGAGGGGCGGGGCTGGAGTGGGCGGGGCTGCCCTCTGACCGCCTCTGACCCCGCCTCCTGCTCCCAGAGGCCCCGGGACACACTGGTGAGGGGCGGGGCTTGGTGGGCGGGGCTACTTCTGAATACCTGTGACCTCGTCTCTTGCTCCCACAGACCCAGGGAGCAGAGAATAAAGGGCGGGGCCTGGGTGGGCGGGGCTACCTCTGCCTCTGACCCTGCCTCCTGCTCCCACAGCCTCAGGGACTAGAGGGCAAGGGGGTCTGTCTGGTCCAAAAGGGCAGGGCCAGCAGGCAGTATTGACACTCAGAGCCTCTGACTCCATCTTCTGCTCCCCGCAGCCCCCCACCCCCGACACTGACTACCCCGAGTCGCTGACCAGTTACCCTGAGGAGGACTATTCTCCCGTGGGCTCCTTCAGTGAGCCCGGCCCCACTTCTCCCTTGTCCACACCCCCCGGCTGGTCATGTCACGTCAGCCAGGACAAGCAGACGGTCTACACCAACCACTTCACCCAGGAGCAGGTAGGAGTCCTCACTAGTTGCTCGCCTTAGTGCTCTAAACTGCTCTAAACTCGGAGTCCTTCCTCACTAATAGCTCGCCTTAGTGCTCTAAACTGCAGCGCAAACCAGCCAAATGCAGTCGCCTGCACTTCCGCCTCCAGATTCCCTGGTGCTGTCTTGGAACCTGGTTAGAGGGAACCTTTTCCTTCCCTCTCATGAGCCAGGCTGGGAGCCCTGATAGTTCCTCTCCCCACAGTGGGTGAGGCTGGAGGACCCCCATGGGAAGCCATACTTCTACAACCCAGAGGACTCCTCCGTTCGATGGGAGCTGCCCCAGGTAACAACCTGGGGAAAGGGGGGTGCTGGGGAGAGAGGAAGGGATCACATATGATTGTGTCTTTCTCCCCAGGTCCCCGTCCCTGCCCCTCGAAGCATCCATAAATCTAACCAGGACAGTGATACCCCAGCCCAGGCCAGCCCTCCAGAGGAGAAGGTAGGGGAGGAGGCATTCAGGTCCTGGCAGGACCACCTCAGAATCAGCTGGAGGCTTCTGGAGGTCCTGGGAGGAGGAACTAGGTGGAATATATCTGTCTCCCTCATAGGTCCCAGCAGAGTTGGATGAGGTTGGGAACTGGGAGGAAATCTCTCCTGCCACAGCTGCTGTGAGGGTAGGCATCACCGCCCCCACCCCCCACCCCCAGCCAGGTGGTGGGGCTGACGAGGAGAGTTCAGTGGAGACAGGCCCAGACCATAAAAAGTGACAGCTGAGCAGGACACCAGCGTCTGTTCCCCATAGCTCACTCCTTAATTACCCACTCTTTCCCCTTCTCTCTCTTAGACCAAGACCTTGGACAAGGCAGGGGTGCTCCATCGCACCAAGACGGCAGACAAAGGAAAGCGGCTCCGGTGAGAGCCTGTCTACACCCAGGCTGGGGCAGGGTGGGCCCTGGCGATGATGTTCACTGAGTACTTCCTGTATGCCAGGCTCTTATTAATCCTCACATCAACTTTGTGAGTGGTCCTCTGTGGACACTGAGGCACTGCAAGATAAAGCGACTTGTTCGAGGTCCCATGGCTGCTAGGTGTTAGAGTCGGGATTCCGGCCCTCGTAGTGGGGTGCCCAGCCTGTGTTCCTAAGCTCTGGCTTGTTCCTGGGGTGGGAGGAGGCCCTCAGCCCAGGATCAAATCTAAGTCCTGCCACCCCCACTTCCCCACCCCCACCTAGGAAGAAGCACTGGAGTGCCTCCTGGACGGTGCTGGAGGGTGGCGTCCTGACATTCTTCAAGGACTCAAAGACCTCGGCTGCAGGCGGCCTGGTAAGGCCAGGTCCCCAGGGCAGGGACCATCCTGTTTTCTCTCTCTCTTTTTTTTTTTTTTTTTTGTTGAGATGGAGTCTCACTCTGTCACCCAGGCTGGAATGCAGTGGTGTGATCTCAGCTCACTGCAACCTCTGCCTCCTGAGCTCTCCTTCCTCAGCTTCTCGAGTAGCTGGGACTACAAGGATGTGCCACCATGCCTGGCTAGTATTTGTATTTTTAGTGGAGACAAGATTTCACTATGTTGGCCAGGCTGGTCCTGGACTCCTGACCTCAGGTGATCCACCCACCTTGGCCTCCCAAAGTGCTGGGATTACAGGCATAAACCACTGTGCCCAGCCCCTATCTGCTCTATTTAATCTGGCTAGGAGATGACCAGGTCTGAGAGAGTGGTCCATGAGTTAGAGGAGCTGGGCCTTGGCAGAGAAGGGGTGATGCTGGCAGATTCACTCCAAGACAAGCAGATTCAGCCCCTGGGAGATGGGGAACAGTCTTGAGGGTGGCCAGCTCCAGCCTGGAGGGCAGAGAGGCTGGGGGCGGATGCACCTGCTTGTGGGGATGCAGGCTGTGCTCTTTTCCTGTCCTCCCTGGGAGGGCGAGCAGCAGTGGACATGCCAGCCAGCAGGCTCTGTGGTTAAGAAGCATCAGGGTCTCTGGGCCCAGGAACCCTTGGGGCTCTTTCCCCCAGAGTTGTTTCCTGGCCATGCCAGTGACCCTATCCTATTCCTAGAGCCAGAGTGCCACAGCAGACACATCTGAGCTAAGGGCTGCCTGTGACCTTCCTTCTCCTCCCACAGAGGCAGCCTTCCAAGTTTTCCACCCCTGAGTACACAGTGGAGCTGAGGGGGGCCTCTCTCTCCTGGGCCCCCAAAGACAAATCCAGTAAGAAGAATGTGCTCGAGGTGAGTGGTGGTGGTGGGGAGCAGGAGGGAAGGGGCTTAGTGATGCCTGCCAGCCCTCTGATAACCATCTGGAAATGACCTGGAGCTTTTTGACCCTTAATTCCCTGTGATCCAACACTGAGTGCAGCTTTTGGCTGTATTAATAGAGGTAGGACTCCAGAGCTAGAGAGGTGACATTGGTGCAGCTGTGGGCAGTGCTCTGGGACCCTTACTATAGGCAAGCCCCAAGAAGGAGGACCTGGGAAGAATTGGGGCTACCATTCTCGGGGCTCAAGACCAATACTGTCCCCCTCCCCCAGGGGACCTGTCCTGTGTTTCTAGCATCACAGATTCTGCAGTTCCCTCTCCAGGAGCTGAGTTAATAATAATCCTTGTCCTGGAGGGTGGTGAGGAGTAAGGCCTCTGGGAGAGGAAATTCTCATGCCTGGAATGGCAGCCCTCAACCCAGCCTGAGAGAGACAGGAGGCTCCCTGTCCCTGGCTGCTTACTGTGACAGGCCTGGTTGGGAAACCTCTTTCTCCCTAGGTCCCCTTCCCTGCCCCTGAGCCAGAGCCCCATTTCCAACTGGACTGCACCCCCAGTGAATAAACTGGGGCAGTGGGCAAGACTACCAGGCTACCACCACCGGAAGGGAGAGAAGACCCAGAAGGGTCCTCCCAGGGCCACAGCCTTCACCATCCATGTGTTGTCTGGTTTTTAAACTACTTTTACCCTGACCTCAGTCCCTAGAAGGTTTGAGGCAGATCACAACAGAAACACATGTGGTGAGCTGGCAAATTCACTGAAAAGCCAGGACCATGAAAAACAAGTTAGAGATGGGGCTCAAGATGGAGAGGAATGGGGGGGCAGACGACGTACGGGTGCTAAAGTGGTTGCGAAAGAAAACTCAGCTCCGACTTTCCTGCTGGGTAAGGTGAAAAGAGAAGGCCTATCAGGTGCGTGTCTCTTTGTCGTTGAAAAGCTAATAAAACCCAGCCAGATGTTGAGGGAATCAAAGCTTTTTCCTAACCCTTCACTCTTAAATTTATTGTGTGTAGCTCCTTGAACATGGATCTAGAAGGACAAGGCAGGTACTCTGCAAAACAGCTCCAGGGAGGCTTAATTCAGGATCTAGGCTGCTTCAGGCAGCTTTATTATGATGAAGGCCAACAGCATGACCTCGTGTCCGAGCCCAGAAAAAGCAGTTCTGCACGGAACCTGAGTGTGTAGTTTCCTGATTATTCACCAAGCTCCATTCAGTTCTAGAACCAGGATCTCTACAAAGCAAAGTTGGAAAACTGGTTTCATCTCATGAGCTACTCTGATGAGTAGGTCTGGAGTCTTCTGAGGTTTTGTTTTTTGTTTTTGTTTTTAGAGACAGGGTCTTGCTCTGTCACCCACGCTGAAGTGCAGCGGTGCGGTCATAGCTCACTGAAGCCGCAAGTCCCGGTGCTCAACTGATCCTCTCACCTAAGGCTTCCTTCCGAGAAGCTAGGACTATAGGCGTGTTCCATCATATCTGGCTAATTTTAGTTTTTATGGAGATGGGGTCTGACTGTGTTGCCTGGGCTGGTCTCAAGCTGATGGCCTTAAGTGATCCTCCAGTCTCAGCCTCCCAAAGTGTTGGGATTACAGGCATGAGCCACTGTGCCCAGCCTGGAGCCTCCCTGAGAAGAATTCTGAAGCCTTCTCTGGGCTTGACAAGGTAGAGTTCTGTGATCAACTAACGATATCTGCCATGGTGTTAAATTGAGAAAAGACACCACTTTTATTATTATTATTATTATTATTATTATTTGAGATGGAGTCTTGCTCTGTCACCCAGGCTGGAGTGCAGTGGTGCAATCTCAGCTTACGGCAACTCCGCCTCCTGGGTTCAAGCTATTCTCCTGCCTCAGTCTCCCGAGTGGCTGGGACTACATGTGCCTGCCAGCATGCCTGGCTAATTTCTTTGTATTTAGTAAAGATGGGGTTTCACCATGTTGGCCAGGCTGGTCTCAAACTCCTGGCCTCAGATGATCTACCCACCTTGGCCTCCCAAAGTGCTGAGATTACAGGTGTGAGCCACCATGCCCAGCCTGAGACATCATCTTTGCTAGGCATGTTTCTCCCCTGACTTTGAGAGATAGGGATATCCTTCAAACAGTTCTTGATGAAGGTCATCTCTGACGGGCTTTTGATGAAAGTTCCAGAATAGGACTTTCTGGGTTGTCTTTGCTGACGAGGACTAGAAGGTAGGTGCTGTTCAGGCCAGTGGGAAGGTGGGCAAGCCTGAGTGGAAATCACCAGCCCCTGTCTCCTGGTTGGCTGCTGGCCATCCTCCCTCTGTGCAGGGCAGCCTGTAGGCAGCTCCAGGGTTTTCCTCAAGAGATAGCCCCAAATTTTATATCATTGAGGACGGATGGCTTTGTTTGGTCCAGGAAATTTTCACAGCAGGTCTTCCTAGTCACCCCAAAGTCACAGAAAACTTCAGCAACAGTGCCCCAAGAGTTGCTAGCATTTGCCTGTGCATTCAACAGGATAAATGTTTTGTTTATTCTTACAGATAGGGTCTGACTGTGTTGCCCAGGCTGGAGTGCAGTGGCTTAATTGTAGCTTATTGCAGCTTCCAATTCCTGGGCTCAAGTGATGCTCCTGCTTCAGCCTCCTGAGTAGCTGGAACTACAGGTGCACACTACAGGTGCCTGGCTAATTTTTAAAACTTTTTTTTAGAGATAGGTCTCACTATATTGCCCAGGCTTGAATTCCTGGTCTCAGGGACTCCTCCCACCTTACCCTCCCAAAGCACTAGGATTACAGGGATGAGCTGTTACACCTGGCTGGGAATGAATATTTTGTGAAATACATTGCTGTGTAATGATACACTTTGCCTTCTACGTGAAACTTGCAAATATGAACTGATTATGTTTTGAGAGAGCTGCCAACAATCATGGCTGTTGTTTTAGAAGTGCTGTCAAGCCATCCTCTGGGATAATCTTGAGCAGGGCTCTTGTCTGCTTTGATTAGAGTGAGGCTGTGTTATCTGCGTCTTGAAGGTTCTCTAGCCTTTGCAGGGGAAGGCTAGGGGGTGGGATATGCCACTTTTCTTTCTTTTGTTCTTTCTTTTTTAAGAAGTTTAAATAGTCTTCAAGTATAAGTTTAAAAGGACAGCCAAAGACAGTCCACGCTAATTCTAGAAGTTGTTCCCTGGGGTCTGAGACAGTTTCTGCTGCCTCTGATTCTTGCTGAACCGAAAGGGCAGGGTTGGTGTGAGCTGCAGCAACCAAACATTCACATTCACCTGGAACTGGGTCCTCAGAGCCAGAGGCAGGTGAGAGATCCATCTACGCTGTCATCCAACTCAGAAAGGACTCTGAGCATCAGTCCTGCAGTGGCAAGTTTCCCTCTGGCATTTTGTTTAATTTATGCTTCGTGATGAAGTGGGCTATCAGATGTGTTGCCCAGGCCAGAGTGTGGGAGGTGGTAGTTACTCCTGGCTGCAGAAGGTGGGACAATGCTCCTGGGTCCTCAGTGTGTATATGGGGAGGGACAAGGGGAAACCTTGCTTTCTCTGGAATCAGCCATGATCTGCTTTCAAATCCCCTCTCCCTATATTCACTGTTGTGTCTAGTAGACAGGGGTCTCACATAGGAAGTTTCTTTTTTTTTCTTTTTTTTTTTGAGATGGAGCCTTGCTCTCTTGCCCAGGCTGAAGTGCAATGGTGTAGTGGCATGATCTCAGCTCACTGCAATCTCCGCTCCTGGGTTCAAGCAATTCTCCTGTCTTAGCCTCCCAAGTAGCTGGGATTACAGGTGCCCACCTCCAAGCCCAGCTAATTTTTGTATTTTTAGTAGAGACAGGGTTTCACCATGTTGGCCAGGCTGGTTTCAAACTCCTGACCTCAAGTGATCCACCTGCCTCAGCCTCCCAAAGTGCTGGAATTCCAGGTGTGAGGCCACTGCACCCGGCCTCACCTAGGAAGTTTCTTTCACCTAGTTTGCTGGCCAGTGCTCTGCATGAGGCCTGCCATGTTCTATGGCTTGCAGAGAGGCAGGCTGGGGGAGGGAAAGTATACCAGACAATTGAGCCCCGCAGCTTTGCACTCATCACTCACTAGCTGTGTGCCCATGAGGAAGCAGCTAAAACTTGCTGAGCCTGTTTGCTCATCTGTAATACAGAGATGCAGTCACCCACTGCTTTAAGTGACGCAGAAAACCCAAAACTTGGCCTGGGATGAGGCCCTTGCCCCGTTAAGCTCTGAGTGCCTGGGGGCAAAAACAGGTCACCTCTATCTCTGTACCTACCCCCAACTGGGGCTAACCTCCAGGGCAGACCCAGGGTACCAGAGATGACCCAGTGACATGTGTCCCTCCAGCTGCGGAGCCGAGATGGCTCAGAGTACCTGATCCAGCATGACTCGGAGGCCATCATCAGCACCTGGCACAAGGCCATTGCCCAGGGCATCCAGGAGCTGGTAAGCAGAGCCTGGGGCTGCTAGGGGCGATGAGGAGAGGGTGGCCACTGTGCAAATGCAGTCCCCCACTTAGGCTGGGATGGCAGGGTAGGCTGCTGAGGAAACTGCCTTCCTAAGTCTGTGAATCCAGCCCTGGGGTTGGCCCTACAGGAAGACTCTCCAGGTGAGGGCAGGGGCACACTAGAGGAATTTCCCATTTCACAGGAGGCAGGAGGCCAAATATACACTCTGCAAGCCAACCAATGGCAGACTGAAGCTAACAGATAAAATTTTAAAGGATTGATTTCAATAGTCAACCATTTTTTTTAAGGTTCAAAATACCAATTGCATAAGTAGAGGATAGGACAGGGCCCATCTCACAACTATTGACCTGGAAATGACCTGGGGCTTTTTGACCCTTAATTCCCTATGAGCCAACACCGAGTGCAGTTTTGGCTGTATTCATAGAGGTAGGACTCCAGAGCCAGAGAGGTGACGTTGGTGCAGTTGTGGGCAGTGGTCCGGCCACAGCTGGAGGTACTGGGTCAGAACTGGGAGCCACATACTGAGGAATGCTGGCCTAGCTAGAGGAGCTGAGGAAAATGAGGTCTCTGCACCTTAAGGGCTCCATGCAGCTAAAGGAAGTGAATGTTCTCAGGCTCACTGGTGGAGGTGAGGGGAGTTAACCGGGTTGGGGCAGAGGACTCTTCGCTGAGGGTCTCCAGGCTACGCCTTTTGGGAGGGCATTTCTCGTCCCTTGCCCCATCCTGGAAGGACCCGCAGCTGGCTCAAGGCCCCGCCTCTCTGAGGCTGCGGGAATCCAGTCCGCAGAGCTGCCTCCTGAGGAGGAGAGCGAGAGCAGCAGCGTGGACTTCGGGTCGAGTGAGCGCCTGGGAAGCTGGCAGGAGAAAGAGGAAGACGCGCGGCCGAGTGCAGGTGTGTGCAAGGCGGGAGGGGCGGGAGCCTCCCAGGAGGCCGCTCCCGGGGGTGACCACTGCTGGGACCTGCCCGGCCTACCCCGGCGCCGCCTCCTGACTCAGTCCTGTTCTCCCCCGCCGCAGCTGCGCCCGCCCTGGGCCCCGGGGGTCTGGAGAGCGACTTGAGCAAGGTCCGGCACAAGCTCCGCAAGTTCCTCCAGAGGCGGCCCACACTGCAGTCGCTGCGGGAGAAGGGCTACATCAAAGGTACCCGAGGCCTGCGGGGAACGGGGACTGGGGACGGGGCGGCGCAGCCGGGCGGGCGCTGACGAGCCTCTGCCCTAGACCAGGTGTTCGGCTGCGCGCTGGCCGCGCTGTGTGAGCGTGAGAGGAGCCGAGTGCCGCGCTTCGTGCAGCAATGCATCCGCGCCGTCGAGGCCCGCGGTACGTGCGCTGCGGGGGTGAGGGAGGCAGGCATTGGGGGTGCCAGGACCGCAAGCTGGAGACCCCTGGATGGACACCGGGTCTGGGGAAAAGAACGGGAAGCCCCGAGTGGGAGTCACAAGTAATGGCCCGTATCCCCACCCTACCCCTCGAACCTGGGGTCAGTGCCTCCCTCTGCCCCAGGTCTGGACATCGACGGGCTGTACCGCATTAGTGGAAACCTGGCCACCATCCAGAAGCTGCGCTATAAAGTGGACCACGGTGAGGCCCGTCCCCATTCCCCTGCCCCAGTGCCTTAAGGCTCGAGGGGTACTGACCTCCTTTGGCCCCTTTCCCTTCCTCCGCCACAGATGAGCGCCTCGACTTGGAAGACGGGCGCTGGGAGGACGTCCACGTTATCACCGGTGCCCTGAAGCTCTTCTTTCGGGAGCTGCCCGAGCCCCTCTTCCCCTTCTCGCACTTCCGCCAGTTCATTGCCGCCATCAGTGAGCACCTGGGGCAGGTGGGGCGGGTAGGGTAGGCGCGCGGCAGGCCACCCCTTTGGCAGGCTCCCCTTGCCTGGCCGACACCCCCTATCTCCCTGTCCGACTCCCTCCCTCCGACCCTTCGCTCAACCAGAGTTGCAGGACCAGGCCCAGCGCAGCCGCTGTGTACGCGACCTGGTGCGCTCGCTGCCCGCCCCCAACCACGACACACTGCGGCTTCTCTTCCAGCACCTCTGCCGGTGAGCCGGGCGGGCTGCGCGGGAAGGGGGAGGCAGGTCCAGGCTGGAGCACCCCCTCAACCCCCGCGTGTCTCAGCAGTTCCAAGCCCTGATCCCACCCACCCTCGCCGCAGGGTGATCGAGCACGGCGAGCAGAACCGCATGTCGGTTCAGAGTGTGGCCATTGTGTTCGGGCCCACGCTGCTGCGGCCCGAGGTGGAAGAGACCAGCATGCCCATGACCATGGTCTTCCAGAACCAGGTGGTGGAGCTCATCCTGCAGCAGTGCTCCGTCATCTTCCCGCCGCACTGACGGCGGGCCTGGGACTGGGGCGGCGGCCGCAGTCCTGCCACACCAGCTGGGCGGCGGAGGCCGCGAGCCGGGCCTCCTTCTCTCTGGGACCCTCCGCCAGCACACTGCCGCAGGCCGATGTGACTTCTGTACCCTCGATTCTGAGGGTAGGGTGACCCCTAGTGGGCACTTCGCAAAATGTGATTTACACCCCACCCCCGACCCCGCCCCGCACGTCCTGTTTTGGGATTAATTAGGTTTTTTTTTCTGTGGCATCGCGCCTACTGTGCGTGTGCGATAGCGTGTGTGGGGGTGAGAGTTTGTTTTCTGGAATGGTGGGTGCTGGGAGGAGGAGCTTGGTGGGGGGCTTCCTGGCTGCTTCTGGTGGGCACCTCATGGAGGCCTTCACAGAGACCCTGTGGGTCCTGGCCCTGTGCGGGCACTGTGCCAGTTATGGGGCAGCTGTGACCACTGCCCCACTGTAGAATCAAGACTGACCTAGCCTCCAGCGGGCGGCTGAACCTGCCCTTCTTAGGCCTCAGGGATGACCTCCTGCCTGGGCCTCTGGCAGGCTGGCTGTGGGCCAGTTTCATCTGCTTTCCTGTTGGGGGTCCTGGGCCTCTGCTGCCCCTGACCCACTGGAGTTCTGCACAAGGCTTCATCCTGTTCACCACATGCACACCTGGCGTCCTGCCCGACATGGCCAGTTCCACACACAATCCCGTTTTACAGACGGGGACACTGAGGCCTGGAGCGACACTGTGGCTTGCTCAAGGCCCAGTGAGTGATCTCACTCCCCAGAAAAGGCTCCTCCCACACCAGAGAGCAGCCTGGATAAGGGGAAATCAGTCCTTTCGGATACCACCCCTCTGACCTTTGGGCCTATGCCAGAACTAAACTGGGTGTGTTCCCTCTGGACCCGAGGAGGCCCCTGAAGGCAAAAAAGGAGACTGCCACAGCTGTCCTGTCCTGGGGGAAGGGGACAGAGCCCTAACAGGAGCTAGCCCCTCTTGACACTCTGACAGTTATGCCCATGTGGGGCCCGCTTTGCCATGAAGAGCTGGGCAGGCCTGCAGGGTGTGGGGAAGGTGGATACAACCTCAAAAAAGGAAGTGTGAACCCCAGGGGGCAGCAGCCCCCTCAGACACAAGCCACCTCCTCAGACACAAGCCACCTCAGCTTGCGACTCTTGGTCCCCAGCCCCACCCACCCACCTGTTCATTCATGCAACAGACAATGACAGCTGATATTTATTGGAATTTGCATTGTGCCAAGCATTTTGCCTGGATTATCCCATTTGTTTCTCACAGCCGGTATTTATTGTCTGCTCTTCTGTGCCAGGCACTGTGCTCTGGGCAGGGGCACGTCGAGGGCTGCCCGCCCTGGTGGAGCTTATGGTCTGATGGGTGAGGCTGACCCAAGCCCACCCCATTGCCAGCAGGGCCAGGGCAAGAGTACACACATGGAGGCCTCATACCATATGTCTAAATATTTAAAAGTTATCAATCAAGCTAACAACTGTTAAATAAAATATGTTCTATTCTCCTACTTTAACAAATGTGCTTTGATAATGACCTGGCAGGCCAGGTTCTAATTTAAACTTCTTTGATTTTTCCAAGTTCCATGCCCAAATGTGGTGGCACCGCAGAGCCCTCCTCCCCCAAGCAGAGGCTCTCAGGCACATACATGGACACTGTAGTCCATGTGTGCAAACTGCCCGTACCCCCTGCAGCCAGCTGCTGCTTGGCGACCCCACTGGTGATGTCGTCCACCCTTGAGGGAGTGTGCCTGGAGCTTTTTGGGCAAGGCATGCTGGGCCCCAAGTGTCAGAAGCATGGTCTAAAGGGAGGATCCAGGCTTCAAGAGAGCCCCCCAGATTCCTCCTCCTGTGAGGAGAGCCACAGACACAGGTCTGGACTGGAGCCCTCTCCAGCAGAGGACCCATGGCAGGGACCACTCTCATTTGAGTCCGAGGTGAAACTAGACAGATGGACACCAGCTAATTACTTGGTTACCACATTTGTACAAGAGCTGGAAGAAGCGTAGATGCTCAGACGGTGTGTCACGGGGTGTGAGTGTTGCTCAGGGACCTGAGACGCCTCTGCAGAAGCCACATTTGAGAGAAGCAGTAAAGAATGAAGAGGAGTCGACCAGGCGAGGGGGTAAGGGAAGGGTGCTAGTTGGTGGCAGTGGCACGTGCCAAGGCTAGGGGGCAGGAACGCTTGTGGGGAGAGCAAAATCTGAGAGAAGAGCATGGTGACCGCCGCCCAGAAAGCCAAGGGGCATGGGTGTGAGGTGAGGCTGGAGAGCTGTAAGGGACAGAGCCTGTGGGGCCTTAGGGATCACCTGAGTAGGGGGCCTGTGCCAAAGACATTGGGGCCCCAGGACAAGGAGCGAAAACTCAGGGAGCTCCCCACCTCCTTCACCACCCCAGGCTTCTGACCCTGCCAAGTCCTCAGAGGGCAAATAATATAGCAGTAGGCAGAGAGGTCCTAGAATTACCACATTTTTTCCTCAAGGAGGAGTGTCAGAAATTACCCACCACCAATGAGGAGAGCTCTAGAGAGAACGTAAGTCACCTGCAGTCACATGGCTGGCTGGTGGCAGAGCCTGGCCTAGAGCTTCATTTGCACAGTCTGGGGACTTACCGTGTCCCCCACCAGAAGCCCAAGGCTCAGTCACGCAGCCCCAGCCCTGAGCACACGAATGGTAAGCACTGTGGGTGCACATCAAATAGGCTGGGAACGAATTGGATTGTGTTCAGAAATACAAGGATATGTAGAAATGTCTTCCCTCTTGAAGCTCCGTCTGGCCGGGGGAGAGAAATGAAAAGGAGAGACAGCGGCACAGCTGCCTTGGGGATCTCTCCCCAAGCCACCACCTCTCTGCAGACACCCTTGAGTCCTCCTGCAGCCTACAGGTCTGCCCCTGACTACTCTCAGAAAGGCCATGGTGCCCACTTGGTTGCCCAATCCTGTGCGAATGAATGCGTGGACGGCCTGCCGTCCTCCTTGAGACGCACTGTTCCTTTGCCTACAGCAACATGGGGTTTTCATTTTCTTTTTTTTGTTGTTTGTTTGGTTAGTTGGTTGGTTGGTTGGTTTTTTGGGGATTTTGTTTGTTTGTTTGTTTTTGGTTCTTTTTTTGAGGAGGAGTTTTTCTCTTGTCGCCCAGGCTGGAGTGCAGTGGTGCAATATGGGCTCACTGCAACCTCCACCTCCTGGGTTCAAGCAATTCTCCTGCCTCAGCCTCCTGAGTAGCTGGGATTACAAGTGCCTGCCACCACATCCAGCTAATTTTTTGTATTTTTTTTTTTTTTTTTTTTTTTGAGTCGGAGTTTCACTCTTGTTACCCAGGCTGGAGTGCAATGGCACAATCTCGGCTCACCACAACCTCCACCTCCTGGGTTCAGGCAATTCTCCTACCTCAGCCTCCTGAGTAGCTGGGATTACAGGCACGTGCCACCATGCCCAGCTAATTTTTTGTATTTTTAGTAGAGACGGGGTTTCACCATGTTGGTCAGACAAGTGATCCACCCGCCTCGGCCTCCCAAAGTGCTGGGATTATAGGCGTGAGCCACCACGCCCCACCCTTTTCTTTTCTTTTTTCTTTTTTTATTTTTTTGAGACAAGGTCTCACTCTGCTGCCCAGGCTGGAGTGCAGTGGTGCGATCATAGCTCACTGTGGCCTCGGCCTCCCAGGCTCAAGCCATCCTCTTGCCTCAGCCTCCCGAGCAGCTGGGACTGTCGGCACACACCACCATGCCTGACTAATTGTTGACTTTGTAGAGATGAGATCTCACTATGTTACCCAGGCTGGTCTCAAACTCCTGGCCTCTAGTGATTCTCCTGCCTCAGCCTCCCAAAGCACTGGGATTACAGTATGAGCCACTGTGCCTGGCTTACGTGAGTCTCCACCACCCCACTCCTCCCTTCCTCAGCTCCCTGTGTGCTCTGCTTGCCCTGTAAATGGTGATGCCCTACCCCCAGATTGTGCCCTCAGCCCACTGCTCTCCCCTTCCACCATCCCTCAACCATTCCACCCTGCAGACAGCTACCAAGCCTGCACCCGTGTCCCCCAAATCCCTGGCACCAGTGTGAAGTGCTCTCTCCCGAGTCCCACGTGCAAAATTTACCTGCTTAAGGCACACTTCCATGTGGATAACTGCCAGATACTGGACATGCAACCCATCTGCAACAAAGCTCAAAGCAGCCCTGCTCCCTGTCTCTGAGCATGGCACCTCCAGTCCGCAGAGTCCCAATCTTCTACTCCTAGATATGTCCCATCTTCCCTTGGTCTCCCTTATCTGGATGATCACAGTGGCCTCTGAATGGGCGTCTCCCCTCCCCATTCAGTCCTCCACCCAGCAGTCACCTCTCCCCCTTCTGTACACCAGCTGCGCCTGCGCCTGCTGCCCCGGTACACTCCAGGCTGCTGCTTGCTTTAATAGCTCTGGGCCAACAGTTCCCCTGCCTCCTCCCCTTTCCCCTGGCCAGTACCTCCTCCACCTCCAAGCCTCAGCTCACACCTGCCTCCCACACCCTCCTCAGTTCTCCCAGTGTATCTCTCTCATCACACTTAGCTCACTGGAAACACTTGTGCCTCCGTGGCCAGGTGTCCCCACTGGGCTGTGGGCTGGCACAAGTTCCCAAGGTTCATCCAGGGTGTAGCCTGCATCATTACTTTTTCTTATTATTTTATTATTTTATTTATTATTTATTATTTTATTTTATTTATTTTTGAGACAGAGTCTCACTCTGTCACCCAGGCTGGAGTGTAGTGGCGCAATCTCGGTTCACTGCAACCTCTACCTCCCCGGCTCAAGCAATCTTTCCATCTCAGCCTCCCAAGTGGCTGGGACTACAAGCGTGCACCACCACACCTGGCTAACTTTTGTACTGTTTGTAGAGACAAGGTCTTACCATGTTATCCAGGCTGGCCCTGAACTCCTCCCACCTCCGCCTCTCAACGTGCTGTGATTTGAGGCGTGAGCCACCACACCAAGCCCTCATTCTTTTTTATTGTCAAATAACGTTCCATTTATGGATATGTCACATTTTGTTTATCCACGTGTCAGCTGATGGACATTTGAGTTGTTTCCACTTTTTGGCTAATATGAATAATGCTGCCGCGAACACTCAGGTTTTTCTGTGGACATAGCATCTCAGTCAGCCATTGCTACCGTAACAAATTACCCTAGACTGGGTGGCTAAAACAGCAGAGATGGATTTCTCACAGTTCTGGAGGCTGGAATTTCAAGCAAGCTGCCAGTAGGGTCGGGTTTGGACGAGGGCTCTCTGCCGGGCTTGCAGACAGCCGCCTTCTCACTGTGTTCTCATGTGGCACAGACAGATCGAGCTCCAGTCACCTCCATTTATTACAAGGATGCCGATCTCACCTTTATGGCCTCATCTGAACCGAATCGCCTCCCAGAGCCCCACCTCGATACCATCACATGGAGGGTTAGGGCTTCAACATAGTCACGGGGTGGGAGGCACACACCCTCAGTCTATGACTCATATTTCAATTCTCCTGTGGGATTCCCAGGAGTGTGCTGGATTAAAAGGTAACCCCACCTTTCACCTTTTGAGGAACCATCGAATTGTTTTCTGCAGCTGCACAGTCTCCCACCAGCCGTGTCTGAGGGTTTCTGCCTTCTCTCGCCTCTCCGCTTCCTTCTGCAACAACCGTTTCAGCTCTTCATTCCCTCCATCCCCTGGCCCTCCCGACCTTTCCTCTCTCTTAACAGGTGACCCGCCTCCACCTCACGGAACGGCAGACACACTTAACATCCCACCACGAGGCTCAGCCCGCCCCCACCACGGCCTCCCTGGCCTCCTTTTCTCGATACCTCAGAGCAGACACTTCTCCAGGGCACGGTTCATCTCTGTTTTTTCAGGAAATATCCACTATCACTGGCCCCTCTTCTTACTATTCATCTGCTGTCTCAGGTTGAATGTCCCAGGAAACAGAGACGCTGGCAGGGGCTTGCTGGGTGTGCCTGCGGGACCAGTGCCTGCAGGGTGGAGGCAGCAGGAACGTCCGAGGGAGGAGCAGAGCTGAGGCCCAGGCCCATCCGCGGCCTCAGGCACCCCACGGGTAGCTCTGGAGCTGGGACAGCCACAGCCTTGTGCCCCATTATGGCCAGGGGGCCAGGCCACTGGATGGGGGCTGCCCTGTCATGTGGGAGAAGGGAGGGCATGGATTTGAGCAGAGGGCTGTCTTCAGCCCAGGGCACATCCTGGAGAGAATCGAGGATGAGTGCTATTGGCCGCTGCCCCTCCCTGCCCTTTGGGAAACCCATGCTCAGTCCTGGGGAGGGCATCTGAGCAGCGCCCATGTACCTGCTGCATCACCTGACCACGGAACATGCTGAAGAGCCTCTCTGAAAAGCCCCCTCAACCCACATCTCTGCAGCTGCTGCCATCCTCCTCCTCCTCCTCCTCCCCTTTGCAGCCAGACTTCTCAGACGTCGTCCGCACTCACTGTATCCACCTGCTTCTCCTGTTTGCTCCCCAACCCCACCCCCCACACACATCGGAAAACTGAGTTTTTTCGCCTAAACTCACTGATGATTTCTCATCAATCGCTGCTGGATATTTGGAGGTCTGTATCTTAATTGCCTTTTCGGGGCACCCTGTCCTCTGCTGACCACCCCATCCTTGGAAATGTTCCCTTTCTCTTGGTTTGCACATTCTCCTCGTTTTCCTCTCACCTCTGGCCATGCATCTCATTCTCTGCTGCACCAGCCAGTACAGGCAGAGGCCTTGGGGCCGGCCCCTCCTCTCACCATCCTCCCTCCCTGGATGAAAGTGTCTACACCTCGGCATCAGCAACTCACTGATGCATAGTACCAGGCCTGACTGCTCTCTAGGCTCCCAACCCTGGTGCCCTCTGACAACCTGACATCTGCTCTGGGATGGTCCTCAGCCCAAGAATGGATTCACGATTTTCCCCAAACCTTGTACTCCTCCAGGGTTTTACCTGTCCCAGGCAAAGTCTCCATCATCCCCCGAGCCAGGTGAGCCAGAAACCTGGGAATGTGGCTACTCCCTCCATCTCCTCTCTCTCTCCCGCCTCCATAACTGATCCGAGTCTTGTCAGTTCTTTCTCTCTGATCCACTCGCCTCCATCACTAGGGCCTCTCCCTGGTCTAAGGGGCTAATATCTCCCACATGGACCCTGCAGCAGCTCCCAGCCCCCTTCCCTGTCCCGCTTCCTCATTGCCCCCACCACATCCAGCCTCATTTCAAAACACACATCTGATTAAATTATCACCCTGCCTAAAATCCTTTCCACTCATCTAAGGAAAAGACCAAGCTTCAGCACGGCCTGCCTGGGCTGGCACCTGCCCACTCCTCAGTTTCTCTCGTGAACCAGTGTGAGACAGTGGCTCAGAGCATGGGCTCTCGAGTCAGGCTGCCTAGATTCAAATCTGAGCTCCATGTTGCCCCTGCCAGATGGTTCTGGATAATTGACTCACTCCTTTGTGCCCCATATTTTCATCTGGAGAATGGGGAGGCAATAGCAGCACTAACCTCGCAGGTGGTTGTGAAGATGTCATGAGATGATACTCACAAGGTCCTGAGAACACGGTCTGGCTGCAGTAAACACTTGCTGGGTCCCGTGCCTTACGTGCTCTTTGGTTTCTGCACTGCAGCTGCAATGGCCTCCCAACGACTTCACAAATGTTTCACACTCCCCTCTGCCCCAGGACCTTTGCATGTGCTGTGCCCTCTTTGTAGTTCTCTTCTCCCTTGCTTAGTCATCCTTTTAGCACTGTGCTCAGGTGACTTCTTCCCGCAGCTCCTCCCAATGCCCAGCTAGGTCAGCGTCACACCATCAGAGACCCATATGCTTCTCTTATCTAAATGTGTCTTTTTACATTCATATATCACGATTATTTATTGCTGTTTGCACCTCCCTGCCATGACACTATAAGCCCAGGATGGGGGGACTCTGTTGTTGCTCACCGCCATATGCCAAGCCCCTAGCACAGTGCCTGGCACATAACACATGTTCAAGAGATACCCATTAATGAGCTGATACATGAAAAGGAAGACAGCTGGAGTTCAATCTCCAGCTCTGCCATTTCCTATCGAGTGATCTTGGGCAATGGTTCACTTCAGTGTGCTCATCTGTAAAGTTAGGACATTCACACCTACCTCAGAAACTGCTCACGATTATAAAACGAGACATGTGTAACACGCATGGCCCAGCACCGGGTGCATGAACATTTACAAAGTCTTGATAGTCTTTGTTCCTCAGGCCCAAGGATAGTCCTGGGTCCTGGGATGAGACAGCCTCTGTGATGGGACCAGATGCAGAAGGACTGTGGAGGAGCCCCTGGGGTTCAGCCAGATCTCCTGGTGGACAGTATAGCACATTGGGCCAGTGACTCTTTTGTTTTCAGAGCACTGGAGCCATCCTTTTCCAAGACTTCAGCCCAGCAGTGTTGTGGGGAAGCGCACTTTTGTCTGGTTTGGGCAAGAGCATCAGAAGCGGAAGACTGTCCCCTCAGGCCAGTACAGGAGGGGACCCACTGGCTTCCATAGGAGAGGCCCTGCCAAGTAGAATTGGAGCTGTGAGTGAGGTCCAGCCCCCGTGTCCTCCAGGAGTGGATATTCTTCTTTGGTTGCCAGCCCCCAGAGCAGGGCTTGGTGTATTAAGGGACATGGCAAATTTCATTCCACAAGAAGGGGCCAGGCCATGAAGGACGCCTGGGCCCTGCTGGAGAATGGACTTCATCCTCAATAGCCCAGTGGTGCCACTAGGGGGTGATCAGGTGGGTAATATAGCCAGGGATGCTTTTCCCTTTTTACAAACTTTTTATTTTGAAAGGATTATTGACTCACAAGAAGTGACATAAATAGTACAGAGAGGTCTGGTGCATCTGGCACCTGGCTTCCCCTGGTGGTGCCATCTTACGTAACCATTGTGCCTTATCAAAACCAGGAGAGTGATGTAACTAACTATAGACCTTGCTTGATTTCACCATTCTTTGCATGCACTCATTTTTGTTTGTCTTTGCGTATAATTTCATGACATTTTATCACATGCATAGATTCGTATAGCCAGCACCGCAGCAACCAAGATACAGAATGTTCCATTACCTCAAAAGAAACTCCTTATGCTTCCCCTTTCCTCTCACATCTTTCTGTGTCTTCCCCAGTCCCTGGCAACCTTGTCTTTA
>NW_016107532.1:2837771-2840465 GCF_001604975.1 Cebus imitator
TCCTGCCTCAGCCTCCTGAGTACCTGGGATTACAGGCACGCACCACCATGCCCAGCTAATTTTTTGTATTTTTAGTAGAGACGGGGTTTCACCACGTTGACCAGGATGGTCTCGATCTCTTGACCTCGTGATCCGCCCGCCTCGGCCTCCCAAAGTGCTGGGATTACAGGCGTGAGCCACCGCGCCCGGCCCGAGAATGTTAATGGATGGAAATAGACAGTATGCAACCTTGCAAGGCCAGCTTTTTGCATTCAGCATAATGCTCTCAGGATCCACTCAAGTCATTGTGGGTATCAAGAGTTCATTACCTGTTACTGCCTAGTGGTATTCTACAAACATGGTTTTAAAGAGATTCTCCCAGCTGTGGCTGAAGGAGGGAGGGAGGGGACCATTTAGGAAGCTGCTTGTGTTCGGGTAAATATCACAAGACTTCCATCCTAGCCCCGCCCCACACCACCTCTCTGCAGCCTGGAACTGGCCCTAGATGTGCTCAGGCTGGCCCTCACTTCAGTCAGGGTTGAAGCAGAAGGGGGTCTGGGAGTCTTGAAGCTGAGCTGCCAGTAGGGGGCGCCAGAGGCCGTTTGCCCAAGGGGAGATTCCGAGAGAGAACAGCAGGGAGGCTGAGACGGAGCTTTGCGCTGTTGTGCATCAGGACCAAGAGAACCCTGACGTCTTGGCCCTCTCTGGACCCCAGCCCCCATGTTTCCGGCCAGCCCTGAGCTTTGAGGCTGAGGGATGAGGCTGATAGTATGTAGTCGAGGAGGAGGAGAAGGCGAAGTGAGGCGTGGACCAGGAGGAGGCGGTTTGGGGTCAGGCAGAGGGGGGTCCCGTGGGCCTGGGGTTCCCCATTAGAGGGCAGATCTGGGCTCAGGCCACCGGGCCGGGCCTTGGCACCTTTGCCTCGCTCACTCTTCCCATCCTCAGCAACCGAGGATTCTCCCAAGATAATCCCTCTCCCAAGATAAGTCTTCCCAGACCCTGGAGCGTGTGATAGCCCCTCTTTGCTCTCGGGCTCCATACCAGGCTCTTGCCTCCCTGAAAGATGCCTTTCCAGATGCCCCCGCCGCCCCCCACTCAGGGCCTTATCCAGCATGCTCTGGGCTGCGTGGATCCCGCACTTGTGCAGGGCATAGAGTGGGCACTTACTGAGCTCTGGCACCTGCTAACTGCTGGGAGCCAGGAAGGGGTGCCCTGTCCCCAGCATCCTAAGGGCCTTGGCATTCAGCCGCCCTGAGTCCTGTCTTCTTGGTGGAACATTCCTGAGCAGCAGGTACTCTCCTCAAACCCTGAACAGTCCCTCATGCCCCTCGGAGCTCAGCCCGAGCTCTCTGTGCAATCTTCACCCCATCCTCAGCTCCTTGTCTTCTGGCTGACTCTCTGCTCTCACGCCTGTGCCCAGCCTTCCACGATGCCTCCGCTGTCCGCGTCAGCCCTGCAGGTCTCACCGCCATGCCCTCGACCCCATTCTCTGCCCTCTGCCGCACTTCCATGAAGCCTTCCCCAGGGCCTTGCACATATCACGCTTAAAAAATGTGAGCCTCCATCCTCTGTGCCCCCACAATGCATGGCGTGTGGACTTCGTAACAGAATCTCCTTCATGTGGCCTGGGCTTGTCACTGGCACACAACACACCTGTCGCCCCCAGAGGCTTCACCCGGGGCCTGGCACATGGAAAGGGTCAAGTAAAGTTGGATCGAATAAATGAGTGAATGTGCCAGTTGTCATATCTTTGAAACCCTCCTCCTGTGACCGGCTCCCCCTCTGATTGCTCCTTGGTGGTTTTCCTTGTGGGCACTCCTTCCTCTGCAGCCCGTTAATGCCGGCAGGCCCCCCTCCCCTCTGTCCAGCTCACTTTGCCCCCTCCCTAGGCAAGCTTACCCACTCACCCAGCTGTAACTACTGCCCTTCTGCTGCCAGGCCCCAAATCACCCCACAGCCCAGAGTCCCCAGCCCCAGGCATACCTCCCACCACTTTATTAGCGTGTCTTTGCCTGTCCTTCCCCTTGTCTGTCTTTCCCACAAATGTTAACCTCCATCAGAGCAGGACTCTTGTCTGTCTGGCGGCCGGCCACTCCCCAGTGCCAGCACATGCTCGGTAAATATGAATGAATGAATCACTCAGTCAATCTCCCTCTGAGGTCCTGTAAACACTTCCAATTCAACATGTCCCAGATTGGTTTTGTCGTCTCCTCTCTTCCCATAATTTCCTTCTCCTGTCTTTGCTACTTCTCTCTTCCCGGCTCCCCAGTTTAGAAATTCCAGTGTCACCCCAGATGGCTCCCTTTCCTCACTTAACACATCAACCCATCAACCAGTCACTGCTTTCCCAGATTCTAGCTCCAGTCTTTCCCACCCCACCCCACCCCAGCACCTGGCTCACTCCTGGTTCAGACACTCCCCACTTGCCACCTGGATCTCCTCCGCTGCTCCTCCCTCGGGTCCCCTCCTCCACCTTCACTTCTGTGCTTATTGCCACTTGATTTCTCTAAAATATCACTGTTATTACGGCAAGCCCAGCTTAACAACCTCGTTGCATCCACATCCCATAAGTTGTGTTTCCCTAAATGGAGGGTTCACAGAGTGAGTGGCACATGGCGTGATTCTAGGAGGTTCAGGGAACTTCCATACCATGTACCAGTGGTGCACTGGGGTGATCTCTAGTAGTTGCGACAAGAGAAACTTGTTTCTTTCTTT
>NW_016107532.1:2842157-2853997 GCF_001604975.1 Cebus imitator
AAAAACAAACAAACAAACAAACAAAACTCGAAGAGTGGTTGCCCTGTGGAGCTGTTCCTGGGAGGAGGCTGCTGAAGACGCATAATATTCTGTTTTTGACCTGGATGAAAAAGTACCGTGTTCTTACACAAATGAAAAATAATTGATTAGTGTACTCTTTCATATGTATGTTATGCATCAAGAAAAAATTACTTAAATTTTTTTGAGACAGAGTCTTGCTCTGTTGCCCAGGCTGGAGTGCAGTGATGCTATCACAGTTTACTGCAGCCTCGACCTCCTGAGCTCAGGCAATTCTCCTGCCTCCGCCTCCCATCTAGCTGGGACCAGAGGCAAACATCATCACACCCAGCAAATTATTTGATTCTTTGTAGAGATGGGAGTCTCACTTTGTTGCCCAGGCTGATCTTGAACTCCTGGCCCAAAGTGATCCTCCCGCTTCAGTCTCCCAAAGTTGTGGGTTTGCCATGGTGGTAAACCACCGTGCACGACCAAAATCACTTAAGTGTAAGTTTTTTGTTTTTTTTTTTTTTTAATGTGAAACATTTAAAGACAAACATTAAGAAAATGAGGCCAGGGGCAGTGGCTCACGCCTGTAATTCCAGCACTTTGGAAGGCCAAGGCTGGCAGATCACCTGAGGTCAGGAGTTTGAGACTAGGCTGCCCAACATGACGAAACCCCATCTCTACTAAAAATACAAAAAAAATAGCTGGGCATGGTAGTGGGCACCTGTAATCCCAGCTACTTGGGAGGCTGAGGCAGGAGAATCGCTTGAACCTGCGAGGGGGAGGTTACAGTGAGCCGAGATCATGCCACCCCACTCCAGCCTGGGTGACAAGAGTGAAACTCTGTCTCAAAAATAAATAAATAAATAAAAGAAAGAAAAGAAAAGAAAATGAAAGTTCTAGGTCTAACAGCTTTATCTTGAAGGTACAGTGCAAATGGCAGGTATTTGGGGGAGCTCTGCCTTGGATCAAGTCCGAATTGCCATGCCTGGCTTATGGGGTCCTGCAGCCTGTTATAAAGGCAGTACTGCTTGGTGGTTAAGAGCACAGATTTGGGAAAGGAGAGCTTAAAAAAAAAAAGAGCTCAGCTTTGTAAAGCTAACAAACTTGACTTTGAATCAGCTGTGACACGGACTGTGGGGCTTTAGGCACGTTACCCAGTGTGTCTGAGCATCAGCTTCCTCGCCTATCAATCACCTTAGAGGATGATGGGCTTGCTCAGTGGAATGAAGAGGCACAGCACTGAACACACTGGGTGAGTGGGAGAGTTGCAGCCACACGCAGCTGCCTGCCGCTCCCTGACCAGCCCTGCTGTTTCACACACACCTCTTCGCACCCCCAGGTGTTTGTACATGCTGTTCCCCGGAATGCCTCTCTACCTGGCCGTCACACTGCTCATCCTTCCATGCCTAGCTCAAGCGCCTCCTCCCATGCCAGCCCCAGGTGGGGTTAACTCCACCCGCTCTGCACCATTCCACCCGTGACATGCGCACGCCCGATGCTAATTATATTCTATTTGGGTTATTTATATGGTTTGCTATTCCTGTAGCAGCTGGCACCGGTCTCGGTTCCTAGGAGGAGGCTTTCAGTACCTACTTACTAGCCAAATGAAAATGGACAACTCTTCAAATGATTCTAATTTCCCTACAGCTTCCTGGCAGGGAGGGCCTGGTTCCTTTTGGGTGCTCGTGAGAATATCACGCATGCAGCCCTGCATTACGGACCTTATCCATCTACGGAGAACTGGTACCACGAGATGTGTTGTGGGTGAGTGGTTATCGCCATGACGTCAGCCTTAAATGTTAGGGATGTCCCCAAGTCATCCCAGTTCCCTTTAGCACCCTATATGGATAGGTCACCCATAAGAGCACCTCCAACTTCTACTTCATTGCAGAAGGGTAACAGGTTCCCTAAGCCAGGCACTTGCTGCATAAGAAAGGGATGTTTATTTTTTTATTTTTTGAGACGGAGTCATGTTCCATCTCCCTGGCTGGAGTGCCGTCGCGCCATCTTGGCTCACTGAAACCTCCACTTCCCGGGTTCAAACGATTCTCCTGCCTCAGCCTCCTGAGTAGCTGAAATTACAGGTGCACACCACCACACCCGGCTAATTTTTGTATTTTTAGTAGAGACGGGCTTTCACCATATTGGACAGGCTGGTCTCAAACTCCTGACCTCAAGTGATCCACCCTCCTCGGCCTCCCAAAGTGCTGGGATTACAAGAGTGAGCTGCTGCGCCCAGCGCTTTATTTTAAACTTTTACAAGTCATCAGCAGGGCAGGGGGAAAAGAAGGGCATCTTGTTCTGTTACGACTTCGCATGTGACTGAGTCCACAGTTCCCTTGATGGTCTGATAAATTGGGCCATATTCCTTTAACAAGGAGAGTGCCATAGAACCCCTTTGAAACCTGGGCTGCCCTCCAAGACCTGGCGACACAACGAGCTGGTCACTTCACCCCACTCCCCTGCACCCCTTGCCCTCCCCAAATATGCAGGCACTTACACAGCACCTGGCTGTGGCCATGCCTGTCCCTCAGCCCCACCTTTTCTACCTGTTGACTCAGCCCACAGGTACAGTTACCACCAAGTGCTGGCCTTATGCTGGTCAGAGTGAGATGGAATCTGCAAGAACCCTGGTCTTCTTATCTCCCAGGCAAAGTCAGATACAGATGGAAATTCACAGCACAGGGTGGTGCGTGTTGCGGGGGAGGGGCACAGGACCTGGGGGAGACCAGAGATTTGGGGACAGGAGTAGGGAAGGCTTCCTGGAGGAGGTTGATGTTTTGATTGCTGGTGAGTTTGCTCTATCCCACCAGAATATGAGCTCCTTGAGGGCAGGGCCCTCCACCTTGTCCTCAGCTGGTTCCCCACTTGTGAATGCTCAGGACCATGGTCAGCATATAGGAGGTGTTTAATCAGCAACTGCAAAGGCATTGGGTAATTGCTGAGCTAGATTTGGAGGGCTCCGTGAAAGCTGGCCATTCAGAAGGCATTCTAGGAGAGAGGCCCTTGGTGAGCAGAGGCCTGGCGGGGGGACGAGTAGGATGTGTGAGGGGGTTGGGAGGCAGTTGGAGTGGACAGGCAAAGGCTGGAGAACCCAGCAGGCCGGGCAGGGCAGGACAGTAGGAACCCTCGCCCTCCTTCACCCCCTTCCTATTCCGAGACCCCACTGCCCCGGCCCTTTGTGTACACTTCCTTCACACCCTAAATCCTGCCTCGTGTAACAGAAGGTCATTTATCAGCACTTACTGAGCACCTACTGTGTGCCAGGTGTCGTGCCAGGGCAAAACACCTACAGTGATGCCACGTGGGGCAGTTTCCAGAGTGATTTTCCATCCAGTACCAGCATCCCTAGAGAAAGGGATCTGTCCATCCACACATCCATTTATTCACGAAATCAATGACAGGCAGGGAACACAGCAGGTGCAAAGGTCCTGTGAGGGACAGTGCTCAGGCACTGGAGCAGGTGACGGAGGTGCTCGGTGTCCACAGATAATGGAAATGTTTGATGGAATGAAGTGGGAAGTGGACGGTTCGAGGTAGGAGCCAGCGGCTAGGCTGGGGAAGGCCTGCAGACATCTGGATTAATTCTGCAGTGAGATGCAAATCCAGAGAGCCTCTGCAGAGGCAAGGGATGCATCCGGTTGACATTTTAACAAGACCATGCGGCCAAGCTGGAGTTAGAAGAGGTGGAAAGTCTGGCATTAGCTTAGGGTCTCTGCAGGAGGTAAAACTCCAGAACCAACTGTGGAAGCCATTGATTCTCTTGCAAACCTCTTTCTCCCCATCATTTCAGAAAATGAAACCACTGCAACCCTACTGCCCCAGCCAGAAATTTCTCATTTCTGCATCCTTCCTTCCTTTCACCTCTTACATTCCATCAGCTCTGTCAGTGGCCAGCAAGAAGGCAGAACAGCTTCCAGGCAGTGCCATGCACGCATTTCAGGTTCAGGTGCACCCAGGCAGCCTGGCCGTGGGCTGGGCTCAGCAATCTGGGCTTCCCTGGTGCCACTGGGGGAAAAGGGCACAGAGGGCTTTGCCACAGTGAGGTTCTGCCAGGTTAAGGTGACAAAGGGAGCAGGAAACCAGAGCTGGGACTGCTGCGTGACAATAATCAACATGGTAGACCATGGGCCCTACGGTGGGAAAGGAGGGAAAGAAGGGGTGATGGCCAGAGAAAAAGTAGGACTTTAGAAGGAACCTGCCCCAGAGAAAGTGAGTTGGAAGGATAAGTGGCGTGGTCAGGGTAAAAATCCAGGGATGGTGCTGTGAGCAAAGGGGACAAGGTCTAGGGTGTGGCCGTGGGAGCCGACAGCTGGGCGCAGGGAGAAAGTAATGTCTGGAGGTGAGGCGGCCAGGATGCGGATGAGGCACTGTGTGGACGTTGGAGTCATTTTGAATGAGGCTGGGTGGACTAAAGGCATCCCAGTGAAGGGGAGTGGCTGGGAGGGTGGGCACCAGCACTGGCAGGGGCATAGGTGGTTGATGTGTGTTCTGAGGAACCCAGGGGCTGGGTGAGTTGGCTTACACCTGTAATCCAAGCACTTTGAGAGGCGGAGGTGGAAGGATCGCTGGAGGCAGAAGTTCGAGACCAGCCTTGGCAGCATAGTAAGACCCCCGCCTCTACACAAAGTTTGAAAATTAGATAAGTATGGTGGCATGTGCCTGTAATCCTACCACAGGAGGCTGAGGTAGGAGGATTGCTTGAGCCCAGGAGTTCAAGGCTGCAGCGAGCTCTGATCGCCCCACTGCACTCCAGCCTAGGTGACAGAGCAAGACCTGCCTCTTAAAACAAGAAAAGAAACCAAGCGTTGAAGGAAGAGGAGTGTGGAATTGGAGCAAGAGGGGAACAGGGATGCTTCCTGAGCAGGGCTGCTAAGACGTCTTCCCCCAGGGACAAGAGTAGGAGGTGGGGGCAAGAGAAGAGTGTGCAGATGGTGAGTTGTAGGTGGCAGACAGCAACAGGGGGAGGGAGGGTCCCCAGGAGGGTAAAAGTTAACTAGCTGTTTGCGCAGGCTACTCAAGTTTTCCAGGACGGCCTTGAACCTCCAAACTGTTCAAATTGAGGTTTTTACCCAGGTCTTTCCAGGTCAACAACACTTGTCTCCCCCAGTTCACTGCCTTCCTCCGTACTCCGGGGCAGACCCAGGTGTAAACAGCTGAAGGGCACGGGGACAGGTCCCATCTCCTCAGCCCTGCCTCTTTGTAGATAATCTCTGCTGGCACCAGAGAGGCACCACCTAATGGCACAGAAACTGTTTTTTGACCACCAGGAGGGTTGGGGGAGCCTGGGGCTCTAGATTATCCACCAGGAGCCCCTCGGTCTCTGCTCTGTTTGAGGAGGAAGCAGATGTCTCCCAGAGGGCCACCGCCACCTCATCCTCTCCTTTGTCCTGATAGGCTCTGCAGGAGATTCTCCCTTCTGGGCAGGAAGTGGGGAGACTTTTGGCCCCATGGTCCAACGTCATGGCTCGTGCAGAAGAGTAAACCTTCCTGTGTGAGAGAGAGAGGCAATGGTTTTTCGGGGAAAAGTCTGATGGACGGGAGAGTATCAGGTGATGTCAGGGGATGCTCCAAACAACACTGCTCATTCTCCAGCACCGGGCAGCAGCGGGGCTAGACCCTGGGATGCAAGGGATGAGGCCTGGTCCTGAAACTCCAGGATTTCAACAAGTGATCAGTGGGCCAGAGCTGGAATTGGGGTATAAATGGGGAGGGAGTGTGGGATCTCTAAGGAAGCTCACAGGGTGTCTTCATGGAGTCTGGGCCAGGGGCAACAAGAAGCCTGAATTTGTCTTTCCAGATGGAGGGACTCGCCTAGTGGCCCTGTGACAACTGACAAAGGCAACAGTCCCAGCAGTCCCCATCTGAGCATTAGCAACGTATTAGGTCACCCTTTCCAGTGACCTCCCCACACCCCTGATGGGAGGCAGTGCCGCAGCTTCCATTTCACAGAGGAGAGAGCAGTGCCTAGTCTACAGCTGGTTTTGGCCCCACAGTAGTGGGCATGTTATTGATCCATTCACTTATGCCTTCAGGGAATGTTTATTAAGCGCCTACTATGTGCCAGGCACTGTTGTAGGCAATGAGGATGCAGCAGATTACAATACAAAGAAACCTCCCTGCCTTCATGGAGCTCACTCTACTGAGGCAAGAGCTAAGTAGTAAAAAGTGCTGGCGTGGTCTAACATCACAGACTGCCAGGCACAGTGGCTCACGCCTGTAATCCCAGCACTTTGGGAGGCCAGAGTGGGCAGATTACTTGAGGTCAAGAGTTCAAGACCAGCCTGTGCAATACAGCAAAACCCTGTCTCTACAAAAAGTACAAAAATTAGCCGGGTGTGGTGGCGCATGCCTGTGATCCCAGCTACTCAGGAGGCTGAGGCAGGAGAATTGCTTGAACCCGGGAGGCAGGGCTTGCAGTGAGCCGATATCGCGACACTGCACTCCAGCCTACAGGCGTGATCCAGTGCGCCCAGCCAGACTTCAGTCCTTGATGGGAGGAGTGCCAGATAATTTGCAGACATTTAGAACTGCCAAACAGCTAGGATTGGTGGCATCAGAAGGTGAACCAGGGGTGTCTGATGACAGAGTCTACACACTAGGACTCGACACGCTGCCAGGCTGCAGGGAAAGAGAGGAGAGGGTCTTTGCTAAAGCAATGGATGTGTGGATGGAGATGGAACGGAGAGGAGACATGCTAGGAATGTCAAAGTGTTGTCCTATCTGCAGGAACACCCCAGCCTGGGCATGCAGAGGCTGGGGGACTGCTGGGTTGGAAGGGGAACTCTGGGTGCTGGAGATGTACCTACTCAAGGAGCCCCTTCTCCCCTGATGAGGGCCCTGGATTAGTCTCCTGGGGCCAGGGAGAGAGAGGAGGAGGGTCCTGCATTCAGTGAGCCTGGCTGGGTTTTGAAGGAGCTGGCAAGGGAGCACTGGGGATGCAGGCTGCCCAGCTTGTAGCCACCACAGCTCGGGGGAAGTGAAACTTGTTCAAGGCCAGCTTTCTCATTTGTTTCAGGTTGACGTTCAGTGGCTCTCCTGCTTAGAGAGGCAGACAGAGGCATGGTGCCCCTAGCCCAGGGCCTGAAACACACTGAAACTTGCATGGGGGATGTGGGAGAAAGGAGGCCTCAGGCTCCCAGATGACACCCCCCCTCCCTGTGGGGATTCCCAGTTGGGTAGTGGGGAGGGCTATGAACTCCCAGGGCCTGAATTCACTAGGTCCTTCTCCTTTAACACCATCCCCAGGGGGTGGGTTGGGGGTGTGGCAGGGACTCTGGCCTGACTTTTGGTAGCTGCTCCACCAGGAAAGGTTTCTGTGACTCTCATAGGTCACTTCCCTCCTGAGTATTCAGTTTTCTCATCCATCAAATGTCAGGTCAGGTGATCTTGAAGGTCCTCTCCTCCCCTGACATCAGCAGAGAGATTGTTCACCCCAAGCTCTTTCTCTTAGCCCCCAACAATGGCCTCGTGGCTGGATGAATGCACAAGAGGTGTTCTTAAAGGTGAGAGTGTGGGGTCAGCCCGGATCCACCATGACCTCAGGCTGGGCCTCTCCGAAGCTAGACCTGCCACCTCCCAACTTGCTCCATTCACAGGCGAGATGGGAAGAGAGTGTGGGTGGCTTGGGCTGGGCTCAGGCCCCCTTCTTTTTTTTTTTTCAAGACAAAGTCTCGCTCTGTTGCCCAGGCTGGAGTGCAATGTCATGATCTTGGCTCACTGCAACCTCTGCCTCCCAGGTTCAAGTGATTCTCCTGTCTCAGTCTCTGAAGTAGCTGGGATTACATGCATGCACCACCACACCCGGCTAATTTTTACATTTTTAGTAGAGATGGGGTTTCACCATGTTAGCCAGGCTGGTCTCGAACTCCTGACCTCAGGTGATCCACCTGCCTCAGTCTCCCAAAGTGCTGGGATTACAAGTGTGAACCGCGGTGCCAGGCTAGGCCACCTTCATGGACCATCATTGCAGTTAGTACAATAACAATGGTAATTAATCATTTGGGGTAACTGGTGTCTAATGTTCACCTTCCTTGCCAGACGGGAAGCTCCATGAAGGCAGGACCAGGTCTGGTTTGCTACTGTATCTCTAAGGCTGGGAGCTGTGACTTGCATGTAGGAGGTGCCCAATAAATAATTTAAGGGAATGAATGAATGCTCTTGAATCATTTTTAACCTAGCGGGAAAGTTTAGGCATGTACCAATACAATGATAAAAAGCCTTCCATGTCATTGAACACTAATTATTACTATTATTATTATTATTTAGAGACAAGGTCTCACTCTGTTACCCAGACTGGAGTGTTGTGACACAGTCAAGGCTCACTGCAGCCTCAACCTCCTGGGCTCAAGTGATCCTCCTGTTTCAGCCTCCCAAGTAGCTGGGACTACAGGCAAGAGCCACCATGCCCACTTGAACATTTATTATTAACATACCAGCTAACATATACCAGGGATTAACCCTGTGCATGGCTAAAGTGGCCAGATTTAAGAAATAAAGACACAGGATGCTCAGTTAAATCTGAATTTCAGATAATGAATCAATTTTCCCATAAGTATGTCCCATGCAATATGAGTGTCCCGTGTCTTATCTGGCAGCCCTGTGCCAGGCCACATGCTCTAATCTTCACACCAAACCTATGACAGGGGTATCGTGTGTGTGTGTGTGTGTGTGTGTGTGTGTGTGTGTGTGAGACAGAGTCTGGCACTGTCATCCAGGCTGAAGTGCAGTGGCATGATCTTGGCTCACTGCAACCTCTGCCTCCCCGGTTCAAGCAATTCTTCTGCCTCAGCCTCCCGAGAAGCTGGGATTACAGGTGCGCACCACCACACTCAGCTAATTTTTGTATTTTTAGTAGAGATGGGGTTTCACCATGTTAGCCAGACTGGTCTCGAACTCCTGACCTCAAGTGATCCACCTCCCTCAGCCTCTCAAAGTGCTGGGATTACAGCTGTGAGCCACCGCTCCTGGCTGGAGATATCATTATCCCCCTGTATGGATGCAGGAACAGGCACAGAAGGGCTAGGTAACCTGCCCAGGGTCACAGAGCTGAAAAGTGGCCAAGCCAAGGCTAGGGCCCAGGGAGCTGGAGCCCTGAGTCTGGGCTTAGTCACCACGATGTCTTGTCTCCCAACGAGTGCCCATAAGTGGTGGGTACTGGGCTGGGCTCTGCGACTCAAGAGTTCCCCTTGGTCATTTGCCAAGAAGGATAATGTCTTTGGTTGTATCGGACAAGGAGAGCTTCCCAGAAGAAGGACAGGAGAGGGGGTGGGACAGACAGGGTGGACAGCTCCGCGAGGAAGACAGGAACTCAAACTTAGACCCACTGGCTTGTTCCCAGCTGTGACTTGCCCTCTCTGGGCCTGGACTGCTCTGTAAAATGGGTATAACACGGACCCACAGTCTCTTACTTAAAATCCTAGGGCCAGGGGTGCTTTGGAATTCAGAATTCTTCAGATTTTAGAAACAAAACTTGGTGTGGGTATACATACTTTTTTTTCTTTTCCACCCCCCTCCGCAAACATGAATATTCACATGCAGCCAGGTAAGTAAAGACTGCAACTTAGTCTCAGGTTGGCTCGGGTCAGATTTCGCCGCTGTCCGTTTGGTTTTCAGGCATTTGAGTATTCTGGAATTGAGGAGAGGGGAACGTGGTTCCTTAGGGGATCAGGCCTGCGAACCCCGGCACAGAGAGAGAGGGCGCTTCGTCCCCAGGCTTCCCCCACTGCCGGGTGCCAGGGAGGAAACCAGCTTGTTGGAAGCGGAGGCGTCTTAGGAGTTTCCAAATAGGAAAACCGGCGGCTGCAGGCCTCAGGACGTGGTCAGGCGAGCCGCAGCCTCATGCCGCGAGCGGGCGTTCCTGGGCTGCCTGCGCCGTGACTCACCGGGGCAGCCTCGGGCCGCGCGCAGGAATGCGGCCCGGCCAATCGGCAGGGAGCGGGTGGGCGGCGGGCAGGCGAGGGCACCTCCCGGCTGAGCCGCTGCGCTTGACTCAGCAGGACCCCCTGCGCGGCCCCTGCCCCCGCGAGCCGGCTGCTGCCCTGCGGGGGACGCCCCCGCTGGTCCCCAAGGGCGGTGCAGGAGCCTTGGTAGGGAATACGGGAAGAAACTGCATGGCTTCCATTTGTGTTTGTTTGTATTTCATCCTTTTACAGTTAAATTTATTTTCAAATAGGTAGTGCCTTCGTTTGCTTTAAAAATGTAAAGCGGCCGGGTGCCTCACGCCTGTAATCCCGGCACTTTGGGAGGCTGAGGCAGGAGGATCGCCTGAGACCAGGAGTTTGAGGGCAGTCTGGGCAACAGACGGAGACCCCCATCTCTACAAATGATAATAATAATAATAATCAATGATAGAAAGATCGGGAAGAGATATTTGTACACCCATGTTCGTGACAGCATTATTCACATTGGCTAAAAGGTGGAAGCAACCCAAATATCTATGGAGAGATGAATGGATAAATACAACGTGGCCCACACATAGATTATCCAGTCTTAAAAGGGAAGGCGTTCCGACACAGGCTACAACGTGGGTGAACCTTGAGGACACTATGCTCCGTGAAATCAGCTCGTCACAGAAAGACAAACACGGTGTGATTCCGCTATGTGAGGTGTCCGGAGCAGGCTTCTTCACAGAGAAATGGGAGTTGCCAGGAACCTAGGGAGAAGGGAGCTGGAGTTCTTTTACGGGTACAGAGTTTCAGTTTCGCAAGATGGAAGGAGCTCTGGAAATGGATGGTGGTGATGGTTATGCCAAAAGGTGAATGTTCTTAGCACCACTGAACTGTACGCTTAAAAATGGCTAAGATGGTAAATTTTGTTATGTGTATTTTACCACAATTAAAAGGAAAACATGTAAAGGTACAAAAGTCACTCCTCCTCCTGGCCTGCAAGCCATCCGCTTCCTTCACTCGAAACACCTAGTCTCACCAGTTTTCAGAACGTCTATGCAAATCCATATAGACATGTATAAGTATAAACACATAAATATAAATTTGTATAAAAGTATATATGTATATGTATACACATGCCTGTTCTTCTTTAAACAACACAATGGAGCTGGGTGCAGTGGCTCACACATGTAATCCTAGCACTCTGGGAGGCCGAGGCAGGCAGATCACCTGAGGTCAGGAGTTTGAGACCAGCCTGGCCAACATGGTGAAACCCTGTCTCTATTAAAAACACAAAAATTAGCTGGGTGGTAGTGCGTGCCTATAATCCTAGCTACTTGGGAGGGTGAGGCAGGAGAATCCAACTCAGGGATGGAGGTTGCAGTAAACCAAGATTGCGCCACTTCACTCCAGCCTGGGTGGAAGAGCGAAACTCTGTCTCAACAAAACAAAACGCAACACAACGGTAGCGTATTCTGCGCTTTGTTTTTCCATTTAAAAATACACCTTGGAGGCCAGGCACGATGGCTCACACCTGTAATCCCAGCACTTTGGGAGGCTGAGACAGGTGGATCACCTGAGGTCAGGAGTTCGAGACCAGCCTGATCAACATGGTGAAACCCCATCTCTGCTAAAAATACAAAAACTAGCTGGGTGTGGTGGCAGGTACCTGTAATCCCAGTTACTGGGGAGGCTGAGGCAGGAGAATCACTTGAACCCAGGAGGCAGAGATTGCAGTGAGCGGAGATCGTGCCATTGCACTCCAACCTGGGCAAAAGAGCAAGACTATGTCTCAAAAAAAAAAAAAAATTCTTGGAGACCTTTCTAATCCAGTACCTAACAAGCTTCCTCATTTTGTTTTTCTTAAACAACTTTATTTAGATATGACATAATTCACATAAAACACATCCATTGTAAGTGTACTGTTCAACAGTTTTTTTTTTTTTG
>NW_016107532.1:2854907-2864205 GCF_001604975.1 Cebus imitator
AGTAGAGACGGGGTTTCACCATGTTGACCAGGATGGTCTCGATCTCTTGACCTTGTGATCCACCCGCCTCGGCCTCCCAAAGTGCTGGGATTACAGGCTTGAGCCACCGCGCCCGGCCAATTTTTGTATTTTTAGTAGAGAGAGGGTTTCACCATGTTGGCCAGGATGGTCTCGAACTTCTGGCCTCAGGTGATTCACCCGCTTAGGCATCCCAAAAAGCTGGGAACAAATGTGAGCCACCGCACCTGGCCAGTTTGTTCCTTTTTATTGCTGAGTAGTATTCCACTGAATGGATCTTTCACATTTTGTTTATCCAGTGACAAGTTTTTGCACTTTTGGATGTTTACAGGGTTTTGTAGCATAATGCTGCTATCAACATTCACGTACACATCTTCGTGTGGTCACATGTTTCTACCTCTCTTGGGTAGTTTCTGTTTAACTTTTTAAGAAATTGCCAAGCTGTTTTCCACAATGGCTGCATCATGTTACAATGGACGAGGGCTCCAGTTTCTCCACATTCTCTACCACGCTTGTTACTATTACCTGTCTCTTTGATTATAGCCATCCTGGTGGGTCTGAAATGGTATCTCATTGCAGTTTTCATTTGCATTTTTCTAATAACAAATGAATTTGAACACTTTTTTGTGCTTATTAACCATTCTTTTTTTTTTTTTCTTTAGGGGAGAGACAGGATTTTGCTGTCACCCAGGCTGGAGTGCAGTGGCATGATCATAGCTCATTGCAGCCTTGAGCTCCTTAGCCCAAGAGAGCCTCCTGCCTCAGCCTCCTGAAGAACTCGGACTATAGATACACACCACTATGTTGGCTGCTTTTTGTTGTTGTTGTTGTTGTTGTTAGAGATGGGGTTTTGCTATATTGCCCAGGCTGGTCTCAAACTCCTGGCCTCATGTGATCCCCCCGCCTCGGCCCCTAAAGTGCTGGGATTACAGGCATGAGCCACAGTATCCTGCTATACCAGCCCATATATCTTTTTTGAAAAAATGTATATTAGAGTCTTTTGTCCATTGTTTTACGGGAAGGGGGGAGTCTTGCTCTGTTGCCCAGGCTGGAGGGTAGTGGAACAGGAGGCAACCTCCACCTCCTATGTTCAAATGATTCTCCTGCCTCAGCCTCCCAAGTAGCTGGGATTACAGGCACCCTCCATCACACCCAGTAAGTTTTTGTAATTTTAGTAGAGACAGAGTTTCACCCTATTGCCTGGGCTGGTGTCGAACTCCTGCCCTCAAGCAGTCCACCTGTCTCGGCCTCCCAAAGTGCTGGGATTATAGGCGTGAGCCACCACGCCTGGCCTGTTTTGTCCCATTTTTACATTTAGTTCTTTGTCTTCTTATTATCAAGTTATAAGACATCATTTTTAAAAATAGGTTAGTCTCCCAGGCACGGTGGCTCACACTTGTAATCCCAGCACTTTGGGAGGCCAAGGCGGGCAGATCATGAGGTCAAGAGATCAAGACCATCCTGGCCAACATGGTAAAACCCCATCTCTACTAAAAATGCAAAAATTAGCTGGGCGTGGTGGCACGTGCCTGTAATCCCAGCTATTCGGGAGGCTGAGGCAGGAGAATCACTTGTACCCAGGAGGAGGAGGTTGCAGTGAGCTGAGATTGCGCCACTGCACTCCAGCCTGGCCACAAAGCAAGACGCCATTTAAAAAAAAAAAATAGGTCAGTCATAGTTGATTGTATGGATGGGATGTCATTTGTTTCACTTGTTTCCTATTGCTATCTCTTACATTTTTCATATCATACATATTTTCATAATGAGCATACTATATTGATGTAATAGTTTATGTTTCTGGCATAAATAAGTAAATACAATTGGAATACATCCTCAAGTTAGTTTGCTGAGAGGGGATCATTTAAGCCTGGTGATCTCTGGCCGGAGCCTTCCTCCCCCTCCTCCTCTCCCTGCCTGCCCCACCCCATCCCTCAGGCCCATTCTAGCAATCTCAAGGTTTGTAGAAACCTTGTTAAAAGCCCTCTCCTCTGGCAGGCTCTGACCTCCAAAAAGCCTGATTGGGATCCCCTTACTGATGGGGGGCACCGAGGCTCAGAGGGAGTCCACCCAGGGTAACGTCAGCACAGTCTGAATTCTAGGGCTTTCTGGCATGACCCAGAAGCCACCCCTTCCTTAATTTGGGAAGCTCCAGGCTAGAGGACATGATGAGTGTTCATGCTGAGGTTGTCTGAGTCCAGCAGCGTGAGGCGAGCTCAGAGCCCAGGAGTGTAGCTTGGGACCGTGCAGCCCTCAGCCCTGTGCTGTGCCCTGCCCTCCCGCCCATCCATCTGCCCAGCCTGGCACGTGGACTCACACACACCCAGTGTCGGCTCAGAGCAATCCACAGGGAAAGACCCTGCTGGTCCATGTCCTCCTTCCTGGTGGTTCCTTCATCTCCATCATCTTCTTCTCCATCATCATCACCGCTTATTGCAGACATGTCCCATGCCTGTAAGTGACATCCGGGATCCTGTTTAATCCTCCAGCCAATCCTGTGAGCTGGAGCTTATTAGTTCTCTATTGCAGAAGGGAAAACTGAGGCTCTGGGAGGCTACGTGACTTCTCTATCCCATCTTAGGGACAGAGGTGGAATCCAAAGTCCATACCTTTGACTGGGACATGGCCCTACCCACACTTCAGGGGCTGAGAACTAGTGCAGACTCAGCCTTCAGCTGATTTTCATCAGATTCTTGGCAGACGTTTTGGAAAAATCTCCCAGTGACGTAAGAGCAGTGTGGCTCCAGGGTGAGGGGGGTAATTTAGGGGGTGAGAATGGAGGGTGCCCTCCCGTTGCCCTGAGCCAGGGCAGTACTATTCAGGGCAGGGCAGGAGAGGACCCTGGAGAGCCTGAGGGTCCTACAGGGAGAGCACACTGTCTACTCCCAGCACAGCCCCCACCCAGCCTGGGGCTCAGCAGGCAGAGGGAAGAGGGGAGGTTAAGCCCAGAGCATAGGGACTGTCACAGGTACCCAAGCTTCTCTGCTTTGGGAGGAGAAAGCTAAGGTCTGTAATCACACTTTCTGTTTTCAGTTTTCCTCCATTTCTGAGTAAGCATTTCTATTGGAAAACTCCAGACTTGTCTGAGCTGAACCAAAGAAAAAGGGATCTGTGGGTACCCAGAGCAGGCCAGGGGCAAGGGTGGGGAGCAGGGCCCCTGAGCGGGTAGCATGCGTTTCCAGGAGCTCAGATCTGATGATCCCATTGCTGGCTCTGCAAATTCAATCCGTACTCCTTAGCTTGGCATTCAAGGCCTTTCCTTCCTCCAGCTTCAGCCCCTGCTCTTCTCTGGGCTTACATCCAGATTTTGGCTCATGTTCCCTGTGCCCACAATGCCCTTTCCTCCCATCCTACCAGATCCAACGCTCAAACTCTGGTCATCCTTCAAGGCCTAACCCAGATGCTTCCTCCTCCATGAAGCCTCACAGTCAGAGTAGCCCATCTTTTCTCCCACCCCCTCCACTCTCGAGGCCCATGCTTGCTATGGGATCAGTTCAGGCATGGGCTGTGACCTAATCAGAGCCAGAACTATCAGGGCCTCTCTTTCTTTCTCTCCCTCTTTCTCTCCCTCTTTCTTTCTTTCTTTCTTTCTTTCTTTCTCTTTCTTTCTTTCCTTCCTTCCTTCTTTCTTTCTCTTTCTAGACAGAGTCGTGCTTTGTCGCTTAGAGTGCAGTGGCGTGATCTCACTGCAACCTCTGCCTCCCAGGTTCCAGCAATTCTCCTGCCTCAGTCTCCAGAATAGCTGGGATTACAGGGGTGCACCACCACGCCCAGCTAATTTTTGTATTTTTAGTAGCACAGGTTTTCGCCATGTTGGCCAGGCTGGTCTCAAACTCCTGACCTCAAGTGATCTACCCACCTCGGTTTCCCAACGTACTGGGATTATAGGCATGAGCCACTGCCCCCGGGCTCTCTATAGATCTTACTCTGGCCCTGGGTTCACATCACTTGCAAGTGAAAATTCCCTGACTAATATTTTTCCCTTTGCTCTCTTTCTCTGTGGCTAAAGTCCTACTTGGGCCAGCAAGATGGGGGCTCTTGGAAGGCGGGTGGCACGATCTCTTGGCTTTGTGCTCCCACAGCACCAAGTACAGGGCCAGGCACACAGAGAGCTTCTGTGAGGGTTTGCAGAACCATCTGTGGGAGGAGCAAACACACTCGCTGTCCTGGCCCTCCACTCCCCAGCCAGGAGGCCATCCCAGGCCCGGGACTCTCCACCTTCTCCCCAGACCTGACCTGGCAGTGGACAGCCCAGACTGGAGCTTCCTGCCTACCGCAGTAGCTCTCCAGGCAGCAGGAGCCAGAAAGTAGTGATTTCCTGGATTGCAGGATCAGATGGCAGAATCGCTAGCGCTCTGAGTCCTCAGGGACTCATCTGAAAGACAATGTGAGGCAATGACAATGTGAGGCGTGGGGTGACTTCCAGGCACTGTGGCGGCATCCATCCCGGGAGGGGCCAGTGGCGTCTGGGACTTAGCTTCTGGAAGCCTGCTGCTGGGGGTGGAAACAGAAGGGCTGTGCCAGACGGGGACAGCCCTAGATACCAGTAACAGGGAGAAGTTTGATGCAGAGCAGAGGGGAAGCTGGGAGACGAGGCTGGGCCAGGGGCTTCTGCTCCCCAGGAGGCCAATAAGACCCTCGGTGTTCTCCCACCTGCATATGGGAGCTTGCTGTGTTTTTGTTGTTTGTGTTTGTGTTGTTTGTGTTTTGGTGTTTTGTTTTGTTTTGAGACAGAGTCTTGCTCTTTCGCCAGGCTGGAGTGCAGTGGTACAATCTCAGCTCACTGAAACCTCCACCTCCCAGGTTCAAGTGATTCTCCTGCCTCAGCCTCCCAAGTAGATGGGGCTACAGGTGCCCACAACCATGCCTGGCTAATTTTTGTATTTTTAGTAGAGACCAGGATTTCACCATGTTCACCAGGCTGGTCTCGAACTCTTGACTTCAAGTGGTCTGCCCACCTTGGCCTCCCAAAGTGCTGGGAATGCAGGCATGAGCCACCGTGCCCGGCTGGGAACTTGCGTTTTAGAAAGTCCCTCAGTTCCATTCTCACTCTGGATCACAGTACCGTTTACAAAACAAAATGCCTGAGAGCACCACCTTGCCAATAACGAACTGGGTGAAACCCTGCTCTACCTGGTGTCCTGTTCTGGCATATTGGTCAGGAGAGGCCATGGTGTACCGAGATAAACATTTACCTCCAAATCTCAGAGGCTTCTTGACGCAACAAAGGTGCATTTTTCTCGTTCACACAAAACTGCTGTAGGTTGGGTAACTGTCCAGGTCAGCTGTCCTTTGTACCGGCTACTTCCTTCTAGTGGCTCTATCATTTCAAACCATGGCTCCTGTGGTTGCCACTAAAGGCCAAGAGAGAACAGGAGGGTTGGACATCAGCACTTCAGTGTTTTGGTCCAGAAATGACACCTGTCGCTTCCATTCACAGCCTATTAGTCAGAGTTTGTCACATGACCCCGGCCTGACTGCATGGAAGGCTGGGAAGTGTGGAGGAGGACATGGGTAATCAGTGAGCATTGAATGTCTCTGCCATGCTGGGTGTCCCAGGGGAAAAGGAGACAGAGGTGGACTTTGAGGTTGGATACCTAGGTTCAAACCCAAGCTTTTCTGGAATGACTAGAAGCTTTGTGACCTTGGGAAAATTACTAAATTTCTCTGAGCCTTGCTTTTCTCCTATGCCAAATGGGGATAAAATAAGAGTTCCTACCTCATTAGGTTGTGGGAAGATAAATCAGACCATGCTTATATACAGGGCTAGTGGTGCTCAGCATGTGGTTGGCATTTGTATTCGTCTGTTTCCATGCTGCTAATAAAGGCATCTCCAAGACTGGGTAATTTATAAAGAAAAAGAGGTTTAATGGACTCACGGTTCCACATGGCTGGGGAGGCCTCGCAATCATGACAGAAGGTGAAAGGCATGTCTTACATGGTGGCAGGCAAAAAGAGAATGAGGGAATCAAGCGAGAGGGGTTTCCCCTTATACAACCAACAGATCCCATGAAACTTATTCACTGCCATGAGAACAGCATGGGGAAAACCGCCCCCATGATTCAGTTATCTCCCACCGGGTCCCTTCTGCATCACGTGGGAATCATGGAAGCTACAATTCAAGATGAGATTTGGTTGAGGACACAGCCAAACCATATCAGCGCTTAATAAGCGGACACTATTTGATTAGTCTGTTTGTTTAGAAAAAGTCAGAGATGCTCAACATTTGACCGAAAAATAAAGCTGATTGAAAAATAGAGCTGAAGCCTCCCTTTCAATAGCTGGCTACCTTGTCTGCCCCTGCCCAGGGCCCCCTTGCTGTCCTTCCCTCCTTTCTGCAAGGACTTATAAGGACCCCCCCAGTCATCCATTTCCCTGTGTGTGAGATCTGTCCCCTCCCCCAGGGTACATGTATCTGAAGTCTTAGTGTTGGGTACATGCGTCTGAAGTCTTGGTGTTGATCGTGGGGTGAAAACCTTGGTGCTCTGTTGAAGATACCAAACATTACGAGCAGATGCGAGAGGGGCACATCTGTGTCCCAAACAGTGCTCCTACTTGTGTTTACGGCAAAGAGGGTGCCCAGAGAATGGAAGATGCTGAGATCCCTGGAAAGTTTCTTGAAGGAGCTCAGGTTTAGGCAACTGACTAGAAGGCAGGGGACCTGGAGTGGCTGAGGGAGGTGGAAGGGGCTGGAGAGTAACCTGTAACAATCTCAGCGATGGAGGAGACAGTGAGAAACCAGGCTGGTGATGGAGTGGGAGCTAACGCCTCACATCCAGAGAGCTCTGCACCGTTTAAAAGCAAGGCCACCGGGCTGGTGAAGGCAACAGAGCTCAGTGGTAGGGACAGCGACATCTGAACTCTCCTTCCCAGTGTGGCTGTCTCTGGGAAGTAGTTGCCGAGCCAGGGACCACATTTTCCACGCCCCCTTGGCCCCATGACAGGTTCTTGCCAATGGAATGGGAGCAGAAGTAACGTGTGTTCCTTCGGGCCAAGGCTTTTCGGGAGTGCTTATGCCTTTTGTAGGGTCTCTTTACCCTCCTATTAAGTGAGTGTAGAAGATGATAGACTGGGGGTGATAGAGCCTCAAAATGGAAAAAGCCTGGTCTCTAAATCACTGCATGGGGGAAGGTCACCTGCAAACCAAGAACACCTGCAGTGAACTGGTAAATGAGTGAGAAATAAACACAATGTATTTGGGGGGTTACTTGTAGCAGCTAGCATTGTCTTGAAGCATGGTGAGTTCATCTTTCTTTGAAGGGGCTTCTGGGGCACTGTGAGGGGTACAGAGGGATGGGAGCCTGCTTTGGACTGCCACTGCTCCTCCCGCAATGGTCCTCTAGCTTCACAAGGGGGATTCTCTCTTGCTCTCCTTCCCTCCTTCCCTCCTACCCACATTCTTTCCAGCAAGACAGGGACGGGCCTCTGCATGGGTGCAGTTTGGGATTGTCCAGTTTTCTATTTCTTAAGAATCTTTCCTCGGAGCATGAGTTGGAAGTTCTGGCGCTTTTGAGAGATGTGGGCAGCTGACTGTATAAGTGGATGGGTCAACACGGGAAATGGGCCGGAGAGACCACAGAGGGAGGCAGTCAACGGAAGGAAGCAAAAAGGAAAGCCAGGCCAGAAGCTTAGCTGGGATTTTTTTTTTTTTTTTTTTTTTTTTTTTGAGACAACATCTCACTCTGTCGCCCAGGCTGGAGTGCAGTGGCACAATCTCCACTCGCTACAACCTCCACCTCCTCAGTTCAAGTGATTCTCCTGCCTCAGCCTCCAAGTAGCTGGGATTACAGGTGTGCACCACCATGCCTGGCTAATTTTTGTATTTTTAGTAAAGAGAGGGTTTTGTCATGTTGGCCAGGCTGGTCTCAAACTCCTGACCTCAAGCGATCTGCCTGCCTTAGTCTCCCAAAGTGCTGGGATTACAGGCATGAGCCAGTCTGCCTGTCCTGGCTGTGAAATTTTGAATAGAGGAAAGTCCAGGTGTTTCAGCCCCCATCTCCTCCCTGCAGGCTGAGCTAAGTAAGGAACAGGGGCCCCTGTGGCTTCTTGAGAGGGGAGAATATACCACCAGTACCACTGAGGCCAGCTCACCTGTCCCTAGAGGACCATGCTCATCTCAAGCCACGTTGGCAACAGCCCTCACAGAGAGGTGGCTGAATGATGCAACTTGGAAGGCGCCGGGAACTGGACCACCTTCCCAAGGGCCCTTGGCATCGCCCTGCCCTCACCTCCAAGGAGAGTGTTGAGAAAGAACATTCCTTCTTAGGAACAGGGCAGAGAAAGGCAGTCACGCTTCCCTGAAGTGTTATGCATCTGACTCCCCTCATCACATGGCTGCCTTTCTTTCCCACACTCCCAGACCCTCCACGGCCATCTGCAAATAAGTGCTGCTCCTCCACCCGACTTCCCCACACCTAGGATATCCTGATGGACTGTCTTTTTTTGCGTTCACCTCTGCTACTGTCAAGAGAAAATGAAATTTTAAAAATTTCCTGGCTGGGCATGGTGGCTCATGCCTGTAATCCCAGCACTTTGAAAGGCCGACGTGGGCGGATCACCTGAGGTCAGGAGTTCAAGACCAGCCTGCCCAACATAGCGAAACCCTGTCTCTACTAAAAATACAAAAAATTAGCCAAGCATGGTGAAGCATGCCTGTAACCTCAGCTACTCAGGAGGCTCAACCAGGAAAATTGCTTGAACCCGGGAGGCGGAGGTTGCAGTGAACCGAGATTGCACCACTGCACTCCAGCCTAGGTGACAAGAGCAAGACCATCTAAAAAAAAAAAAAAAAAGATAGTAATTCCTGCTGGGCACAGTGGCTCATGCCTATAATCCCAGCACTTTGAGAAGTAGAGGCAGGAGGATGACTTGAACCCAGGAGCTTGAGATCACCCTAGGCAACATAGAGAGACCTCATCTCTACAAAAATTTAGAAATTAACTGAGCATGGTGGTGCACGCCTATAGTTCCAGCTACTCAGGAAGCTAAGGCAGGAGGATTGCTTGAGGCTGAGAGGTTGCAGCTGCAGTGAGTGATGACACCACTGCACTCCAACCTGGGCGACAGTAAGACTGTCTAAAATATAATGTTCTTAAAATTCCATCTTCAATAGCTCTTTTTAAAACCATGAAATACTTAGGAATAAATTTCACAAAAGATATGTAAGATCGGCCGGGCGCGGTGGCTCACGCCTGTAATCCCAGCACTTTGGGAGGCCGAGGCGGGTGGATCACGAGGTCAAGAGATCGAGACCATCCTGGTCAACATGGTGAAACCCCGTCTC
>NW_016107532.1:2864352-2867523 GCF_001604975.1 Cebus imitator
AACAAGAGCGAAACTCCGTCTCAAAAAAAAAAAAAAAAAAAAAAGAAGATATGTAAGACCTCTACACTGAAGATTACAAAATATTACTGAGAGAAATTCAAGACCTAAATAAATGTTCACGGATTGGAAGACTCAATATTGCTGGGATGACAGTTCTCTCCGACATGATCTCTAGATTCAACTCAATTTCAGTCATAATCCTAGTAGACTCTTTTGTCAAAATTGAACGTGTTGATTCTACAACTTTTATGGAAATGCAAAGGACCTAGAATATCCAAACCACCTTGAAAATGAACAAAGTTAAAGGATTTATCCTGTCTGACTTCAGGACTTTTTTTTTTTTTGAGACAGGATCTTGCCCTGTCACCCAAACAGGCGTTCGGTAGTGTAACCATAGCTCACAGCACCCTGGGCCTCCCACACGCAAGCAACCCTCCTGGCTCAGCCTCCTGAGTAGCTAGGATTACAGGAGGGAGGAATGAACCCGGGAGGCAGAGATTGCAATGAGGTGAGATTGCGCCACTGCATTCCAGCCTGGGCAACAAGAGCAAAATTCCGTTTCAAAATTAAAAATAAACATTTTTTAAAAAATATTTTTTCCTGGTGTTCCACACCATACCTGGCTAATTGTTAAAACTTTTTGTAGAGATGGGCTCTCCCTATGTTGCAGCCTCCATCTCCTGGGCTTGAGCAATTCCTCCACCTAAGCCTCTTGAGTAGATGGGACCGTAGGCACTCACCGGCACACTTGGCTGATTTTTGTCTTTTTTTGAAGAGACGGGGTTTTGCCATTTTGCTCAGGCTTGTCTCGAACTCCTGAGATCAAGTTGTCCACCTGCCTTGGCTCCCAAAGTGTTGGGATTACAGGTGTGAGCCACTGTGCCTGGCCTGGAAAAAAATAAACTTCAACCCCTCCTCCCTCACGTCATTCACAAAAATTGATTTTAAATAGATCATAGAAATCAATCAAAAGCTAAAATTATTTTTTTAAGTTAAAATGTTAATATTTCTAGAAGTGAACATTAGGAGAATATCTTTGGAACTTGGGAATAGGTAAGGTATCTTAAAACAGATCACACAGAAAGCAATAATGGTTTTTTTATTTTAAGACTCGTAAATTGGACTTCATCAAAATTAAAAATTTCTGCTCATCAAAAGACACCATTAACAAAATTACATGCAAGCCTCAGACAGGGAGAAAGTATTTGCAAAACATATCTGACAATGGATTTATAAGCAGAATATTTAAAGGATACCTACAACTCAACAATAAAAGATAAATACCTAAATTTTAGAAATAGGCAAAATATTTGAACAGACACTTCACAAAAGAAGACACACAGATGGCCAAGAAACACATGAAAAAGTGCTCAACATCATTAGTCATCAGGAAAATAAAATAAAACCATAATGAGACACCAACATACACCCACCAGGAAAGCTAAAATTAAAGACAGACAGCATCAAATGTTGGCAAGGATGTGGAGCAATTGGAACTCTTGCACATTATTAGTAAGAATGTAAAATGGTACAACCATCTTGGGTAAAGAACTCGTAGTTTCTTATAAAATGAAACCTATCTATGACCCAGCAATTTTATGTCTAAGTATTTACATAAGAGAACTGAAAATATATGTCACAGAAAGACTCATAAAAGAATTTTCAAAGCCGCTTCATTCATAATTGCTAAAAACTAGAAGTAGTTCCAGTAACTATCAACAGAAGAACAAATGTTTTTTCCATTATAATCGGTGAAACTTCATCTCTACTAAAAGTACAAAATTAGCCGGGCAGGGTGGCACACACCTGTAATCTTAGCTACTCGGGAAGTTGAGGCACGAGAATTGCTTGAGCCTGGGAGGCCAAGGTTGCAGTGAGCTGAGATCGCACCAGTGCTCTCCAGGCAGCCTGGTGACAGAGCGGGACTCTGTCTCAAAAAAACCCTCATTCCTTTGAAGTGCCACGAACAGGCTGAACCACGCTGTACCTCTCCCCAGTGCATCCACCTGCCTCCTGCCCAACCTCCTTGTTCATCATGGACTTTAGCTCCAGGCACTGTCTCCACTCCAGCCACACACCCTGTCAACATTCTTGTGACCTCACCATCCGCATGTGTGAACTTCAATATCCTGACTTCTCAGTCACTTGACCTCCTCACCTCCAAAGACCTCTTGCTGCACTCCAACTCAGCCACCCGTTTGCGCAGCGCACTGTGGACCTCGTCCCACCTCTGACATCCTGATTTCAGGACCCCACACGTGGACACCATCGCCCTTCCCTCTGGTTCTTATCCCCACTGTACCAGTGTTCTGAGTGAGGAGAGCTCCAATCCCACCACCCACCGCTTTTCCTCCACAATCCTTCCCTTGTTTTCTTCTTCCCACCAAAATGCCCTACCCTCTTGCTTGCTTTAGTTTTCTCTGTAGCGTTGGCCACCTTCTAACATCAATGAAACTGACTTATTCATTTCACTAGTTGACGCTCTCCACCCAATAGAATGTGTGCTCGAGGAGGGTAGGGGATTTTGTCTGTTTACTTGCTGCTATAATCTCAGTGTCGTGGCAGGCAGTAGGTGCTTAATAAATGCTTGTTGAAGGAAAGTGTGAGAGAGGGAAGGCAGGAAGGAAGGAAGGCCACCTTTAATTAAAAAACAGAAGCCGTCCCTCCTCAGGAATGCCCTTTCCTTCCCACCTCTCCATCGGTGCCATGTTCTCTTCCTTGTGACAATTAGAAGCATATCCCTGCTCCTCTCCAAGACCATTTGCTCCACAAGTGCAGTAGATGCTGTCTCCTCTCACCTCCTTAAGAACTGGTTGGACTCCTAAGATGTTCTCCCTCCTCTGCCATCACCAGTCTCTCTCTCTGAATTAGATCGTTTCGGTCAGGTGTGGTGGCTCATGTCTGCAATCCCAGCACTTTGGGAGTTATCCACCGAGGCGGGTGGATAATTTCAGCTCAGGAGTTCCAGATCAGCTTGGCCAACATGGTGAAACCTTGTCTCTACTAAAAAATAAATTTTAAAAAAATGAGCCAGGTGTGGTGATGCACACCTGTAATCCCAGTTACCTGGGAGGCTGAGGCAGGAGAATCACTTGAGCCTGGGAGGCAGAGGTTGCAGTGAGCCAAGATCACGCCACTGTACTCCAGCCCAGGTGACAGTGAGATTCTGTT
>NW_016107532.1:2867923-2869568 GCF_001604975.1 Cebus imitator
TTAGTAGAGATGGGGTTTCGCCATGTTGGCCAGGCTGGTCTCAAACTCCTGACCTCAAGTGATCCGCCCACCTGGGCCTCCCAAAGTGCTGGGATTACAGGCGTGAGCCACCACACCCAGTCCCCATTCATTCTTCGACCTACTTCAGCAGCCTTCTTGGTCCATGAAAATCACGTGCTAGGACCTCATAGAGAGACATAAAGAGCCTGGATTCCCAGTGACCCCAAGGAACTACAGAACCAGCCCAGGACTACCTACTACCTACTTCCAGGCTTCCATTTTGTTTAAGGGAAATAACTTTTATCTCACTTAAGTCATTGCTATTTGGGGTTTGCTCTGATGTCAACTGAATCTTCAATGATAGATCTTATCTCTCCTACTAGACCGCAAGTAACTTGAGGGCAATGCCTTTGGCATTGAGGGCAAGGGTATTTATTTTCTTCAAGTGCCTTGCAGAACGTAGGTTCTAAGTAAATGCTTGTTGGGATAAATGAGATCTTGAAAAGCAGGCAGAAGCCTCAATCTAGAAGACAGAGGACCCACGCTGAGCACCAGCCAGGATTAGCTGCCAGCACGTTAGCTGCCAGGATTCCTCTGTTCTGTGGATAAGTGTGGTCACGTGTGAGATGGGGAAGGCAAGGGGAAACACACTGAGAGGGAAGAGGAAGTGAGAGGTGGAGGTAATGAGTCATGCTTGGTCTTCGGGTATGTGGCGGCTGATGAGCTTTATTGGTCAGGGGGTGCAACTGGAGTTCCATCCCTAGGTTTCTTTTCTTACAGTTTTATTGAGATATAATTCACATACCATACAATTCACCCATCTGCAGTGTACAATTCAGCTAGGCACAGTGGCTCTTGCCTATAATCCCAGCACTTTGGGAGGCTGAGGCAGGAGGATCCCTTGAGGCCAGGAGTTTGGGACAAACCTGGACAACATAATGAGACTCCATCTCTACAAAAAATTTAAAATATTAGGCCGGGCACAGTGGCTCATGCCTGTAATCCAAGCACTTTGGGAGGCCGAGGCAGGCAGATCACAAGGTCAGGAGTTCAAGATCAGTCTGACCAATATGGTGAAATCCCATCTCAACTAAAAATACAAAAATTAGCTGGGTGGGGTGGTGAGTACCTGCAGTCCAAGCTTCTTGGGAGGCTGAGGCAGGAGAATCGCTTGAATCTGGGAAGCAGAGGTTGCAGTGAGCTGAATTGCACTCACTCCAGCCTGGGCGACAGAGTAAGACTCCATCTCAAAAAAAATTTTTTAAACATTAGCCCAGTATGATGGCACATGCCTATAGTCCCAGTCTCCCAGCTACTTGGGAGACTGAGAGCCTGGGAGGTTGAAGATGCAGTGAGCCATAATCACCCCACTGTACTCCAACCTGGGCAACAGAGCAAGATCTCAAAAAAAATTAAAATTAAATCAAAAATAGGCTGGGCGCGGTGGCTCAAGCCTGTAATCCCAGCACTTTGGGAGGCCGAGGCGGGTGGATCACGAGGTCAAGAGATCGAGACCATCCTGGTCATCATGGTGAAACCCCGTCTCTACTAAAAATACAAAAAATTAGCTGGGCATGGTGGTGCGTGCCTGTAATCCCAGCTACTCAGGAGGCTGAGGCAGGAGAATTGCCTGAACCCAGGAGGC
>NW_016107532.1:2869593-2889124 GCF_001604975.1 Cebus imitator
AAAAAAAAAAAAAAAAAAAAAAAAAAAAAAAAAAAAAAAAAAAAAAAAATTAAATCAAAAATAAAACAACAAAGTGTACAATTTCATTATTTTTAGTATACTCACAGAGTTGGGCAATCATGGCTACAATCAGTTTTAGAACATTTCTATCACCTGAAAAGGAAACCCCATGCCCTTTAACGGTCATGCCCCACTTCCCCAACCCTCGCTTTGATCCTAAGCAATCATTAATCTACTTTCCATCTCCGTAGATTTTAACTTCTTCTGAACTTTTCAGATAAATGAGATTATACAATACATGGCCTTTTGTACCTGGCTTCTTTCACTTAGCGTGCTGTTCACCCAGGTTATAGCATGTACCAGGATCTCATTCCTCTGCAAGGCTAAAATGATAACTTCGTATAAATATATCACATTTTGTTCATCTATTCATCAATTGATGGGCATTTGGGTTGATTCCACTATTTTTGGCTATTATGAATAATACTGCTATGAACAGTCACATTCAAGTGTTCTTGTGTCTGTATATTTTTCATTATCTTGGGTAGGTACGTAACCTGGAGCGGAATTGCTGGATCACACAACTCTGTGCTTAACCTTTTGAGGAGCTCCCAGTCTGTTTCCCAAAGCAGATGCACTGTTATATGTTCCCCTCATCATGTTTTCTCCCCCATATCCTTGACAACAGTTGTTATTGTTTGTTTTGGTCTTTTTAATATCAGCCATCCAAGTAGGTGTGAAATGATATTCCATTATGGTTTTAATTTACATTTCCCTGATGGCTAATGATGGTGAGCATCTTTTCACGTGTTTACTGGCCCTTTGTATGTCTTCTTTGGGGAAATGTCTTTTTAGATTCTCTACTCATTTTTAAATCAGGTTATTTTTTATTGAGTTGTAAGAGTTCTTTATATATTCTGGCTAGTAGGCCCTTATCAGATACATGAATTGCAAATACTTTCTCCCATTCTGTGGATTGCCTTTCACTTTCTTGATGGTATCCTTTGAAGCACTGAAGTTTTCAATGTTGATGAAGTCTAACTTATCTATTTTTTGTAGCTGCTGCTTGTGGTTTTATTATCATATCTAAGAAATCATGGACTAATTCAAGGTCATAAAGATTAACCCCTTGTTTTCTTTTTTTTTTCTTTTTTTTTTTTTGTGCTGAGAAGAATGTATATTCTGTGTTTTCTTTTAAAGAGTTTTATAGTTTTAGGTCTTTCATCCACTTGTACTTATTTTTTATATACTGTGAGGTAGAGAGGCAACTTAATTTTTTGTGTTTGTGATTATTCAGTTGTCCCAACACCATTTGTTGAAATTCTTTCTCCATTGAATTGTTTAAGCATCCATGCCAAAAATTAGCTGATCATAAAGGTGAGGGTATTTCTGAACTCTTGATTCTATTTCACCGATCAGTATGTCTATCCTTACGCCAGTGCCACACTGTCTGAATTACTGTAGTTTTGTAGTAAGTTTTGAAATTGGCAAGTGTGAGTTCTTCAATTTTGTTCTTCTTTTCAAGATTGCTTTTGCCAGTTCTCAATCCTTTGAATTCTGGATCCCTTGAATTTTCATATGAATTTCATAATCAGTTTATTGATTTCTGAAAAGAGGCCCACTGAGATTTTGATATGGACTACATGGAATCTATAGATACATTTTGGGAGTATTGTCATCTTAACAACATGAACCCTTCCAACTCACAAATATGGGATGTCTTTGCATCTATTTAGATCTTCTTTAATTTCTTCCAACAACATTTTGTATTTTTCAAAAGTATAAGGTCTGTACCTTTTTGTTAAATTTATTCCTAAGTGCTTTATTATTTTTGACATTCCTACAAATAGAATCATTTTTTAAATTTCATTTTCAGATTATCCATGCAAGTGTATAGATGTACAACTTATTTTTTTTAATCCTACAACTTTGCTTAACTTGCTTATTAGTTCTAACAGTTTTTTTTGTTTTGTTTTGTTTTTTTGAGATGGAATCTTGCTCTGTTGCCCAGGCTAAAGTGCAGTGGCACAATCTTGGCTCACTGCAACCTCCGCCTCCCAGGTTCAAGCAATTCTCCTGCCTCAGCCTCCTGAGTAGCTGGGATTACAGGCGTGTACCACCACGCCTGGCTAATTTTTTGTATCTTTAGTAGAGATGGGATTTCATTGTGTTAGCCAGGATGGTCTCGATCTCCTGACCTCATGATCTGCGCTCCTCGGCCTCTCAAAGTGCTGGGGTTACAGGCGTGAGCCACCTCACCCAGCTTCTAACAGTTTTTTTTTCCTAATGAATTTTCTATATAAAAGACCACGTCATTTGAGAATATCAACAGTTTTACTTCTTCCTTTCGAATCTGGATGCCTTTTATTGCATTTTCTTCCCTAATTGCCCTGGCTAGAACCTCCAGTACAATAGTGAATACAAGCAGCAAGAGTGGGTATCCTTGTTTTGTTACTGATCTTAGGGGAAAAGCTTCCAGTCTTTCACCATTAAATATGTTAGCTGTGAGTTTTTTTGTCTATGCCCTTTATCAAACTGAGTTCTTTACTAGTTTGTTGATTATTTTTCTTGTAAAGGGGTGTTGGATTTTGTCAAATGCTTTTTCTGTGTGGATTAAGGTATGATGTTTGTCTTTTATTCTGTTGATACAATGTATTATATTTATCCATGTTTTTATTCAACCAACCTTGCATTCCTAAAATAAATCCCACTCTGTTATGGTGTATAATCCTTTTGATATGCTATTGGAATTGGTGGTTGGTATTTTGTTTTTAATTTTTTACATTTTTCTTATTTTTAAAAAAATTTCAATAGCTTTTATGGTACAAGTGTTTCAATAGTTTTTGTGGTACAAGGCGTTAGGTGGATGAATTCTATAGTAGCGAATTCTGAGATTTTAGTGTACCCACCACCTGAGCAGTGTACCCTGCACCCAATATGTAGTCTTTTATCCCTCCCCTCCCTCCCAGTCTCTGCCTCTTGAGTTCCCAAAGTCCATTATATTATTTTGTATGTCTTTGCATCCTCATAGCTTAACTCCCACTTATAAGTGAGAACATGTGGTATTTGGTTTTCCAGTCCCGAATTACTTCACTTAGAATAATGGCCTCCAGCTCCATCCAAATTACTGCAAAAGACATTATTCTGTTCCTTTTTATGGAGCAAAAAATTTAGTAATTTTAGTAGTAGTATGACATGGTGTATATATACCACATTTTCTTTATCCACTGATTGATGAGCACTTATGTTGGTTCCATATCTTTGCAGTTGTGAATCATGCTGCTATAAACATGCACGTGTATGTGTCTTTTTCATATAATGACTTCTTTTCCCATGGGTAGATAACCAGTAGTGGGATCGCTGGATCAAAAGGTAGATCTACTTTTAGTTCTTTAAGGAGTCTCTGTTCTCCATAGAAGTTATACTAGTTTACATCCGCACCAGCAGTGTACAAGTGTTCCCTTTTCATCACATCCACACCGATATCTATTGTTTTTTGATTTTTAAATTATGCCCATTCTTGTTGGAGTAAAGTGGTATCTACTTGTGGTTTTAATTTTCATTTCCTACTGATGTTGAACATTTTTTCATATATTTATTGGCCATTTGTATATCTTCTTTTGAGAAATGTCTATTGATGTCCATTGCCCAATTTTTGATGGAATGATTTGATTTGTTTTCTTGCTGATTTGTTTGAGTTCCTTGTAGATTCTGGATATTAGTCCTTTGTTGGATGCATAGTTTGCAAATATTTTTCCCCATTCTGTGGGTTGTATGTTCACTCTGCTGATTCTTTCTTTTACTGTGCAGAAGCTTTTTGGTTTAATTAGGTTCCATTTATTTATGTTTCTTTTTGTTGCATTTGCTTTTGGAGTCTTAGTCATGAATTCTTTGCCTAGGCCAATGTCCAGCAGAGTTTTTCCAATGTTATCTTCTAAAATTTTTATAGTTTTAGGTCTGAGATTTAAGTCTTTGATCCATCTTGAGTTGAGTTTTGTATAAGGTGAGAGATGAGGATTCAGTTTCATTCCTTTACATGCGGCTAGCCAGTTTTCCCAGCACTATTTATTGAATATGGTGTCCTTTCCCCAATTTATGTTTTTGTATGCTTTTTTGAAGATAAGTTGGCTGTAAGTATTTAGCTTTATGTCTGAGTTCTCTACCTGTTCCATTGGTCTACATGCCTAATTCTATATCAGTACCATACTCTTTTGGTAACTACAGCCTTGTTGCATAATTTATATCCAGTTAACATGATGCTTCCAGTTTGTTTTTGCTTTGCATTGCTTTGGCTATTTTGGCTCTTTTTTGGTTCCATACGAATTTTAGAATTGTTTTTTCTAGTTCTGTGAAAAATGATGATGCTGTTTTGATGGGAATTGCATTGAATCTGTAGGTTGCTTTGGGTGGTATGGACACTTTTGCAATACTGATTCTTCCCATCCGTAAGCATAAGATGTGTTTCCATTTGTTTGCATCATCTGTGATTTCTTTCAGCAATGTTCTGTAGTTTTCCTTGTAGAGATCTTTCACCTCCTTGGATAAGTCTGTTCCTAGGTTATTTATTTATTTATTGCCGCTGTTGTAAAAGGGATTGATTTGTTGATTTGATTCTCACCTTGGTCGTTGTTAGTGTATAGCAGTACTACTGATTGGTGAACACAGATTCTGTAACCAGAGACTTTACTAAATTCGTTTACCAGATCTAAGAGCCTTCTGGATGAGTCTTTAGGGTTTTCTAGGTACACAGTCATATCATCAGCAAACAGTGATAATTTGACTTCCTCTTTTCCAGTTTGGATGCCTTTTGTTTCTTTCTCTTGCCTGATCCCTCTGGCTAGGACTTCTAGTATAAATTTTTCTCATTTTTAATTAGACAAAGCCTTATTCTATACCATAGAATGCATCTCTATTCATAACACATATTGGTCTGTAGTTTTCTCCTTTTTATAATGTCTTTGCCTGGTTTTGGTATCAGGCCTAAAGAATGAGTTGAGAAGTGCCTAGGTTTCTTTTTGACTGAACTGTTGGTCAAACTTATATCTTGATCTTTATAACACTCAGAAAAAGCCAAGGCCCTGCAAAGTTTATCTGGTATTCTCAAGTTGAACATGCATCACCATCAACTGGGCACTGTTCAAAGCAAATTCTTGGTTCCTGGGCTCCAGAGACTCTGATTCAGAAAGTCTCCAGCAGGGCTGGGGACTCTCTATTTCCTCTTTTTTTTTTTTTTTTGTTTCACTCCGTCATCCAGGGTAGCATACAGTGGCACAATCTTAGCTCACTGCAATCTCTGCTTCCCAGTTTCAAGTGATTCTCCTGCCTCAGCCTCCCGAGTAGCACCATGCCCAGCTAATTTTTGTATTTTTAGTAGAGGCAAGATTTCACCATGTTGGCCAGGCTGTTCTCAAACTCCTGATCTCAGGTGATCTACCCACCTTGGCCTCCCAAAGTGCTGGGATTACAGGCGTGAGCCACCACACCTGGCCAGTACTCTCTGTTTCTAACAAGTCCCGCTAAGAGATTCTGAAATATGCACCTCTCATTTCCCTGTAAGAAACACTGATAGACTTGCCCAAGCTGACCCAGCTAAGCAGCCAGAGAAGATGGGCTAGAAAAGTGACGTTTCTTCACCCAGGAGTCTGAGCCTTTAGCATGTTCGTGTCCATTATGAATATCTAAGGCGGAAGCTAGAGTATCCATTGTTTCCCAAAATTATTTGTCCACAATAATCTCTTATCTTTTGGAGAAGCCCCTCATAGGATTGATGTTTCACAGCATACACTTTGGGAAGCACTGTCCCAGAATTACGCAAATGTCCCTCTGGAATCTCATGGGCTTTTTTTCTAAGCACTCACCCCCTATGCTTTTATACATGTTGCCATCAGTCAGAGGTTTGTCGCGGCCTCTGTTAGGATTAGCTGAGTTAGGCGCTTGCCTTGAGAGCAGAATTTCAGGTGGTGCCAAAACCTCCATAATGAAGATAAATTATTATTTGGAGGCTGGATCAACCAGATAGTGCACCGGCAGTCCGTGGAATAAGGAAGGGATACCGTGGTGTAGGGGTGTTTAATACTCACCGTGAGTGGAACCGAGAGCCAGGGTCTGTCTGGGTGGGGCAGCAGGGTAGTGGGCCAGGCCTCTCTGTCTCTCCTACAGAAACTGCTCCAAAGGAGGGGCAGCCCTCTCTCAGTTCTTAACCCCCATCCCAGGCACAATGCATGGAATACAGGATTATTCAACTCCCTTAGAGAACAGGGATGATGACACGTTGATCCCAGCTCCTCCTCAAGTATCCAACCCAGTGAGCACAAGGAGACTCAGTCCATGCTCGTGGGCAGGCAAGGGGCTGGATCTCATCTCAAAAGCGTCCCCGGTCTGTGTGTGGGTGCCTTGCTTTGGATGTGCTCCCAAATCTGACTCGGGGGGAGGGAGGCTGGGTGCCAAAGAGTTTCTGGAAAAAGTTTGTCCTTTTCCAAATACCCTTCCTCTCTGTGTCCAAAAGAACTTGACCTCAAATGTGCAAGTTCTAACATTCAAAAAAGTTGGGTTTGGGCCTGATTGGGCTAGTGCTAGATGTTTGTGATTTAAGCAATCATCAGGGCCTGATTAAGCTCCACAGCTGGGAGGCCTTCAGCCATGACTTTGGGAGGAAAAAAAAAAAAACAAAAACTCTGAAAGCCAAGAGTGGAAACAGCTTCCTGGTCCCACCCTTCAGGCTGGTTCCAGGTCACTCCCTTACCCAGCACTACTCACTCATGTATCTCGGGATTATAGGTCTGTCTCTTCCTTGGAATTTTCATTTCTTCTTTATTCCAAGAACTATAAAAGCCTCATCAACTAATTGGTAACCACAGGAATCAGAACAGAGTTCCCTTTAAATAAGTAAGTGTGCAAAAGAGTTTTTACAGAGGCTCCACGCTGACCTGCTCAAGAGAGGAAATGTTTTCTCTTAGACGACATCTAACTGAAGATAAGCCTCCAGCTGACTGTAGAAGATTATTCTCTATGCAACAAAAAGCTGGTCCCCCACGGCCTCTACTTGTCAACACCTCATAAATTTACTTGGAGTTGCTTCATAAGCTCAAAAGTACAGTGATATCTTCTGGGAATTAAGCTTTGTAATAACTCGATTGTGTTAAACAAATACACTTCAGAAGGCAGGGCAAGCTGGACCCCAGGGAAGCTACCCGGATGCATGGCCTTGAGGGTTGCTGGAAGGCTGGTTCTTAGCGACTGTGTTTCTCTGAGTCAGCTCGAGGATGCTGACTCTCAAACGGATGTCATTTCACAGAGGGGGAGCTGAGACCTAAGGCGAGAGAGGGGGTGACTGGTCCACGTTTACACAGTGGCAAAGCTGGGGTTAGGATCTGGGCATTGTTGCCAGATCCCCTCTCTTTCCCCACCCACCCCCAGAGTCCAGCCCCTCCACTCTGCTCTCCAGCCTCCCAGGAGGGCAGGAAAGAGTCTGACAAGGTTGGGCGCAGTGGTTCACACCTATAATCCCAGCACTTTGAGAGGCCAAGAAGGGAGGATTGCTGGAGGCCAGGAGTTCAAGACCAGCCTTGTCAACATAGTTGGCATAGAGACCCATCTCTATTAAAAAAAAAAAAAATCTTACAGCTGCCTAATGGAGCACGTGTAGGAATGAGATTCAGCCATGTTCTCTCCTCAGCCAGTCTCTGCATTTTAAGTCATTTATCTTTATTGTGCTGTGAAAGTCTTTCTGCTGTGTCAAATGGATTTCCAGCAGGAAGGAGTAACTGGTGAGAAGTTAGGAGCCTGCTGAAGTCACACCTGGAGTAAGACAGTTTTCACCCCAGACTGCACAGCAGAATCACTGGGGGTCATTTTTTTTTCTTTCGTGTGTGTGTGTGTGTGTGTGTGTGTGTGTGTGCATGTGAAGCACTTGTCTGCTATTGAAAAGGGGGTCATTTTTAAAGTCCCAAATGTACAAACCACACCCCAGACCCATTACATATAAATCTCTGAGGTGGGGCCCCAGACTTCAGGCTGAAGTGCAGTGGCACGATCATAGCTCACTACAACCTTGACTTCCTGGGCTCAAACTATCCTCCCACCTCAGCCTCCCGAGTAGCTGGGACTATGGGCACAAGCCACCACACCCAGCTAATTTGTTGTTATTTTTGTGTAGAAAAGGGGTCTCACTATTTTGCGCAGTCTCAGGGTTTCTTAAAGCACCCTACTGATTCCAGCAAACAGCCAAGCTCCGAAACTATGGAATGAAACCATTCCGGGCCAAGCACGGTGGCTCACGCCTGTAATCCCAGCACTTTGGGAGGCCAAGGAAGGCGGCTCAGGAGGTCAGAAGATCGAGACCAGCCTGGCCAACATGCTAAAACCCCTTGTCTACTAAAAATACAAAAATTAGCGAGGTGTGGTGGCGTGTGCCTATAGTCCTAGCTACTCAGGAAGCTGAGGCAGGGGAATTGCTTGAACCCAGGAGGCAGAGGTTGCAGTGAGCTGAGATCATGCCACTGCACTCCAGCCTGGGCAACAGAGCTAGACTCCATTAAAAACATTTTAAAAACCCGACATTCTAAACCAGATGTAGCCAAAAAGGGGTGGGACAGTTGTGGTTGTGGTGATGAATGCCCACCATTTACATAGACAGAGCTTTTGATCTTGGGCAAATCACTTATCTTTTGGGGTCTCTGTTTCCTCATCTGTAAAGTGAAGACAATTCTATACCTTTCCTCATAGGGTTATTATAGCTTCAATGAGACAATGCTTGTAAGGCTTTGGCACAGTGCCTGGCACATAGAAAACACCCAGGAACTTTAGGATTTTGCCTCTTCTTTTAGAGTTTACAGTGATGTTTTCTATGCAGTATCTCAAAATTATACCTTACTTCCTCAATTATAGGGGTGCACAGTTTTGCATTTTAACATCTTTAAAAGTATAATGCATCTTGGCTGGGCACGGTGGCTCACGCCTGTAATGCCAGCACTTTGGGAGGCCAAGACGGGCAGACCACAAGGTCAGGAGTTCGAGACCATCCTGGCTAACATGTTGAAACCCCATCTCTACTAAAAATACAAAAATTAGTTGGGTGTGGTGGCGCATGCCTGTAATCCCAGCTACTTGGGAGGCTGAGGCAGGAGAACAGCTTGAACCAGGGAGTCAAAAGTTGCAGTGAGTGAGATCGAGCCAATGCACTCCAGCCTGGTGACAGAGCAAGACTTTGTCTCCAAAAAAATGCATCTTATCACAGTGTCTTATATTCAGCGACATGTAGTGACGTGATCCTCACCTGTGCCAAGCACTGTTTTAAGAGTTTTATGTTCATTACCTCCTTTAACTCTCACAATGTCCCTATGAGAAGAGGATGATTCTATCCATCCCCATTTAAGAGATTGGTAAACTGAGGGCCAGAGTGAAGGGCCTTGCCTGCATTCCCACAGTCAGTGGCAGAACAGGGATTAACCTTGGGTCAGGCTCTAGAGTGTGTGCTCCTCACCACTCTGTTATATAGCAGCTCATGGAAACTGAAAGGCAGCTGAGGTGAGCAGCGTCACTCAGCTAGGATTTGAATCCATCACACCAAAACCACCATGCTTGTTCCCTCTCCTGCTTCTGACTGGAGGCTGAGTCCCAGCTGCAGCTGGGGGAGGAGTCCACACGTGGCTGTCAGTGTGTGACTGCACAGCCGGGGAGCTGAGACCTAGGGCCAGAAAGGGGGTGATTGGTTCACGTTCACACAGTGGCAAAGCTGAGGTTAGGATCTGGGCACTGTTGCCAGATCCTCTCTCTCTTTCCCCACCCACCTCCAGGGCCCAGCCTCTCCGCTCTGCTCCCCACCCTCCTAGGAAGGCAGGAAAGAATCTGACAAGGCTGGGCGCAGTGGCTCACAACTATAATCCCAGCACCTTGAGAGGCCGAGATGGGAGGATTGCTTGATCTACTCACCCTGCCTGGTCTGCCTGGCTGGTGTCCCCTCCCCCTTGCCCCTCTTCCTGTTTTAGCCATATCCCCTCTCTCGACGACCTTCATAGGCAACCACTGGGGTATATTCTCTGGTCCATCTGACATGATTTTTGCCAGTGTCAACAGCAGAGATGAATTCTTCCCTGCCATCCCAAGGCGCATGGGGCCTCCTGCCTCACACGCACTCTGCCCACCATGCATCTGCCTGGACCATGGATGCTGGGCCCTCACCCTCACCATCCCAGCACAAGAGGAAGCTCATCATAGCAGCTCCTATCCCTTCAGTGTGTACTCTGCCCCGCCCAGCATTCTGCTAAGTGCTACACATGCACTGCCTCAGTTTCCCCACAGCTGCCCCGTGAGCAGGGTGGAATGATTACCCCCACTTTGAAGGTAGCAAGCCTGAGGGACTCAGGCTGAGTAGCTTGCTGAGATGGAACATGAATCCAGGTCTGTGTGACTTCCACGCCCATCTTCCAGGAAATATTTGTGGAATCCATCATTTTATTGTATTACAATATTAATCCATGCAATAATGGGTTCAGCAAATATTTCCTGGGTGCCTCTTGAGGGCTGGCTGAGCTGGGCATAGCGGGGTGAGCAGAGCAGGGTGAGTCTCAGCCTTCAGGGCACTTAGAACCCACTGGACCGACGGACTGGATTTGAAGACTCACACCCAGATGCAGTGCATCTTCAGATGCAGAGGGCCTTGGAGGATGCCAGCGGGAGGCTGGAACCAGGAGGAACCGTGGAGCCTGCTTCGGCAGAGTGGTGGGAAGTGAGGAAGGGAGACCTGGAGAAGGAGCCAGCCCACCTCCAGGGGTCAAGGGGGCAAGGACACTGCTGGGATGGGGAGGACCTCCAGCAGGCGTCCAGCCACACCCCCTCCACCCCTATTGGGAGAGCAGGCAGAGCAGTGACAAGATCCCAGTTGTTAAGAGACTCTCCTCCTGGGTGGATCCACTGTCGGTCTCAGCACCCACCCTCCCATCCTCCTCTGGCAGAGGAGGGGTCATCCCCCAGGTCTACGGCTGACAGGGCAGAGGACCATGTTTGTCATCCAGCTCCAGCTCCGATTCTTAGGAAGTAACAAAGCAACAAGAGATCAGAGAGGTCTAACTCAGCCAGAGGGCTGGAAGACTTTAATCAGAAACAGCACAGAAGTTAAAACCTTAATCCAAACCATCCCTGCCAGATAGAAATTCGGTCTGTCCTGCAAGTTCTTTAAAAAGGGTTCTCGCCGGGCGCGGTGGCTCAAGCCTGTAATCCCAGCACTTTGGGAGGCCGAGGTGGGTGGATCACAAGGTCAAGAGATCAAGACCATCCTGGTCAACACGGTGAAACCCCGTCTCTACTAAAAATACAAAAAATCAGCTGGGCATGGTGGCACGTGCCTGTAATTCCAGCTACTCAGGAGGCTGAGGCAGGAGAATTGCCTGAACCCAGGAGGCGGAGGTTGCGGTGAGCCGAGATCGCGCCATTGCACTCCAGCCTGGGAAACAAGAGTGAAACTCCGTCTCAAAAAAAAAAAAAAAAAAAAGGGTTCTCCACGCACTACGCAGTACACAGTCATCAGTTTCTGTGCTTAAATAACACTCATGGGCTGTGAATCCTTCTTCACCCTAAGCCTAAATCTTCTTCACTGGAATCTAACACGAATACCAGCTTCTAACTATGTTTCTATTGTAAGATAATGTATATTTGAAGATGGTAAATTGTTTTCCAATACAAACTTTAAAATTACGCTGGTTGCAGTGGCTCACACCTGTAATCCCAGCACTTTGGGAGTTTGAGGCAGGAGAATGGCATGAGGCCAGGAGTTTGAGACCAACCTGAGCAACATGGCAAAACCCCTTCTCTACTAAAAATTTTAAAAATTAAAAAATCCAGGCATGGTGGTGCATACCTGTAATCCCATCTACTTAGGAGACTGAGGAGGGAGGATCGCTTGAGCCCAAGAGGTCAAGGCTGCAGTGAGCTATGATCGGCCATTGCATTCCAGCCTGGGCAACAGAGTGAAGCCCTGTCTCAAACAAACAAACAAAAAACTTAAAAATCTTGTGTCTCACACCTATAATCCCAGCACTTTGGGGGGCCGAGGCAGGTGGATCATTTGAGGTCAGGGGTTCGAGACCAGCCTGGCCAACATGATAAAACCCCGTCTGTACTAAAAGTACAAAAAAATTATGTGAGCGTGGTGATGCACGTCTATGATCACAGCTAATGGGGAGACTGAGGTAGGAGAATCACTTGACCCCAGGAGGCCAAGGTTACAGTGAGCTGCGATGATGCTACTGCATGCCAGCCTGGGTGACAGGGCAAGAGTCTATCTCAAAAAAATAATAAAATAAAAGCAAAACTTAAAGATGACCCTAGAGCTCTGATGCAAAATGGCAGGATTATCTTAAGCCACTTTTCCCCTTTGGTTCTGTTGCCACTGAGATAGCCAGTAAGGAGGAACAGGGGCCCAGGAAGGAGGGTGCAGCTGCAGCAGAGCCAAGGAGACAGACCAGGTCCCGCCCCAGCCCTGAGCAGGGCAAAGACAGGAGCCCAAATGCCCAGGGATCCCTGTGAACCACCAGTCAGCACGTCCCAGCAAGGTCCTGAGGCCTCCAGGGTCACTTGTCACCTACCTTGTCACAAGAGCCCTCTCTCTCTCTCTCTCTCTCTCACACACACACACACATAGGCTGGCATGAACATTTTGGGGTGTCAGATGTAAAGTGCCAACTGAGGGTAAGTGTGACAGATCTAAATGCTGGTCCTAACTCTGTCCTTTCTAGCTGTGTGACCTTGGACAGGTACCTAACCTCTCTGATGGTTGGTATCCTCTCTCGGAGAATGGGGTGAAGAATCACACAAGACAATGCTCGCAGGCTGGTTGTGAGGGCTGATGGAGTCACGGAGCCAGAGTGCCTTGTGAACTGGATTAACACAATGTATTAGATTCATGGTTGCCTTGGGTCTGACCCTGAGCAGGAGTCCAAGTCTCCTGTCTGTCCGACAGGAGAAGTGAAAAAAGAGAAAGGTGTGGGAATCCTAGAAATGTCCCTAAGCCCCAAAGCTAGGCACCTTGCCATTGACGGGGTCTCTGCCAGGGTCTGAGGCTCATATACAAGGTGAGAACAGTTGGGAGTTATCTGGGTCAGGCCGTGGGCCTGACACTTTTCATTCGATCATCTCAAAAGAGCACCAGGGCTGGGCGCGGTGGCTCATGCCTGTAATCCCAGCACTATGGGAGGCTGAGGCAGGAGGCTCACTTGGGTCAGGAGTTCAAGCAGCCTGGCCAACATGGTGTAATCCCATCTCTACTAAAAACACAAAAATTAGCTGGGCATGGTGGCATGTGCCTGTAGTCCCAGCTACTCGGGAGCCTGAGGCAGGAGAATCGCTTAAACTTGGGAGGCGGATGTTGCAGTGAGCCAAGATCGTGCCACTGCACCCCATCCTGGGCGACAGAGGGAGACTCCTTCTCAAAACAAAACAACAAAAAAAGCACCAGGAGCCAGACATTTCCGTTCCCCCATGCTACAGAAGAGGAAACTGGGGCTTGGGGAGGTTCAGTTTCTAGGCTGAGCCAGCATTCCCCTGGGTGGGAATAGCCATGGTACATGGCTGTATGGGGGCACATGGCTTCTGCAGGACAGGAAAACATTAGAAGCTTCCCCCCACGGGGACAAATTCTCCATTTAGACACAGGAGCCATATTGACACTTTGGGGGGCCCATGAAAATGGTGGTGGGGGGGTTTTTTTGGAGACAGGATCTCATTTTGCCGCCCAGGCTGGAGTGGAGTGGTGCAACTGCAGCTCACTGCAGCCTCCAATATCCCGAGCTCTGGTGAGCCTCCCACCTCACTCAGCCTCCCGAGGCCGGGACTACAGGAGCGTACCACCACACCCGGATTAGTTTTGCATTTTCTTTTTCTATTGTATTTTACTTTACTTTTGGTGTATACTATAGCATTTCTCCCCATGGCATACCTCCCCACCCTCCCCACCCCTCGCTGTCCCTCCCCTAACCCACCCAACTGTCCCCAGTGTGTGATGTTCCTCTCCCTGAGTCTACGTGTTCTCACCGTTCAACACCCACCTATGAGTGAGAACATGTTGTGTTTGGTTTTCTGTTCTTGTGACAGGTTACTGAGAATGATGGCTTCCAGATTCATCCAAGTCCCTATAAAAGACAGGAACTCATCATTTTTTATGGCTGCGTAGTATTCCATGGTGTATACATACCACATTTTCTTTGTCCAATCTATCATTGATGGGCATTTGGGTTGGTTCCAGGTCTTTGCTATTGTACACAAGGCTGCAATGAACATGCGTGTGCATGTGTCTTTATAATAGAATGATTTATAGTTCTTTGGGTGTATACCCAGTAATGGGATTGCTGGGTCAAATGGAATGTCTATTTCTAGGTCCTTGAGAAATCGCCACACTGTCTTCCACAATGGTTGAACTAATTTACGCTCCCACCAACAGTGTAAAAGTGTTCCTATTTCTCCACATCCTCTCCAGCATCTGTTGTCTCCAGATTTTTTAATGATCGCCATTCTAACTGGCATAAGATGGTATCTCAATGTGGTTTTGATTTGCATTTCTCTAATGACCAGTGATGATGAGCATTTTTTCATATGTTTGTTAGCCTCATATATGTCTTCTTTCGAAAAGTGTTTGTTCACATCCTTTGCCCACTTTCGAATGGGTTTTTTTTTCTTGGATATCTGTTTTAGTTCTTTGTAGATTCTGGATATTAGCCCTTTGTCAGATGGGTAGATTGCAAAAATTTTTTCCCATTCCGTTGGTTGCTGTTTCACTCTAATGATTGTTTCTTTTGCTGTACAGAAGCTCTGGAGTTTAATTAGATCCCATTTGTCTATCTTGGCTTTTGTTGCCATTGCTTTTGGTGTTTAGTTTTGCATTTTCTTGCAGAGATGAAGTTTTGCCATGTTGCCCAGGCTGGTCTTGAACTCCTGGGCTCAAGCAATCCACCCACCTCAGCCTCCCAAAGTGCTGGGATTACAGGCGTGAGCCACCACACCCGGCTGGAAATGTTTTAATTTTATTTTATAATCAGAAGAAAAGTTGAACAAAGTAATAATCAACACATGATCATGAATCCAGCTTGGGTTATATTCATCTTTATACCAGCACAGTTGTATAATATACTTCGTCATATTTTTTCTATCGAGGAAGGGACCTGTGAATGCAAAAGGCAGATGTGACCCTGGTGCCCCAGGTTTCTGTCTCCATGTGGGAGAGAAAAGTCGGAGCTCCTTCTCCGCCTTCCCACCTCACCCCTTCCTCCCAGCCCCTGGTCTGGCTCAGCAAGTCCAGCCGACCGAGCCAAAGCCCCAAGGGCAGCCCAGGTCATCCCGGCTTAGCCTTCGGAGTCCCCACCCCACACCCTGTCCCAGGTTCTCCTCCCAGAGCCCCCTGCCATCCCAGCATCCTTGCAGCCCAGAGCTGAGGAAGGGAGTGTTCCGATTCCTGGCAGTGCCCAGCTTCCTGTTTTTCTCCAAGTGGACGAGGTCAGGCTGCTGAAAAGGGAGATGGGGGCCATTTGTGGGCCAACAGATCACAGCCATGCGGATGGACTCAGCAGCTGAGGGAGGAGAGGGGGAGCTGCATGGGACCCCTGGCCCCCCACTATCCACCCAGAGGGCCCGCTCTTCCTGACACCCCTGTAGACCCCCGCAGATCCCCTACCCCTCTGCAGGGCCTCCTTGTTCTCTCTGACTTCCTGAGCTTCAATTTGCTCATCTGTGATGAGCGAGAGGCGTGTACAGTGCCTGCCTACCTGCTCTGGGAATCTAACCCAGACTGAGAGGGGGTGGGAAGGGCTCTGCCAGCCACTGGGCAGTGAGGCTGGTGTTGGGAGCTGCAGGAATCACAACTGTGCCTGTTTACCACACCCCTGCCCTGTGCTAGGCCCTTCCCCGGTGCAGTTTTGGCTTCACCACAACCTTATGAGGATGGACTTCTTATTTCTATTTTGTGACTCAGGAAAATGAGGCTAAATGCCTCCCTGTGATCACAGGGATAGGAAATGACCGATATCGGGCCTGTGCCCACGACACAGCCACCTCCCTCCTCACACTGCTGATATGGGCGGTGCTATCCCAGAACCTGGTGAATACAGGTTTGCCTCTGGTGGGAGGACTGTGGGATCCTGACCAAAGTGCATGAGAGGTTGTTACTTCATGGGGAAGAGAAGACACTTCAGCAGACAAGGCCAAAAGACACGAGGGATTCCATCTGTAATCCTAGTGACTGGGGAGGCTGAGGTGGGAGGATCATTTGAGGCCAGGAGTTCAGCTGCAGTGAGCTATGATGACACCATTGCACTCCCACCTGGGTGATAGACAAAGACCCTGACTCTTTTATTTTTTGAGATGGAGTCTCACTCTGTTGCCTAGGCTAGAATGCAGTGGCGCGATCTCTGCTCACTGCAACATTTGCCTCCCAGGTTCAAGGCATTCTCCTGCCTCAGCCTCCCAAGTAGCTGGGACAACGGGCCTGCACTACCACATCTGGCTAATGTTTGTATTTTAGTAGAGACAGGGTTTCGCCATGTTGGCCAGGCTGGTCTTGAACTCCTGACATCAAGTGATCTGCCTGCCTTGGCCTCCCAAAGTGCTGGGATTACAGGCGCGAGCCATCACGCCCAGTCACGACACTGACTCTTAAAAAAAAACAGAGAGCCAGCTCAGAGCTTTCAGCCTCCCCTTGCCCCTCCACACACACACACACGCGCACACACACACACACACACACACACACACACCACCGTCCATTCAACACGATTTGTTGCACACCTCAGGATGCCTTTTAGGAATTCTGCACCCTTCTGGGGAGGTGGAGTTGAACTATTCAAGTTCAAATCCCAGCTCTGCCAGTTACCAGCTGCAAGGCTTTGGGCAAGTTTCACAACCCGCTTTGCCTCAGTCTCCAGTGTAGAGTGGGAATATTAACTCTGACCTCCTAGGAATCAAGGCTTTCATGAGTCAGCCATGTCAAACCTCGTCATCAGCATCCTCTCCCCTCCTCCCTCTCAACCCCTCTTGCCTGACGTGGCCTCACTTTTTTCTTCCGCTTGCCTCTGCCCTCTTCCCTCTCCTGTGAACTCCTCCCTCATCCTTTCCAGGCTCTTTTCCTGAGAGGGAGAGCTGCCACCCGGGAAAAGGAGGCTCAGGCCAGGAGTACACAAGGCCATGGCCAAGGGAGGATCCACCAGAGCAGGCAGCGCCCCGCCCTGCAAAGGGCCCAAGAAAATCACTCAGCCTCCTTTCCTGCTGAGCCCTCTGGGGTCTGAAAGGAGGGCCTAGGGGTCATTCTCATGCTGACTCTCAGCCCAAGGACTTCGACCCAGCAGCCAGAGATCCGAAAGGGAGAGCAATAGGCAGCCGAGCCACACAGAAGCTGGCTTTTCATCTGCATGACCTTGAGCATGAACAAGAAATGGTGGGGGATGGAGCCTCCTGTGTCCAGCAGAAAGCAAGCCTAGGTCAACCTGCCCTTAAGCTCAAGGACTTTTGGGATATAGGAAAAGAAAACAAGAGTTCAGTGCCTGATATGTGAGTAGGTGCTCAAGAAATATTTGTTGAATGACTAAATGACTCCACATGGAGGTAGGGTGTTGGAGACGGTAGCAGACAAGGAGTGCCAACAGCTGCATTGGCCACACTGAATGTGGACCAAGATGGTAGCTTCCAGGGTAATACCGGCAGCTGAGCCTGACAGAGCACTGCTCTAAATGCCTTACCCATGGTGACTGGTTACTTCTCCTAAAATCACTTCCCATAGTTCATGTTATCATCACCCGTTTTACAGACAAGGAAACTGCGGCATAGAGACACCAAGTAGCTGGCCTAAGCTCACAGAAACCCAAGCGCTCTGGCCCAGAGACCATGCTGCTAACCACTGTGCTCTCCTGCTCTCAATTTTGTTCTGAAGAGGGAATATTCCGAGCTTTCAGTTCATGTGCCGATTTCTCGGCTCCGATACCATGCTTTCAGCTTCCCTGGAGTTTTCTCAGTGTACGTGCGCTACCTGGGCATCTGTCTGTGTTCTGTTTCCCTTGTTGTTTTACCGCTGTCATCTGCCTTCTCAGCAGATCCGTGCTGTTTGCTAGCTGGGTTCAAAATCAAAACAATGTCAGCAGTGAGGAGAGGGATGGTGGTGGTTTGCACCAAGCTGGAGGTGTTGAAGATGGAGAAAGGGCATGGTGGGGGCTCCGTTTTGGAAGTAACAGTGGAAGGACTGCCTGACAGTTTGGACGTAGGGAGTAAGAATAATAATTACACCTACCTCACCATGGAAGATGGGGGACAGATGCATATGAAGCGGGGGATACAATGCATGTGACAGCCAGGACTGGTTCTGTACAGCAAAGGAGCCAGGCATGGTGGTGCACGTCTACAATCCCAGCACTTTGGCAGACCACAGCAGGAAGATCACTTGAGCCCAGCCTGGGCAACATAGTGAGACCCCGCCTCTACAAATAATCAAAAGATTAGCTGGGTGTGGTGATGCACACCTGTAGTCCCAGCTACCCAGGAGGCTGAGGTGGGAGCGTCCCTTGAACTCAGGAGTTTGAGGCTGCAGTGAGCGATGATGGCACCACTGCACTCCAGCCTGGGCAACATAGTGAGAACCTGTCAAAAAAAAACGCAAAGGAAACAGGTAAGAGAAAGGAGGAGAGACAGCCACGAAGAGGTTGCAGGTTGAGCAAGCCCTGGGCTTGTTCCTATTGCCGGAAGCTTTCTGCCACCCCACATTTGTGCATGATTCCATCTGAAACTCCCAGCCCAGTGCTCTTGCTGTGGGTACCTGGGCCAGCCCCAGTAAACGCCTATTCTCTGGACATAATTATCAACAGCGCTTCTATGGCAGATGCTGGGAAGTGCCACCCAAATCCTTGGCTATTGGCAATGGCAAGACACCTCCAGCTGTCAACTGAAAACGGCCTCACCCAAGGTCACACCTCCTTCCAGAGGTAGCCAGTATCCAATGACTCACTGACATCATGGTATGAAAGCCAGGCCTCCTCACTCCAACTGGAGATGAAGCTGAAGGGCCGTCTCAGCCACCTCAGCCGAGAGTGCCCTGTGAGGTTGGCGGAGGCCCTCGTTGCGACACCATCACATCCCAACATCTCCCTCTCCTCAGTCTTGCTTTGGTTCCTTCCTTTTCACAGGTATTGATGCTCAAGGCCTCCAAATCAACTTTCTGCACACCAATCTCCATTTCAGAATCTACATCCTGGGGAACTGAACCAGCAACCATCACTTTTACTCGCAAAAGATGGTCCCAGTTAGGATAATAGTTATACCATCACCCTAGCTCTATGAGACCTACCAAGTCACAGTGTTTGCCACTATTCACTGTAATTACTTATTTAATGACACTAGACTGGGAGCTGGGGGAGGCAGGAAATGTGTAGGTCTCATTTCCAATCACGCAGAGCCCAGGGCCTGTCGCAGCATGTGCTCAATAAACATCTGTTGGATAGATGAATAAACCATCTTATCTAAGCATTTAGAGACCAGGGCACCTCCAGGGAGAGGAGGAGGAGGAGGA
>NW_016107532.1:2889486-2933384 GCF_001604975.1 Cebus imitator
GGAAGAGGAAGGAGGGGGGGAGGGAGAGGAGGAGGAGGAAGCTTTGAGCTGAGAAAACACAGAAAGCAGCAGCCAGACAAGTGCATCCACACCTCTACCCTGATCAACTGCCCTTGCTTGTAGCTCCCCCTGGGTGGGCCTGGCACTCGAGGAGGGCTCCGCCGGGCTCCTTCACTCGTTCGTGTAATACCCATTGAGTCTTTCGCATGTGCCATGACCAGTGCAGGATGCTGGTGTCCAGAGGTGAGTCTGACCCAGGCTTCCATCCTCCAGGAGCTCACAGGTTAGAAGGGGAGGTACATGTGCAAACGGTAAGGGCATAGTGTGAGAAGTCGGTAGCATGCCAAGGCTACCCTTGATTTTTATTTTAGCAAATTTCACCTGCACTAACAGTGGGTGGAGGGGCAAATGGAGTCCCTGGATGTGTCTGCAACCTCGGGAGTGGTTCCAACCCCAAGCCCGTAAGAATCCCAGCCCTGCTGGTGTCCCCTGGCTCCCGCCTCCGGCTCCTCATCCCTTCTTCTCCTCCCTCCTACTGAAATCCATCAGTCCTGCAGCCTAGGCCAGGTTCACAGTGCCTTCCAAGGTGGCAACCACCTAATCCTATTAATAACAATGACTGCAGGGCCGATTGTTCCCTCCTAGGTAAAGTTCATGTTTAAGAGCTGGCTTGCTAGAGATCATGGCCTTGGTTTTGTTGCCTACTCCAGACCAGGTGGGCCGACAGCTTGATCCTGGGTGGGAAGAGAACCTGACTTGTAGATCGGCCCGGCCTCTCCAGCCCCTGCACGATCGGCCCAGCCTCTCCAGCCCCTGCAGAGCAGGCAGGCAGCCACTCATCCAAGTGGGTGAGATTCCAGGAAACCCAGCTCAGCTCCTGGAGGAAATCTGGGGACAGCCTGGGGAGCTGGCAGTGCCCAGGAGAACTGGCAGGCCCGGCCACCTCTCATCCACCCTCCTCACCTCCCATTGTCATCTCCTGTTAGTCAGAAGGGGCCTTGGCTGCCACGGGAAGCTCACCCACAAAGCAGAATTCCAGGAACTCTAGGCTGAGCAGACTCCTGGCTGCTCTCTCAGTTCCTTTTTGCTTCTTAAAGGTCTCTGGTGCCAGAGCTCAACCTCCTGACCTTCTAGGCAGAGCCCTGGCTGGTTGTCTCTGCACTGCTCCCTCCCTCCCCCACAATTACACTTCTCCCTTCTTGGGGCTTCTGAGACTCCTAGAAGGTCACCGCTGGAAAGGACCGTATAGACAGCAAAAGAGGAAGCTGCGAGGCCCTGGGGAGAGCCTCTATCTAGCTGCTCCCACCTGCCACAGTCCCCAGCCTCCACAAGTATAGTCATTAATTTGGCCTCAAGAGGTGTGGGCCACTGTTTTATCCCTGGACCCTTTCTGTAGGTGATGACATAGAAAGGTTTAACTGTCCTAAGGAAGTGGCAGGTGGGTGCCGGTAATTCATCACATAGCCCAGGATATGAAGGGAAGAACTGAGAGCCCTCACCTGTAAACTACATACCAGTTATACAATGGGGTAGTATGCAGTCTTTGCCAGGAATGGGGCAGCGCTATGTGTCCATCGACATGGACCTCTAGCAGCACAGGGAATGCAGAAGTTTCTAGAAGAATAAAGGAATGCCTGGAGGGGCTGCTAACTCACCTGTCTGAGTGCCAAGTAATGAAAACATCAGTTGGAGGAGACTCCAGGCAAGAGGGGGTGATCTCTTCAGAGAATTTAGGAGGGGGCTTTCCTTAGTCTGTGATTTGTCCTGTAACTGGGATGACACAACAGGCTTGGGCAAGTGGATGTAAGTGTAGTGTTGGGGCAGGATCACTTTATCACCTTTCCACCCCCCTCCCCACCAGCACTCCCCTCCTTCTCCCAGGAGCCACAGAGAAGAGCCCTGGGTATGATGGACTGTGTTCTGCCTTCTTGCAAATTGTCTATCCATTTATTTCTTCACTTATTTCTTCAGCAAAGACTTTTGAAGACCGGCTGCAGACACCGATGGCACAAATGTAATCAAGGTAGCTGTGGTGTCTGTCCTCATGGGGTACAGCATGCCATCCAATGGAGACAATTATACAGCAACGCATAGCGTGGGATACAGTGCCACGTTAGCAGAGAAAAAGAGGTGGTAAGGGAGCACAGATGAGGCCCATCAGCAAGAGCTGAGGACGAGGGAGAAAGTCCAGTCTCGCCTAACCTAGGGGATGACAATGGGTTGGTCAAATGACAGTACCTCAGGCTCCAAGAGGTTAACTGTCCCCAAGATCACACATCTAGTGATAGTCACCAACTCAACTGCCCATCTGTATAGACTAACTGGGTTGGAATCTTGACTTTGCCATTTTCTTTTCTTTTTTTTTTTTTTTGAGATGGATTTCACTCTTGTTACCCAGGCTGGAGTGCAGTAGCACAATCTCAGCTCACTGTAACCTCTGCCTCCTGGGTTCAAGTGATTCTCCTGCCTCAGCCTCCCAGCTAGCTGTGATTACAGGTGTGTGCCACCACACCCTCCTAATTTTTGTATTATTAGTAGAGATGAGGTTTCACTATGTTGGCCAGGCTAGTATTGAACTCCTGGCCTCAAGTGATCCACCTATCTCAGCCTCCCACAGTGCTGGGATTACATGAGTGAGCCATTGTGCCCAGCCACCATTTTCTTTTTTGATTTATTTTAAATTTTTTGTAGAAACAAGGGCTCACTCTTTTGCCCAGGCTGGTCTTGAACTTCTGGGCTCAGGTGATCTTCCCGCATTGGCCTCCCAAAGTGTTGGGATTACAGGTGTGACGTACCATGTCTGGCTGACTTTGCCACTTTCTAGCTTAGTGTCCTTGGGTAAGTACTCTGTACCTCAATTTCCTCATCTGCAAAATGGGGATATAAGCAAACTGCCTCACAGGGCTCTGTGGAAAAACTAAATGCATTAGTACAGCTGTTCTCTCAAAGTGTGGTCCTGGGACCCCCTGGAAGTCCCCAGGATTCTTTCATGGGGTCCATGAGGTCAAAACTATTTCCATAGTAATGCTAAGACATTATTTACCTTTAGTGCTCTTTTGTGGAGTTTTCCAAAGACCACGTGATATATGACATCACAACCGATTGAATGCTGATCCATGAATGCAGCTGTCTTCCAATAAGCCATTGTTTTATATTTTTATATTGCAACATTTTATATTTTTATATTGCAAAATATGAAACAATGTCACTGTCTTCACTAATTTTTTATTTTGCAAAGTAGTTATTTTCAAAAAGAATGTTTATATGCATATGTAACTGTTTTGTGAAGGCATTTTTTAAAAAAATATCTATTTTAATTTCCAATACCATAAATATCAATAAAAATTCCAGTGGTGCACTGGAGTCTGCTTGCACTGGCTTGGGGAAGTTGACTGTATATATTTCTTCCCATTTCACTTTCAGTGGTGTTAGGTTAGTATCTTGAAATCAGCCATGATGGGCCGGGTGCAGTGGCTCATGCCTGTAATCCCAGCACTTTGGGAGGCCAAGGTGGGGGCATCACCTGAGGGCCTGATCTTCATGGCAAAACCCTGTCTCTACTAAAAATACAACAACAAAACAACAAAAATTAGCTGGGCATGGTGGCACATGCCTGTAGTTCCAGCTACTTATGAGGCTGAAGCAGGAGAATCTCTTGAACCCGGGAGGTGGAGGTTGCAGTGAGCTTAGATCCTGCCGCTGCATTCCAGCCTGGGCAACAGAACAAGACTCCTTCTCAAAAAAAAAAAAAAAAAAAAAAAAAATTGGTCATGATGGAAGTAATTTACACCATGGAAATTGGTAAATGCTACAAATTAGGACTTTTCAGCAGAGAACCAATCATTAAACACGTACACCACTGGATATCATCTATATAAACAGAAGCTCTTTGAAGTCCTCAAAAAGTTTTATGAACAAGCCAAAAAGCTTAAGAACCACCGAGTTGGTACTTACAAAAATGTTTAAGTCAGTGCCTGGTACCTGGTAGGTCCTTAGCCCATTAATTGAGAGCTGTAAATCTCCAGTAGATTTCAAAGCTCGAGGACTTATCCTGTAGTGGATGGCCTCACTTTTTGTTGTCCCTTATTTTCCAGACTCCCAGGTGCTCCTTCAGTTACCTTGGAGCCCTGCTGGCTCCCACCCACTCACTCTCCATTCAGCTCTGGTCCCTCTTACCTCCCACCTCAAAGGTACTCTGCCCAGTGCCCAGAGGCGCCACCCACTCTCCAGCCTATGCCCCAGAGAAAGCCAACAACCACAGCTAGAGACTGCTACCACCTACTTGACCTAAAGCGCACATTTGTGAAATGCCTCTTGTTTACCTTTCCAACCACTAAACTAATTGTTTGTGTCTTTAGCTAACAAGCTGTGGGTGATTACAGGCCCACTGGTGGTTGTGGGCCCTGCTCAGAGGGTTTCAGCTTTGAGATCTCCTCGAAGGCCTATTTGGGCTTGGTTGTTTCATCATATTTTATTTTTAGAGAATTACTGGGCAAGCCTCAGCCAGATTACAAAGGGTGTTGCTTCAAGGTCCCCAGCAGGAGTATCTACAACTTCCTCCAGAGCCAGCAATGACAAAGGTCCTGGAGGGAGTTGGAGATACTCCTGGGGCATGTGGGGTCGGGGAGGGCATTTGGGGGATTCAAAATGAAAGAGATCTAAGAGAATGCAAATTGGTGACAGTTCAGTAAAACAAAACAAAGCAAAATTTTCATGACCAGGAGCTTCAGGAAATCTAAGCATAAGAATCACCAAATAAATGGTAAACAATAATAAATAATAGGCAAATCAGCCGCCTAGGAAGAACTATGGAGGTGAGAACATTTCAACACCAAAGATGAATGAGGATGCAAAAATAAACATCAAATACAATATAATGAGCCTAACCTTTTCTACTTGCTTTGTTCAATTTGATGATTTCATAACCTCACTCATTTGACTATCGCCTTTGTGGGTTTTTTCCACACCTGAATTCTACCAATGTTATTAATTTACTTAACATTCTTCTCTATACTGACTCGTTGTTTTGTTTTGTTTTTTCACTTAAATTATTTTGAGGCTGGGCACGGTTCGCCCCTATAATCCCAGCACTTTGAGAGGCTGAGGTGGGAGGATTGCTTGAGTCCAGCTGTTGGAGACCAGCCTGGGCAACATAACGAGACCCTGGCTCTACAAAAAATAAACAAAATTAGCCGGGCATGGTGGCGTATGCCTGTAGTTCCAGCTACTCTGGAGGCTGAGGTGGGAGGATTGCTTGAGCCCAGGAGGTTGAGGCTGCAGTGAGCCATGATGGTGCCACTGCACCCCAGCCTGGGTGACAGAATGAGATCTTGTCTCAAAAAAATAATAAGTTTTAAAAATTATTTTGAAAGCAACCTTTGTATTTTAAAGGGAACCTTCCTATTTTGGCTATAGATGGAAAAACAATATCATTTGCTGTATAAAAATAAATCCAGTAACAAGCAAACATTGTTATTCAATTCTAGCTAGGCTCTGTGGCCTGTCATACACTCTAAACCTAAGGCCAGTGCTTTCTGTCTTAAAGATATTAGCAGTCTCAGAGAGAGATATTAAAGACGTATTGGCATCCAGCTGGGCCCAGGGTTCACGTCTGTAATCCCAGCACTTTGGGAGGTTGGGGCGGGTGAATCAATTGCGGTCAGGAGTTCAAGACCAGCCGTGCCAACATGGTGAAACCTTATCTCAACTAAAAATATGAAAATTAGCTGGGTCTGGTGGTGCATGCGCCTGTAGTCCCAGCTACTCAGGAGGCAGAGGCAGGAGAATCACTTGAACCTGGGAGGCAGAGGTTGCAGTGAGCCAGGATAGTACCACTGCACTTCAGCCTGGCCAACAGAGTGAGACTCTGTCTTAAAAAAGAAAAAACAAGACACACTGGCACCAAAGTGAGACTTCCTAGTTGACTTAATTAGAAGGACTGAAAGTGTGACCCAATTCTAGGAATTAATCCTATGGGTCTTCTCCACTACAGAATGGCAGTTCCGTGATGCCAGGACTCCAACTATTGTGTTCACTGCTCTGCCTCTGGTGCCTAGACCTGGCCTGGTGCATAGTAGGTGCTCAAAAAATATTTGTTGAATACATGGATTAACTAATATGCAAAATGAAATACGTATAAGGATACTTATTGCAACAGTCCTTATAATGGTTGGAAACAAGTCTATCAACAGTGAAGTGGGTAAAATATATAACAGCCATACAGTAGAGTAGTATGAGTCTTCATAAAAGAAGGAGGAAGTTCTACATGTACAATGTGGAACTCACTGATAGGTGAGATAAGCAAGGTACAGGGCAGTTGTGGACGGTATACTTCCATTCATTTTTTAGAAAGAGGCTATATGAATGTATTGTTTGTACATACTGAAGTATATCTGGAAAAATACACAAGGAGCAGGTAAGAATGGTTGCTTTGTCTATGGCCATACCACCCTGAACACGCCCAATCTCATCTGATCTCGGAAATTAAGCAGGGTCGGGCCTGGTGAGTACTTGGATGGGGGAAGAATGGTTGCTTCAAAAGAGCCTGGGGGATGGGCACAGTGGCTCACGCTTGTAATCCCAGCACCCTGGGATGCTGTGGGAGGATCACCTGAAATCAGGAGTTCGAGACCAGCCTGGCCAACATGGTGAAACCCTGTCTCTACTAAAAATACAAAAGTTAACTAAGCATGGTGACGTGAACCTGTGCTCCCAACTACTCAGGAGGCTGAGGCAGGAGAATCACTTGAACCCGGGAGGTAGAGGTTTCAGTGAGCTGAGATCATGCCACTGCATTCCAGCCTGGGTGACAAAGCAAGACTCCATCTCAAAAAAGAAAAAAAAGAGCCTAAGGCCAGAGGTGGGAGAAGCATCATGCTCTTTTGGAATCTGCACAAAGTGCATGTATCAATTATTCAAGAAACAGACAAATCTATTTATTTATTTATTTTATATTTATTTATTCATTTTGAGATGGAGTCTGGCTCTGTTGCCAGGCTGGAATGCAATGGCACAATCTTGGCTCACTGCAACCTCCGACTCTCTGGTTCAAGTAATTCTCCTGCCTCAGCCTCCCAAGAAGCTGGGATAACAGGCACATGCCACCACGCCCAGCTAAAGAAATAGACAAACCTAAAGAAGAATTAGAGAATAACTAGCTCAGCACAAGATCCTATGTTTTTTAGAGCTGTTGACCACCACACGGCGTCTGCTGCGCCCCTGGGGAACCACGTGCCTCCCTGTGGGAAACTGATTTATAGGAAAGCTCTGTCCAGATGGCACAGATTGTGTGAAAGCACTCTTGTCTCTAGAGACAGACATCTGCTCTAATCTCTGCATCTTAACCCTGGGTTTTCCCTCTACCTAATCTGAGCATCCTTTATCTGAATTGGGTGACACCTATCTTGGTCCTGATCAGCCCATTAGCACAAGGAGTCACGTAGTTCTTGACAAAAATTTCCGGCATCCTCTCCAGCCCATGAAATCACTCATCTCCTTCCACAGCTTTCCCAGGTGATTCCCTTTCTCAGAAAACAGGAGTAGCTCACTCCACTCATGTATGCTACAGCCCTGTCTTTCTCTACTGCTTCCATGTGTAACACAATCCCTAATGAGCATAAGCTTATTACATTTAAGGCTTTTGCTGCACTATAATTTCATCATGGGGCTACTTTTCGCTGTTGAGAATTCTCAAGCTGGCTAAATTGTACAAATCTTACTGTACCAGTTAGTATTGCATGTCACAGAAATCCTGCTGCAGTGGCTTCATCACATGCCAGAAGCTGAAGTTTGGCAGTCCCCAGCTGCATAACAGTTCCATGAGGCTACTGGGGACTCGGAGTCTAGCTTTCTGCTCCGCCATCAGAGAATGAAGCTTGCATTCATATGCTCAAACGCTGGCTGCTACATCTCCAAGTACTGGGCGCGCATTCCAGACTGCAGAAAGGTGGATAAGGCCAAGGGCAACAGACAAAAGGACTTCTGCTAGCTGGGTCAGCCCCCCAGCTTTCCCAGAAGCTCCATCCAGAGACTTCCATGTACACCTCACTGGCCAGAATTACATCAAATAACCATCCTAGCTGTAAGAGAGACGGGGAAGCATTTCACACTGCAGGTCACCGCTATGAATAAAATCCAGGTTCTGATCATGAAAAAAGAGAGATTGGTTACCCCCCTCTGAGCAAAAGATATGATTTTATTTTATCATTTTATTTTACTTTTTGAGATGGAGTCTTGCTCTGTCACCCAGGCTGGAGTGTAGTGGTGTAATCTTGGCTCACTGCAACCTCTGCCTCCCAGGTTCATGCAATTCTCCTGCCTCAGCCTCCTGAGCAACTGGGATTTCAAGCACACACCAACACACCCAGCTAATTTTGTATTTTAGTAGAAATGGAGATTCACCATTTTGGCCAGGCTGGCCCCGAACCCCTGACCTCAAGTGATCCACTGGCCTTGGCCGCCCACAAGTACTGGGATTATAGGTATAACCCACCGCACCCGGCTAAGATATGATTTTAAACCAATTCTATTAGCTGTTCGTATGCATGGCTTATCCACCCCGGGAGACTGCATACTCCTGGAGGGCAGAGATGCCTTTTTTCATGTTTATATCGTTCATACTTCTACCATGGGGCTGAAGCTGAACATGGGTCATATTTGGAGGCAACAGTGGGCCAGTAAGGTTAGACACTAAGATGAAACAGGTTTCCGAAGTGGTCAACAAGGAGCCACAGCAGGTTCTTTTTTTGTTTTTTATTTTTTGAGATGGAGTCTCGCTCTGTCACCCAGGCTGGAGTGCAGTGGCACAATCTTGGCTCACTGCAACCTTGTAAGGTCATCTTTGCCCAGTACCCTCCAAAGACCCCCACCAGCCCTCACCTTCATTCTTTGCTGAAATTGGCACTCCTTTCTCCATCACCCACATCGCCATGGCCCCTCCTCTTCTCCAACAGCTCTGTGGTTCATGGTGCTCCCTGCCATCTCCCCGTGTTGCGTGGGATTGGTGGGCAGCAAGCAGAGGCCAGAACCAGCACGCAGTGGTGTGCCAGCAGGTGTTTAACAACCAATTTGAGGTCGGGTACATGGCTTACGCCTGTAATCCCAGCACTTTGGGAGGCCGAGGTGGGCAGATCACAAGGTCAAGAGATCGAGACCAACCTGGCCAACGTGGTGAAACCCCATCTCTACTAAAAATTTTAAAATGTAGCTGGGCATGGTGGCACATGCCTGTAGTCCCAGCTACCAACAGGCTGAGGCAGGAGAATCACTTGAACTGGGGAGGCGGAGGCTGCAGTGAGCCGAGATCACGCCACTGCACTCCAGCCAGTGCAACAGAGCCAGACTCTGCCTCAAAAAAACCAAAACCAAACAAACAAAAAAACGCAACAACCAACTCGGGGGATGAGTAGCCCTGATTTATACTGTTTGCCAACTTCCATGGTGTAAATACTCCTAGCATGTCCAATTTCAAGCCACCAATATGAGATCACTGATCGCAGAATAGGAAGAGAGAATGGATCACACTTCTGCCTGCAGCCATTTCCTCTCTGCCTCCCTGACCCCTCCACAAACCTCTGGGCTGACAGCAGCAATGGGGCAGGTCCAAGCTGGGAGGGCAGCAACAGCACTGTGGCTGCAACTTCAGGCAGTCCTGAAGGGGAAAAGAAAAACTGCTCTCCTCCAGGAACATCTCCCTCACCCACAGTCCCCAGTCATCTCTTACCTCAGCCTCACATCTGAATTCTCAAGTGTAACTTCAGAATCTCATAGTAATTTGGGGCCTGAGATCTAGAGACATTCAGATGACTCATCAGCCACTTTCTCGCTGGACATGGCTCAGCACCATAAACCTTGCTGACTAAGGCAATAAAAACCAGAAAATAATTTCCTTTCTTCCAAGGAAACAGAAGAGGAAAAACGATCCAAGGATAGTTTTCTCTCACTGATTTACTCACTCTTCATCACTATCCTACAGAACTGTGGGGCAGTTGGCATGCTGTAAGCCTGAAGTCTCTCTGCAGAGTCCACCATGCAGGAGTGTGGGGGCTCTGGAGTCAGACCTGGTTTGAATCCTGGGTCTCCTGTTACATCAAAGTGACACTGGGCAAGTTACATCTGTCTGAGCTTCAGTTTGCTCATCAGTGAAATGGGATAGTAATACTACCTACTCTATGGGGTTAGACTGTAAGGGTTCTCAACTGGGGACAATTTTGCTTCCTTGGTGTGACATCTAGCAATGTTCAGAGACATTTATTGTCACATTGGGTGGGTGGGCAACTGCTATTGGTATCTAGTAGACAGAGGCCAGGAAAGCTTTTAAACATCCTTCAATGATACGGTTTGGCTATGGCCCCACCAAAATCTCATCTTGACGCCAGGAGCAGTGGCTCTTGCCTGTAATCCCAGCACTTTGAGAGGTCAAGGCAGGTGGATCACTTGAGGTCAGGAGTTCAAGACCTGCCTGGCCGACACAGTGAAACCCTGTCTTTCCTAAAAATACAAAAATTAGCTGGGCATGGTGACACACACCTATAGGCCCAGCTACTCAGGAGGCTGATGCAAGAGAATCACTTGAACCCAGGAGGAGGAGGTTGCAGTGAGCTGAGATCATGCCACTGCACTCCAGCCTGAGTGACAGAGTGAGAATCTGTGTCAAAAAAGAAGGAAAAAAAAAAAAATCTCATCTTGTAGCTCCCATAATTCCCCCGTGTTGTGGGAGAGACCCAGTGGGAGATCACTGAATCACAGGGGCAGTTTCTCCCATACTGTTCTGGTGGTAGTGCATAAGTGTCGTGAAATCTGATGTTTTTATGAGGGGTTTCCCCTTTTGCTTGGCTCTCATCATTCTCTTTTGTCGGCTGTCATGTAAGACATGCCTTGCCTTCTGCCATGGTTGTGAGGCTTCCCCAGCCACGTGGAACTGTGACTCCATTAAACCTCTTTCCTTTATAAATTACCCAGTCTCAGGCATGTCTTTATCAGCAACGTGAAAATGGACTAACACAGCCTCCTCCCCCAACAATGAATTATCCAACCCCAAATGTCTATAGTGCCAGGTTGAGAAACCCTGGCCTAGAGGGAACATTCAGTGAGGTTATACACATGAAGTACTCTAAGTCTGTCTGCTTACTTTTTGTAAGCTCTCAGAAAACAAGCTGCGATGCTTTTGGAATAGCACAGTCTCACGCTTCTATTTTCAGACCTGAAATGGATGGGATGTGAAAACCCTTGAGTACTGGGAGCCTAGTTCACTGCTCCAGGTGTGAGTCATCCTGCAAATGTCAATTCATTGTATTTAAAGCAGAGCTGAGACTGCACAAGGAACTCTGGGCCAGCTTTCCCAGGTTGTCTCGGGAAAGGGACAATCTTAGGCTGAGAGGGAATAATTTTGTCCTGAAGCTCTCCTTCCAGGAGGTTCAAGCATTTCAAGACTCAGAGACACCACACTGCTCACTCTGGGTGGGTGTATAGTTTCCACCTCACCCACTCACAGCGGGGCTTGGGAAGACCTCAGAAAAGTAGCTAAAACTGAGAGGCCTTGCTAATCCCAAATATCTTTCTTACCAGTGTGCAGTGGTTTGATCCTCCCCTGCAACCTGATACGACGTTCCTTCTCCAGAGTTGCAGTTTAGGGTCAACACAGTTTACTCTCTCCGATTAATACACATTAGTGTTTGTGGATGGATTCAAAGGCAGATCATCTTTACAGGGTAGGTGGGGGTGTGCAGGGGATCCAGGACCAGAGGTGTCAAGAGAATCTGGGCAAAGTACAGAGGCACTGGGTGTTTTAAAGGAATGGTGAAAGAGAGAAGGCAAAGGCAAGTGAGGGAGCATCTGCAGACTTTGGAGGTATGCCCACGTCTTTCCTGAGAAGTGCTGTGCCCAGAGGCAAACAGGTGGTGGGAGAGACAGTAAGGGCATCCAAGATTGCCGATACCAACCTGTACCTCTGGCCAAGCTCCACCTCTCCTGAGTCACTGAAATCCAAAACCCTGGGGGTGGAAAGAGATTTGGGGGCCACCAGTCCACCTTCTTTCTTGCCTGCCATCTCCCAGCTGGTCAGTGGCAGAGCCAGGGTCGGAACCAGAGACTGCTTGGCTCTGAAGCACGGGTTCTATGGGAACCGCGGCCTCAAATGCTCCACGGGCCAGACAGGTGACGTAAGTTTAGATGGTTGGGTAAAAAACAGAGGGGCGGGAGCTGTAAGGAAACACAGGATCTGCTCTAAGGCATTCAAATTCAAATTAAAAAAAATATTGGGCCAGCCAAACAAAGCATATTTCTGGCCTGGGTGAGTGGATGAGACCCCCTCAGGTTGTGAGTTTTTGTCCACTGCCTAATAAAATGGTCTTCCCTATCCCCCCAGCAGAGATGACTGTTTGGCACAGATATCCAGAAAACAGTTTTCAGCTTTGGACTGTCTGTAAAGTAGTCCCAAGCAGATGGTGGTCTTTGCGCAAACACTTTCAGAGATGGGGTGTTCCTTTTCAAGGTGGCCTTAGGTGGGGCCTGCCTATCACTGGACTAAAGCCACTAACCACACCTGCCACGGACCCTTGATGGAAGTGGGATGCCCAGGATAGGAGCACATCTTTTATTTTGCAAACAAAAAAATTTAAGTTTTGATTTATTTTAAAGACTGCCTCACTCTGTTACCCAGGCTGGAGTGCAGTGGCACGATCATGGCTCACTGTAGCCTCAAACTCTTGGGCTCAAGCAATCCTCCTGCTTCGGCCTCCCCTCTAGCTGGGGCTGCAGGTGCAAACGACCATGACCGGCTTATTCTTTTATTTTTTGCATAGGTGTGGTCTCCGCTATACTGCCCAGGCCGTTTTCCAACTCCTGGCCTCAAGCGATCCTCCTGCCTTAGCCCCCCAAAGCGCTGGGAGGAGTGAGCCACCACGCCCGGCCTGGAATTTATTACAAATAAAATACAAGCTCAGTGTGGAAACACTAGGTAATACAGATGAGCAAAAGTTAGAAAAAATTTCCATACCTTCCCTACTCCCCATCCCCCACCCCCATTCAGAAAGAAGCACTGTTGACACCTCGATGCATATTCCGAACTCCAGGTCCTTTCTTTGCATACATTAAGCTCTCAGCCTCTTGTCGCCTTTGTGGTCTGCAAACCCATCGAGCAGATGCTTTGCTCAGCGTTCGTACCACGCTGCTTCTCCGACGGTGGAAGGGGTGTACCACGCACCCACACGCTTTTTACCTGGGTTACAACCCACAGGTCGGGCCCATCTAGGCCCTTGGCTCCCCAAGCTTCCCGAGGGCAGACACTGTAACCTTCTTTACGCATTCCAGGAACTCTACAGCACCAGGCACACAGTAAGAGTTCCATAAAAACGTCTCTACCCCTACCAACTCCCGCCTCAGCCGCCACCGCCTGGCTGCAGAGGGGAAGCGGAACGCGCAGGACCCACGAGGGAGAGCGCCTAGCTGTCTCCAAGGTAACCGAAGTCAGAGGCTGGGAGTGCCTACGCATGCGCACACTCGCCCTTCCTTCCCGTAACCTCGAGAAGAACGCAGCCGGTAAGACTGCCAGAAGCCGAGGGCGCATGTGTGGTTCCACCAACACCCGAGGCGCCTCCGCCTTCGGTCAGTCCGCCCGCTCAGCAGCCTCCCCTCTACAAACACCGTCCGGAAATAGTGCCCATTTCTGGAAACCAGACCTCATTAACCAATCATTGCTAGGGAGTAGGAAGACGGGCTTACCAGGACGGGCCGTCTCATTGGCTGGCTTGGGGAAGTGGGCGGGATCACGGGTCGCAGTGCGGCCAAAGAAAGGAGGCGCGAAGTGAGACAAAGTTTCAGCCGTCGGGGGAGGCGTGGCCCCAGCGTCGACCTAGAAGGCGAGGGGGCGGAGCCCGGGGCCGGGGCGGGGTGATCGCGGGCCCGGAGCTCAGCGGTCGGCTGCCGGCGGCGGGAGATCGCGGGCGAGCGGAGCGCTACACTCGCTTGGTTGGGGAGATCGGCGCTCGGCCGGTAGGTGACTGGGCGGGACCCTGGAACCCGGAGCGGGGCGCCCAGGGAGCGGCGGGGATGGATCGCCCCTCAGCCCTGGGCTGGGCTGCGGCCTGGCCCCTCGCCCTGGAGCAGTGGGGTAGGCTGCCGGGCCAGCGCAGCCCGACGTACCCCGTTCGACCCACTCGCGGCGGTCCGCAGGCGCGCCCTCGCACGCGCTGCCGGCGCCGCGCTCGCCCCGGCCTCCAGGCCGCGCACTCCCGCCGGCCACACGCCGGTCCCGAGCGCGCGCAGAGGCGCCCTGCTTCCCCTTCACTGGCTCCCCGCGCCGCCGCCAGGGCTGCCCGCGCTGCCCCCCTGGTGTGCGCCCTTGTGCTCCCAGGATGGGGCTCGCCTGGCGCGGGGAGGACGTATCTGCAGCTGGAGTGCGTCCTCTCGTCTGCCCTGGCGTGAAACCCTCCTGGCCTTTCCTGGGAAGCTCTCAGGTCACACACCACAAGGCAGGGAGCAGGAGCTGACTGAGCCTGTCCTCAGCAAGCAGAGGGGCAGTGCGGGGCGCCCGCAGCATCCTCCCTCCGCCCCCTAACCCCAGTCCTCCTCTAATTCTGCTGGGCTTTCCAACTCGGGACTTTATCTGTTGGTTCAGCTATAATATTCCCATCTTGGAAGCCCATCGTGGCTCTGGCATCTTGCAGCCACCGGGCACCAAGCAGACAGGGGCCACTTGTATCGTTTCCCACCTGCCCAGGAGCCTTCTTAGTGCTGGATAACTTCAGAAAAAATGTTTCCTTCCTAGCTGAGGTTAAAAAGTTGCTTTCGGCCCTAAAGGGTGGACTGGAGGTGTGAATGAAGGAGAGGATAACTGGTGAAAATGTACATACATCAGCAAAGTAAATGGCAAAATTACTTTTGATCACTGGAGACAATGAACACCAATGACCTAATTAAGGACTTTAAAAGCACGTGAAATTAAATGATGAGAGTGAGGTCACGATATAAAACAGCAGTCTGGAGTTTGTTCCAGGAAAAATGTTGAAAACCCCTTGACTAGAAACATGGTGGTTCTGAAAGATTAGAAAGAGATAGTATGTTAACATTAGTGATGTATTTTCTACTTAGTGTCTTCATACCTGTAACAGCGAGGCGCTCATACCTGTAACCGCCCTTTTTTTTTCTTCAGATGGCTGTGTGGTAAGATAGATTGTAGTGTCCTGTTTTATAGGTGAGGCACCTGAGGCAGGTGTGAATGGAGGAGGGGGTGATATATATCTTGCCTGATCCCTCATAGCTGGGACTAAGGATGAATCTTTCCCAGGATCCTAGATCAGGACCACATTATAGAATTCAGATGCAGATAGGAGGGAGACGTTTTTGGTGTGGTTTTTATGCTCTTAAGGCGAGAGGACACTTCAAAAATGGTTGCCTTGCTTTGGTTGTGTTTGGATTTACTCTTGGTGTTTTTTAAGTGATGTCAATCAGTTCCTTTGGAGCGATGCCAGACCTCTGAATTTTTCAGACACCTCTCAGACATCCTCATTTATTTTGAAGGGTGTGGAGAACTTCTCAGAAGATCTCAAAATAAAAGTAATCGTCTCTGACTCTAATTTTAGAGATAAGTATCCAGGTATATGTACCAGCACTTTGTGAAATCAGACAGCAAGACACTGCCAAGCTTTGGGTCGTCTTCTGAGGGTTTTCTGATGATGAGGAGCAGTTCTGAAGGGGAGTTTTTGCCACTGGTATTGTCTGTTAAGAGTTTGTGGGAGCAGTACCACAGAGACCCTGCCAAATCAGTCTCCCTCTATTAAACAATAGTGTCTGGTTGGGCTGTTTTGCCTCAACAGATGAAGGTTTGGTTCCTCATTTTGGTTCTCCTGTCGAACACTGACTCCTTTGTGATCTGCCTGGAATATGTGTATATCATTCACTGCTGAGAAGATGGCTTGCGCTGATTGGTTGTCCAGCCCTAGGCAACTGTTGTGATTTTTTTTGTTGAATGATAACAGTTCATCCCTGGCTAGGGTCTGGTGAGAGATCTGTGGAGATGTGAAGGAGTGAAAGCTTTATCCAGGGTGGTTTTCTTCGTTGCTGGCACCCTCTCAACAGTGTTGTATCACTTTGGCCTGTGAAGGCACTTTTAACTTCCTATTTTTTTTCCTGTCTCAATGGACAGCACATGGGCTTTCCTAACAAGGCTGCCTGCCTCGATGAAGAGCTGACAGATTCATATTGGTTGGTTTGACAGATGTCCTCTCTGGGGGGAAAGTTCAGAAATCGTAAAAGCAAAGTCAGTCCTCAATAAAAAGTCTATGTCAGCCCGATATGCATACAGGCAGCGTATTTCTACTGATGGCTTCCATCATCTCAAGGTTGTTTTTTTTTTTTTCCTAGCAAAAGGTTAAAATGCAAGTAAAATTCTGCTTTCGTGATTAATAAGTCACTACCGCAGTTGTGTCTGATGCTTCCTGTTTGCCCCATTTTAGTATTTCAGTTAAACTGGAAACATCTGAGCATAATGCTCAGATGGGCACTGTTGATGGCACCAGTGTGAAATTGGTGGGCAGGGGACAATTTGATGTCAGTGGATTTAGGGAGCTCTAAGGTTGTCAGCCCCTCTGGTCTCCACACACCAGGATTCCCTAGTCAGGGAACAGAATGAGGCTGTGCATCTGTAACAGCTGGGGTGAGCATTCAAAGTGATGCATGTGTGAAGGTTTTGCATTTATTCGGTGATGCTGGCTGAAATGCTGAAAGCAGCAGCCTAGAAGGGGAAGGTCAGACGTAGAGCAAATTGTAGGGGAGCATTTCTGTTGAGCTGAGCAGGACATTGAAATATAAGATCCTTCGTTCTGGGCTTATGACTGCCTGAATGACAATTCAGAAGAAATCATTTTTCTTCAGTGGCCCGTGTGCTCTTTGTATTCTGCTTTAAACGAGCCTCTTCCCTTCTGCTTTTCTACATTTCTTAATCCCTCAGCTCCCTGATAGAAATCCCTTGAGATTATGTGGCATGAAGAATAATTCTATGGCCAGTCTTTGTATTTTTACCCAATACTCATGTGAAGAAAGGCAGGGACAAAGATCAGAAAAGTGAAGCCTCATAAGGAGAAATAGAATTGCTCAAAATCTAAACCCCCTTTTCTTGACATCTAAGTCACTGCTTTTATTACTAACTTGTTCATGAAAACGATAAAGATTTTCTTCCCCAAACATGCCAATTTTGAATATAACAAAACCAGGGTAGCAGCTTTATTCATTTATTGTACCAATCAATTATTAATTGATATTGATTGTTAATGAAAGGCTAAAAGATGAGTAGCCTGCTGCCTAGACAAGTATGCTTCTGCCCATTTTCCAGATGTAGAAACGAAGGCAGACAACCCGTGATTTGTCCAGAGCAACAGCGCAAGTCCATGGTGTTTCCGTGTCACGTGTGGTGGCTTGTCCAGGCAGCAGGCAAATCACTTCACTTCTGTAATCATCAGGTGCCTCGTCTGTGAATGGGATCAGAAGTACTTCATGGGGCTGTTTTGAGTAGAAAATGAGAGGATATACGTAAAGTGCTAACCCCAGTGCCCAGCACAGAACATAGCGGCTGTAACTGTTGTTATTGGTGGTGTTGGTGGTAGCAGCAGTAATAGCAGTAGTAGTTGCCAATTACTGCATTGTGACTAAACCTGTTTTCTGTAAGATGATGTCAAGAAGGGTCAGACTGCCTGACAGCCCAGAGTCATTTTCTTATCGGCCCTTTACGGGGACAGTTCTTCAGTCTGAAAGCTTCAGCTGTCAGGTTCTCCCTGTCTTAGCACTATATACTGCCCTCGCCATACTCCAAATGAGCCTACCAAGGTCCAGGCTCTGCCCGGTTGACAATTTCAACTCTGAGCTGGAGACACAGCTGGGCCTGTCGAGGGGCTTCCTGCGTCCCACATGTGGTCAGGTAGGTTCCTGCATTAACCCTGGAGGTGAGGAAAGGGAAAATACTGTGTGGCATGTAGGTCAGCAAGGACTTGTTCTTTGGGGGATGAGGAGGGAGCATTTGGTTCTATAGGGTGAGGTTCCCACTACCACATGGCAGCCCCAGCTCACCACCCTTTCTCTCTCGTAAAGATGTCTTTGTCAGCTTCTCTCCAGGACTGTGTCTGGGGGCCCAGAATCTGCAGTCAGGGACTTGCAGATTTCCCTGTAATATCACAAGAAGCCAGGTGTGGTGGTGTACGTTTCTGTAGTCCCAGCTACTTGACAGGCTGAGGCAGGAGGATCACTTGAGCCCAGGAGGTCAAATAGCTATGGGCAACATAGCGAGACCCCATCTCTCAAAAGAAAAACATTTTTTTTTTAATCTCACAAGGGAAAAAAACAGTTTCATATTCTATTTTAAAGGCTTATTCTTCCCTTTAAAACAAAATAAAAATATAGCCTCTCACCAGGCTGCCGTTCCCTTTAAATAACATTTTGTTTTCTCTTGGGGAAGCTGACTTGATGGCCGAAGAGTCATTTCTAAAGTGAAGCTAGTTTTTAGAAAAAATAGATCACCGGATGTCAAGCCTCATGTGGAGCTCGGTTCAGATGAAAATGAAACCAGCAGGCCTGGCCTGGCAGCTCTGCACTTGACTTCAGGCTGGAGGCGAGAGGCAGAGTGTGCCTGGACCTTGCTCCATAACTGGTTGGCCCCACAGACTGCATTTGATAGATGCCTTAGTCATTTTCCAAGCAGCTTTGCTTAGGTGAGCAGAGCACTTTCCCTGGAAGGTGAGTCACTTATGCAGGGGTGTAGGTGACAGGCGATGTATTCCCCAGCACAGTTGCAGAGAAAGTCCTTGGTGAGGAGCCCTCTGCCAAAGATCACCCCCATCCCAGCCCCACAGGTATGGAGGGAGGGGGCAGGAGGCTTCTGGGGCCTGCGGACTGACAGTGGAGGGGGGATCGCAGATGGGGCACGGAGCTCAGATCAGCAGTGTCACTGACTCCTGAGTCCAGCCACCTTGAGGGTAGAAAATGGCCTGCTTCCAGTGACAGTCAGCAAAGAAGCAGGAGGGGAGCTTTGGTCCCGGGGAGCTGGGAAATCCCTTGGCAGAGAGCAGAGAGACACAAGCCCTATTTGGTGTGAAAGACCTTTTGGGAACGCTTTTCCACCTGCCTCCTTTTCAACCACCTGAGTTGGAGGCTCTGCAGAGCTCCAGTGATTGGAAGGTTAGATTAAACCCTGGATTTCAGGAAGCTTCAGGAATTCCAAGCCTGCCACCACCTCAGTTGTCTACACTTCTAGGACCAGGATTTGGACCCAGAAAGAAGCAGCAGGGGAACACCTGAGCCATCCTCCCCTCCCAGTTTGTGGTTACTGCAGCTTCTCCTGGCCCTCTTTTCACTAAAGCCACTATCAGGTGTCCATTAAAGCAGAGATTTCCTTCAGACACTGTTCTGGACTAGTGCAGTTGGTGTTGATCTTGACCTCTTATGGTTGGGAACACCTACAGTGTTCAGGACCACCTACAAGGAGGGCTTGACTTGAATGAAGCTGCAGCAGAGAAATGGTTATTCTCTTGCAAATGGTCTTGTTCCCTGTAGTAGGCAGACTCCCCCCCACTCCCCCAGCTCCTGTACCCATACCCCATCACTCTGGACCAAACCAGCAGTCGCTTCCTGCTGGCACGGCTAAGTAACTTTAACCTCACTGTCCAGAAAGAGCTATTAGGATTACAGCCTGGACATGATCATTCCCATTTTTTGCAATGAGAAAATGCAGAAGAGAAAATGGTGGCCCAAGGAAGGCAAGTGGGTTGCCCAAGCCCACTCAGCTGGTTAATGGCAGAGCCTGGACTAGAAAACCCAGACTCTTTTCATTGTGCTCTGCTGCCAGGGGATGAAGGAACTAGTCCTGAAGCAGGATTTTTTTTTTTTTACTAGCTGCTTCCTATCCCAGCCCTATCACTCTCAGTGTTTCTGCAAGCTGTGCCAGGCCTGGGAAGGGTGGAGCCACAGCAGCTGCTGCCCTGGGTCTAAGAAAAAGTAAACAGAAAGCTATTTGTTTACGCTGACTTATACCATAAGGTTCATGTAATCAGAAGGAGGTCAAGGTTGATAAGAAAATACAATTCTGGGCAGTGTTACCAGGAAGTCTCAAAGGTTGCCCACACCTTTAGGGCACTTTCCTACCAAGCCAAGCAGTATCTCACCTGGCATGGTAGAGTGGGTATTCAGTAACTTTCAATGATTGATTACAGGGGTCTAAACCCACGGTGCACAGAACTCTTCTGCACCTTTCTTCTGTGCAGGAGGGGCATGCAGGTGGTCAGAAAGTCCAAAGTAACCACTCTGGGTGCTATCCTAGCCCGTCTGCCTGGCTCTTCTCAGTGAGAGGCTCTTCCCTGTGGGCAAAGCATGATGTCATATCTGGATGGTGGCCCCTGTAAATGCAAAGAATTATTGTGGCCAAAACCCACCACCCACCTTCTGCTGACATTGATGTTTACTTTTACTGGGCCAGAATTAAAAGGTAGGTGTTTCTGGTCGATACTAGTGATAGCCAGGAGGCTTGGGAGGAAAAGGAGGCTTAGCCAGCCTCCAGTGAGGATGTGGTTGCCAATTAAGATTACAAATGGAGTCCTTCAGCCAAGGGAGTTAATTGGACCAACCAGGCTCCTTGAGTCCTGCCCAGCAGTCTCCACTGGCAGATACTGTGCCTGGAGAGGCAGGAATCGCTTTGTAGTGATCAATGTGAAGGGTAGAGTCCTGCACCACTCCCCTCTAGCATGTATTAGATACATGCAAATATATGCAAATCTGAGCCCACATGGGTGTTGTCCAGTTCAGAAGGGTTATCTTCTCAAGCCATTAGAAGTAATTGGATCTCTAGGTCAGCATTTGGGAAAGGGGATGGCAGGAGTGGCTCTGCAGCCAGTTTGCAGGGCACCTGTTTATGGGGGTGCAGTTAGAATATAGCCACCAAGCTGTGACTCCCTCCCCTCTAGCCTGCCAGGTGATTGGACAGTGTGGACACATGTGTTCCTGTCCAGCCAGGCTTCAGAGCCTGTGGCACTCATTTATTCCTCAGAAGTGTGTCTGTCTTTTCACTCAGGAACCCTTACCAAGTGTGTCAAATGGGCTAGCTTCTGCTAGATGCTAGAAAACTGAACACAATTGAGGCACCAACCCTGGAGGACCTCGCCACGGCAGGGGGAAGCTGGGCATGGAAGCAGACACCTCACAGCCCTGGTGCTGGTCAGGAGCCATGACTGTAGGAGCTAGAGGGAGCGAGGAAGCCACCATGCACAGCCCGGTGGCCCTCCTTGTCCAGCCTGAGCCAGTGCTAACTCAGGTATAAGCATCTTGGATTCTGCAGGTTCCTGGGTGGCACCCCCTTGCCATTTCTCTCATCCCGGGATCTTGTACGACTTGTCAGCTTGGAGTGGGAGCTTGGTAACAATTGGGAAACTTCAGCACTCTGGGGGAAAGAAGTACATTTTCAGAAGCTGAGGGACAGTCAGGAGAAATGTGCTCATATGTCACTTGGGCACAGTGGCTCATGCCTGTAATCCCAGTGACTTGGGAGGCTAAGGCAGGAGGATTGCTTTTTAGCCCAAGAGTTAGAGACCAGCCTGGACAACATAGTGAGACCCACCTAAAATTTTTTTTTAAAACTAGCTGGGCATGGCCAGGTGCAGTGGCTCACATCTATAATCCCAGCACTTTGGGAGGCCAAGACAGGCAGATCACTTGAGGCCAGGAGGTCAAAACAAGCCTGGCCAACATAGTGAAACCCCATCTCTACTAAAAATACAAAAATTAGCCAGGCATGGTGGTGGGCGTCTGTAATCCCAGCTACTTGGGAGACTGAGGCATGAGAATCACTTGAACCTGGGAGGCAGAGGTTGCAGTGAACCGTGATTGCACCACTGCATTCCAGCCTGGGCGACAGAGAGAGACTGTGTCTCAAAAGAAAAATTAGCTGGGCATGGTGGTGCATACCTGTAATCCTAGCTACTTCAGAGGCTGAGGTGGGAGAATCACTTGAGCTCAGGAGTTGGAGGCTGTAGTGAGCTGTGGGTCACCACTGCATTTCCAGGCTGGGTGACAGAGTAAGACCTCTTCACAAAACAGAAAATATGTTTTAAAGTAGAATCAGACAGTGAGTAGCCAGCTAATGAAGACATGACTGACCACCTCCCAACCTTCCATGCAGGAATTGAGAGAGCAGTGACCACACTGGCACATCCCACGGGCTTGGTACCACTAGAGAGTTGTAGGCAGGAAGATCAAGCCAGTGCTTCTAGGTAACTGGGTTCAGCATTCCAAGAAGGGCTTTCAAGGGTTTCAACAGCAAAAGCTCTTGGTCACGCTCATATTCCCGCTGGCCAGCACAGTTCCTGAAACATGGTAGCCGCTGGTTAAGTATTTGCTGTTGAGTGAAAGTACAAGACTTGAATCCAAACTCCTCCTGCTAGGCCCCCTGCTGGCCTGGGGGAGGACAAGACAGCTGCAAGCTGTTTCATGGTTTACCCTCTTTAACCAAGGAATCATGTGAGATCCTCTGAGAATATTCCTCCTCATGCCCCATGTCCCAAGCCCTTTTCTCCCTTCCCAGGGGAGGACAAGAATATGACCCCTTATTATAAAGGGACCCCTCTGCCACTCATGTCCTCAAGTGGATTACTGGGGCCAGCTTGTCAAAGAGCATGTGGGGCAGCATCTGAAACAAGGCCAAGGTCAAGGTTCCCCTGCCGCAGGGTGGAGCTGGACCTGTGCCTCCTTCATGCGCTGGAAGCCTTCCGTGGAAAGCCAAGCTCTTTGGGTTTCTTGTTTATTCTGAAGTTCCTCAAACTAGTTCCTCAATTTCAGAACCAGTCACCAGTGACTACAGTGAACTTGAATTCTCCTATACAGAGAGCCTGAGCCTGTCTTCATCTCTGAACACAGGTAGACGCTGCTTGAAGCCACTCCCACCTCTGAAAACCAGATTTCTAAACCCAGAAAAGAGCGGTGGGTGGTTGTATTTCAGCAAGATTGACCGTAGCCTAGGGAACTTCTTGCCCAGAATCTACCCTGAAAGGTTAAATAAGGAGAGTTGTTTTTCACAACCAAAATGCTGCTTCTAACGATGATCTCAAAGCTTGGCAAGATCACAAAGTACGTTTTGACTCATCAAAGAAACTGGCTGTGTTTCACATGATTTTAGTGTCAAGGGCAATTTATGGCCTTGTAATCTTTGGAAATTGGTCATTGTTAAGTGGTATACATGGCAGGCCCCACTTAATCAGAATATTCAGTTACACAAAATACCCTAACTTGCAGATTTCAATGACACTTGAAATTTTTTTTTTTTTTGAGATGGAGTCTTGCTGTGTCGCCAGGCTTAAGCGCAGTGGCGTGAACTCAGCTCACTGCAACCTCTGCCTCCCAGGTTCAAGTGACTGCCCTCCTCAGCCTCCTGAGTAGCTGGGACTACAGGCATGCGCTACCATGCCCAGCTAATTTTTGTATTTTTAGTAGAGATGGGGTTGCATGTTGACCAGGATGGTCTCAATCTTTTGACCTTGTGATCCACCCACCTTGGCCTCCCAAAGTGCTGAGATTACAGGCATGACCCATCACACCTGGCTGACACTTGAAAATTTTTTAATTTTTCTTTTTTTTTTTTTTCTTCTTTTTAGTTTTTGAGATAGAGTCTCACTCTGATGGCCAGGCTGGTGTGCAGTGGTGCAGTCTTGGCTCACTGCTGTCTCTGCCTTCCAAGTTCAAGCGATTCTCATGCCTCAGCCTGAGTAGCTGGGATTACAAGTGCCCACCACCATGCCTGGCTAATTTTTGTATTTTTAGTGGAGATGGCATTTTGCCATGTTGGCCAGGCTGGTCTCAATCTCCCAACCTCAGGTAATCCACCTGCCTCGGCCTCCCAAAGTGCTGGGATTATAGGCGTGAGCCACCCTTCCCAGCCTGAAAATGTTTTTATACAACCTACATTAAACATTCCTTGCTGCTTATTGTATAAAATTAAGTGCACATGTGGCAGGTTTTTATCTCAATACTGCTTTGCCCCACATGTTGTCCTGCATTCCAATTCCATACCTCTGTGGACCCACGATGCCTCCTGTGGCATCTTTTCTATTTGCTGTTGGCTCTCTCTGTGCAAAAGCTTTAAAGCTTGAATTGAAAATACCATCGTAATACTTCTCTTTTAAAGCTTATAAAATGCCCTATATCAGGGGCCTGGGGACAAAGTACTGATAAAATCTATGAAGATAGCAAATGATGCTCAAGTCTTTGTTTTAAAAAGAATGGTAAATAGGCACAAGAAGCCTGGGGCCAGCCTTTATAAAATGAGTGGCAAATTTGCATTTGTTGTAGAGTTTCTCCTTGGAATGGGCTCGGCTTTGCCAGGCCTGGGTAGGCTGAGAACACAGGCCCACCGCAAGTCCAGCTTGTGTCTTTTTCTTCCCTGTTGTCATTTTAAAGTTGCTTTTTTCCAGAACATAGGCTGGCTGTCGTTCATGCTTCCTAATGAAGGTGCTTCCTCCCAGGCCAGTCCCTGGGTTTCTCACTAACAAACCTTTGACTTGTGACAGCTTCTGCATCTGGGTCCCAATTTTTAAAGCTTAGATCTTTTGGAAGTAGATAGAGTGTCATGGTTAAGAGTATGAGCTTTGACATAAAAGACCCTTGTGCAAATCCTGCTGCTACCACTTCCCTGCTACATGGCTTTGGGCAAATTACTTGGCCTACTGAGGCCCAGTTTCTTCTTCCTTGTAGAGGGATAACATTAGTGCCTTGTGCACAGAGTTGTGAGGATTCGAGAAAAAAATATATGCATTACCTAATACATAGCAAATAAAGGCTGCCATTATTCATTTGTATGATTATTAGCAACCCGCATGTAATTATGTGTATACAAATAGCAGATTGTTGTAACACCCAAAGATGACCACAGGACAACTAATTTCAGCTTTAGCTGCCAAGGAATTGTGGGTTCCAGTTCATCATGGAGAGCTGAGGCACTGCCAGTGGAGACAAAAGCCAAATGGGGTGTGCAGAATGCTCTTCAAAGAACATCTTCGGCCGGGCGCAGTGGCTCACGCCTGTAATCCCAGGACTTTGGGAGGCCGAGGTGGGTGGATCACGAGGTCAGGAGTTCTCGACACCAGCCTGACCAATATGGTGAAACCCCGTCTCTACTGAAAATACAAAAATTAGCTGGGTGTGGTGGCGCACGCCTGTAATCCCAGCTACTCAGGAGGCTGAGGCAGGAGAATCACTTGAACCCAGGAGGTGGAAAATGCAGTGAGCTGAGATCATGCCACTGCACTCCAGCCTGATGACAGAGCAAGACTCTGTCTCAAAAAAACAAAACAAAACAAAAACAACATCTTCATGGGTTCTTGCCGACCTCTCTGTCCCTCTGCTCTCAGGATTCTCCTCCTTCTCCTTTGACCGCATCTGTTCCAGACTTTCTGTCTGATGCCAGGACTGCTGGCTAGAAGCTGTGGGAGGTGGGTTTCAGCTCTTCACAGCAGCAACTTGCAAGCAACTTACACTTGTAGACTATGGCTCACATCTGTAATCCCAGCACTTTGGGAAGCTGAGGGGGGCAGATCACTTGAGACCAAGAGTTCAAGACCGGCCTGGCCAAGATGCAAAAACCCATCTCTACAAAAGAATAAATAAAATTAGCCGGGCGTGGTGGTACATGCCTGTAATCCCAGCTTCTTGAGTGGCTGAGGCATGAGAATAGCTTGAACCTGGGAGGTGAAGGTTGCAGTGAGCCGAGATCGTGCCACTGCACTCCAGCCTGGGTGATATTGAGCTTCTATCTCACAAGAAAAGAAACATAAAACAAAAAAACTTTACACTTCAGTCATGCGAAGGTCTGACTACTCATCTTGTAGCAGCTTCTGTCTCACTGGAGGTTCCACTGCTGTTTACAGAGTGCCCACTGCCTGCCAGGCACTGTGCTATGTAATTTAAACATTGTTCCTTGCATTGAGTCACCCGGTAAAATTCTGTCATGTAGGTTTAAGGATCCCCATATTACAGATGAGTCTCAAATAAGTGACCTGCCCATGGTCACACACCAGAGTATTGAGAAACTCAAGATTCAAACTCAGATCTTCTGATTCCAAGGCCATCCTGTCATGTAGCTGAATGGCCATTCCTCAGGATTAGTATGTAATATTTGGAATAAATGGGCCTTTCTGGTCCTAAGGTCATTTTGATTCCTTTACGATTTATCTATCCATCTATCCATTTTCTCCTCATCTAGACTGTAAGCATGTTGAAGGCAAGGATAGCATCTTCACAGCAAATAACTACTATAATGTTTGGAAACCACCCATGCCTAACCTCCGACGCTGCCCACTTCTCTGACACACAGAAGCAGTTGAAAAGAGAGAACCCATTAACAAAAGAGTCACCCAGAAATTCTAATCCCAGGAGTTTACCACCTAGGATTCCTTCTACAAGTACACATAAATGTGAATAAGAGTAGGGCTTTTTGCTTTATTACTTATAAGTGAAAAATTTGAAACAAAGTTTATTCATAGAAGAACAGGTGGCAAAATGATGGTGCATCTGTACCATGCAATCTTATGGAGCCTTAAAAAGAATGAAATAGAGGCCGGCCATGGTGGCTTACGCCTGTAATCCCAGCACTTTGGGAGGCCAAGGCGGGTAGATTGTTTGAGGTCAGGAGTTCAAGGCCAACATGGTGAAACCCCATCTCTACTGAATATATAAAAATTAGCCAGGCGTGGTGGCAGGTGCCTGTAATCCCAGCTGCTCAGAAGGCTGAGGCAGGAGAATCACTTGAATTTGGGAGATAGAAGTTGCAGTGAGCCAAAAACAGGCCACTGCACTCCAGCCTGGGCAACAGAGCGAGATTCCATCTCAAAAAAAAAAAAAAATAATAAGAGAATGAAATAGATCTACATGTGCTGAGATGAAATAGTATTCATAATATCTCGTTAAGTAAAAGAAGCAAATTGTATGATATTACATCTGTATAAATCCCATATTTCTTTTAAAAATAGTCCCAAACTATATGTTTGTATATGTATAGTAGTTAGAGCTAGAAGGATTTACATGAAACTTAAGTGTTTTTTATGTTGCAAGGAGGAAATGGTGCTGGCATTTTTTTTTATATATACAATTTTGTTTACATTTTTATAATGAACAAGTATTATTTCAGTATTTGGAAAAAAAAAAAATTGAGACAGAGTTTCACTCTGTCGCCCAGGCTGGGCTGAGGTACAATGGTGCAATCTCGGCTCACTGCAACCTCTGCTTCCTGGGCTCAAGCGATTCTCCTGCCTCAGCCTCCCAAGTAGCTGGGATTACTGGTGCCCACCACCACACCCAGCTAATTTTTGTATTTTTAGTGGAGACGGGATTTCCCCATGTTGGCCAGGTTGGTCTTGAGTTCCTGACCTCAAGTGATCCACATGCCTCGGCCTCCCAAAGTAATGAGATTACAGGTGTGAGCCACCACACCTGGCCTGAAATAAAAATTTTAAGCAAGGTTAAAGATCATATATAAGAAAGATAGGAGAGGCTATTTAGGACAACTGGCCTCCCTTGGGTTTCCCAGACTGGGACTAACCCTGCGCTCCCAACCCTTTGTGCAAGCAGTTGAGAAAGGGCAGGTTTTTTTCTCTCTGGTCCAATTCTGCTGTTTTTCTCTCTTTATGGGGCTACTCGTGCCCAGGGGCATCTAGTACATCCAGCACTAGCAAGGGCCTGTAACCACACATGCATTTGCCATTGGATAAATCAAAGCAGGAAGAAACGCCCATCTTCTGAGCACCTTCCTACGTATTGAGTCACAACTGATAAAACTCTCAGTCCCCAGCAGAGAGCAAGGGAGGGAATGAAATGAAAACCAAAACCAGGAAGGGCAAGCTTGCCCATCTTGAGCCTTCCGTTTTAGCAGCCCAGCTGCCAGAACTCAGTGACCAGAACAGAAGAGCCACAGACGTTCTGTGAAGCTTCCTGCCTGCACATGGGTGTGTGCTTGCGTGTGTGTGCATATGCATTCTCGGGGTTAGAGAAAGCAGCTCATTACGTATTTATAAAGCCCCAGTATCAAGTGTGGACCCAATGCCTCCTAAATTCTCATCCCATGCATGCCAAGAGATTCTTTTTTAGTTATAGTTGTTTTCATGATAAAAAGTAATACTTGGCCGGGTGCGATGGCTCACACCTATAATCGCAGCACTTTGGGAGGCTGAGGCAGGCGGATCACCTGAGGTCAGGAGTTCGAGACCAGCCTGGCCAACATGGTGAAACCCTGTCTGTACTAAAAATACAAAAATTAGGTGGGCATGATGGCAGGTGCCTGTAATCCCAGCTGCTCAGGAGGCTGAGGCAGGAGAATCTCTTGAACCCAAGAGACGGAGGTTGCAATGAGCCAAAATTGCGCCATTGCACTGGGTAACAAAGTGAGACTCCATCTCATAAAAATAAAAACAATAGTAAAAATAAATAAAAGTAATACCTACAGAGTAAACCAGTGGAGGGAGATACAAGAAACTGTTAACGGGATCTCCCTAGAGGAATGGGGGAAGGGAGGGAAAGACTCATGCTTTTCACAACACCCCTTCTGTGTTTTTTTTTTTAACCACTTAGAAACATTATCTGTTAAAAATGAGAACCAAGGCCGGGCTCAGTGGCTCATGCCTGTAATCCCAGCACTTTTGGGGGCTGAAGCGGGTGAATCTCGTGAGCTCAGGAGTTGAAGACCAGCCTAGGAACCACGGCGAAACCTGTCTCTACCAAAAGTACAAAAAATTAGCCAAGCGTGCTGGCACGCACCTGTCCCAGCTACTCAGGAGACTGAAATGGGAGGATTACTTAAGCCTGAGAGGCAGAGGTTACAGTGAGCTGAGATCGTGTCACTGCACTCCAACCAGGGTGACGGAGTGAGACTGCATCTCAAAAAGAAAAAAATGAGAACTGAGAAAACGAATACATGCTCACTGAAAAAGTAGAAAAATTAGAACAGTATAAAAATAAATATTAAACCATCCATAAGCCCACCACCAAAAAAGAACCATTGCTATATGACTGAGCTAGGTGTCTGCATTTTTATAAATGTCATTGTAATATACAGGCACGTGTATATAGGGTCATACTTTAGATATATTTCTGTATCCTCTTTCTACTAATATAATATCCCATTTTTCCATATTGTTAAAATGATTAATAAACATTTATAGTGGATGTTCCGTGATTTATTTAATAATTATCCTTCCCCTGTAATTAGACTTTTTGTTGTTCCAGTTTTTTACTGTTATAGAAATACTGTGAACTTTTTTTGAGACAGGATCTCACTCTGTTGTCCAGGCTGGAGTTCGGTGGAGTGATCATGGCTCACTGCAGCCTCAAACTCCTAGACTAAAGGGATCCTCCCACCTCAGCCTCCTAAGTAGCTAGGACTACAGGCGCATGCAGCCATGCTCAGCTAATTTTTGTATTTTTTTGTAAAGATGAGATCTCACTATATTGCCCAGGCTGGTCTCAAACTCCTGGGCTAAAGCCATCCTTGTGCTTTGGCCTCCCAAAGTGCTGGTATTACAGGCATGAGCCACCACGCTCAGCCCTGAACATCTTTGATTATGCTTTTTTCTGTTTTGTTTTGTTTTGTTTTTAATTTGTTCCCTACCTAGATTGCAATTCTGTGAGTTGTGCACACAAACAGTGGGTATCTTCACTTGGTATGATGCTTTATTGTGCCTGGAGTTCCTTCATCTACATTATTTCCTTGAATGAGTAAAAGGAAGTGGGAGTGTGATTAAGGACCAGGAGGAAGGTAAGGAGAGAGGAGACCAGGTGCTGTGGGCAGGCAGAAAAGGAGGCGGTTATGCAGGAAAGCTGATGGGAGGGGCTTCCTGGGTGGAGGCTGAGCCTTGCCTCTGAAAGACAAGCAGGATGTATGGGGTGGCCCACACAACAGCATGGCACACGTGAGGCCCAGAGACTTGAGTAGCCAAGGGGTTGTGGAATGATCCGATTGGCCAAAGCCAAACCCTGTGTTTGGGGAAACAGTGGCCAGAAAGATTATGGACCACAGAGTTGGGACTGAGCCCATAAGCAGTGCAGAGCCAGCAGATGCCTTTGAGCTTGAGGTTGTCTTAAGCACACAATGTTTCAGGATTTGCTCAGTACTCCAGAGTGGGAGGGCAGAGAGAAGCTGGAAGTGGATAAGACCAGCGCCAATAGAATAGATGTGAAGGAATTGCCCTCAACATCCAAAGGGGACTTGTAGACAGTAGTTTCTGTATGGCTAGGGCTGGCCAGCCATCCTCAGGCATGTGTTGGGAATGGAGGACAGTCGGAAACTTCACCCCATAAATTGTATTTACCCTGCAGTTTGACCTGTGGAATTGGCAGCAAGACTGAGTTTTGTTGTTGTGGTTGTGGTGGTGGTTGTTGTTGTTGTTGTTGTTGTTTGAGATGACATCTCACTCTGTCGCCCAGGCTGGAATGCAGTGGCGCGATCTCAGCTCACCACAACCTCCACCTCCAGGTTCGAGCGATTCTCTCACCTCAGCTTCCCAAGTATCTGGGATTACAGATGCACACCACTATACCTGGCTAATTTTTGTATTTTTAGTAGAGATGGGGTTTCACCATGTGGGCCAGGCTGGTCTTGAACTCCCAACCTCAAGTGCTCCGCCTGCCTCAGCCTTCCAAAGTGCTGGAATTACAGGTGTGAGCCACCACGCCTGGCCAAGACAGTTTTGGATGGCATATCAGATTTGTTTCTTTTTAATAATTGATCTGTAAGATTTTAATTATTAATGTACCTTCACATTTCATATCCTCCTTAATGGGAAATGCTTATGCAGAAATTGCTCTCTTGGGAAGCAGGCTTCAAGCTGGCCACTGAGTCCCGTTTTGAGGTTCCTCCGGCTACATTTCACTCACAGTGAGTGCAGGCCCCAGTAAGGCCCCTTCCTCCTTCCTCAGACGTCTGTTTCTATGTCCCAGTGATCACCTGGCCACCCTCCCTCAAACCTGTCAGAAGCCTGTCACTTGTCAGATTGTTGGTTCAGGCCAGGGTTGAGGCTCTGTACCAATGGCAGGATTTTCTTTTCTTTTTTTATTTTTCTTTTTTCTTTATAAAGATGCAGCCTTGTTATGTTATACAAGCTGATCTCAAACTCCCAGGCTCCCAGGCTCAAGTGATCCTCTTGTCTCAGCCTCCCAAAATGCTGGGATTACAGGGATGAGCCATTGTGCCTGTGGGTTCTGTCATCTGGAACTTTATCCCCAAGAGTGTGAGGAATGTGGAATTATACCCACCTCACTCATATGAGAATTTAAACCCTGGGGGTAGATGAGGGCCAAGTATGTGTCAATAGTTTGATACCTGAACTTCATCTGCAGCCTCCTTTCCTGGGACTGCCTGACTTACACTTACACTGACAACTTCAAGCTGCTAGTGATTCCTGCATAGACTTACCTCTGTGCCTTACCTTTTGCCATCCCCTCTCCCAGAACGCCCTCTCCTTTTTCTTGGGCAGGTCTTACTCACTGCTTGAGACTCAGCCCAGGCATCATCTCCTGGGCTGGACTAGGTGTCCCTCTGTGTTCCCGTCCCATCTGCTGTGTGTCTATGTCTCTCCCTGCATCCCTGTATTGTACTCAACTTTTCTAACTTCTTGTCTTTTTCCCCCAGCAGACTGTAAGATCCTCAAGGGACAGTGTCTTCTTCCTCAGTGTATTGCTAGCACTTGGCACAGGGCCCAACACCCAGCAGACCCAATACATACCCAGGGACTGCCATGTATAAGATCCTTGCTCTGCAGCTAAATAGGACACTCTGGAGCCAAGACCTTACTCAACATGAAGCCCCAGCCTGCCTCCAGTCATTGGATTTGGAGGCTCTTTGTTGGGTACCTAGAACTCTAGAAGTAATTATATCTTTTTGTCTTAAGTATTTTGTCTGATATGAATATTACCTTTTTTTGGTTAATATTGGCCTGGCACATGTCTTTCTACCTCTTTTTTCGAACTTTTCTGGATAATTTTGGTTTGTTTCTTAGAATAGTCAACATCTAACTGGATCTTTTAAAATCCTATCTGATTGGCTGTTTTGTAATCTACTCACATGTATTGTAGTTAATGACATGTTAATATTTTGCCTTATTTCTGCCATCTTAACTTGTGTTTTTATTTTATATTTATTGTTCTTTTGCTTCTTTTTTCCTCCTTTCCTTGACTTTTATCAGATTGAGAGCATTTTCTATTTTTCCTTCTTTACCTTTCTGGTCTGAATTATATTTCTGTTATTTTAGTCATTACTCTTAAATCAACATACATATTTAACTGTAATTTTTTCGAATAAAATTTAAATGTTTTTCTACAAAAAGTCCCCAAAAAGGCAGGATCATATTACTTTTTACCCACTGAACAACCCGTTTTACCCTTCTTCCTTATTATTAGTGTCTAGATTCTCATGTTTTAAAATTTTTTTTTTATTTTATTTTATTTTTTTTTTCGAGACGGAGTTTCGCTCTTGTTACCCAGGCTGGAGTGCAATGGCGCGATCTCGGCTCACCGCAACCTCCGCCTCCTGGGTTCAGGCAATTCTCCTGCCTCAGCCTCCTGAGTAGCTGGGATTACAGGCACACGCCACCATGCCCAGCTAATTTTTTTTTTTGTATTTTTAGTAGAGACGGGGTTTCACCATGTTGACCAGGATGGTCTCGATCTCTTGACCTCGTGATCCACCCGCCTCGGCCTCCCAAAGTGCTGGGATTACAGGCTTGAGCCACCGCGCCCGGCCTTAAAATTATTTAAAGTGGCCAGCTGTGGTGGTTCATGCCTATAATCCCAGCACTTTCAGAGACCAAGGCAGGCAGATCACCTGAGGTCAGGAGTTCAAGACCAGCCTGGCCAACATTGGGAAATCCTCTCTCTACAAAAATTGGCCAGGCATGGTGGTACATGCCTGTAATCTCAGCTACTGGGGAGGCTGTGACAGGAGAATCACTTGAACTGGCTGAGGTTGTAGTGAGCTGAGATCACCACTGCACTCCAGCCTGGGCAACAGAGCAAGACTCCATGTCAAAAAAATAAGATTTAAACTAATTTTTCATACTCAACTATTAATTATATTGACCAACATATTATATGAGTTCCTGTGCCTACCATTGGTTTTTTTTTTCTGGTTTACTTTTCTTCTTTGCAAAGCACATCCTTCAGTGGTTCTTTCAGTGAAGGCAGTGCCACCTTATCCAGAACTCTGTTTGTATACGTGTATATTACAGGTGGATTTGTTTGATCATTTCAAGAAAATGAAATGACCTATTAAAACCAATCAAGTTAAGTCATAACACCCCAGGAGGATATACTGATATGACTGAACTATAAGTCTGACAAATTGATGTCTGACTCAGCCCTGAATGATGAGACCCCCTCATCGGTAAGGGGTCTTCTGCTTCCTGGCTACATGGGCTAAGAAATTATTACCAACAGTAGATGGGCAAATGCTAGGGGTAGTAGTATCCACATGGGTAATAATACTGCTCAGTTCCTGGATGTTCTAGATGCTTCTGCCAACCAGATTTTATTCTAGGAGGGAACTGGAGATCCTTGGGTCCCAAGAGAATGGGCCAAGAGTGTCCTGGCTTGAGTCCATCCAACTCCATGTTGGATGCTCTAATTGTATAAATTGAGCCTCATTTGTTACTGTAGGTAATGTAGCTCTCTAAGCCTTAATTTCTTCATCTGTAAAATGGAGATAATATTGTCAACCTTGCAGGGTTAGTGTGAAATGCATCAGCAAGGCAGACAAAGTTCCTGGCACAGTACCCCATACACAGAAGACATTTATGGACAGTAGTGGGCTGTTACATTCCCTGGCACTTGGGAGACACTCATTGAATATTATGGAGTGGATGCAGAAGCCTACCATAAAAGGCTTCATTGATAAAGGATAAGTGAGATCTGGGCAGACACTGGTAAGGAAGGAAGACAAGCAGGCACTCCCTGTGGGAGGAACAGGGTGGACAGAAGAGAATTGGAGGCTTGCCCAGTGATGCCCTGTTCAGGCAAGTGAGGGATCAGTCTGGAACAAACTAGGGGAAGGGCTGCAGGAAGGGCAGAGAGGGTAGAAAGGGGAGTCAGAGTGAGCATATATGGGGACTTCTAGGTCCTCCTGGCCAGATGGCTGTTTTGCCAGGCCAGCTTGCTCTGCCTAACACTTGCCCTTAGTTCCCTTCTTTTTTTTTTTTGAGACAGGGTCTTGCTCTGTTGCCCAGACTATGGAGTGCAGTGGTGCAATCATAGCTCACTGCAGCCTTGACCTCCCAGGCTCAAGCAATCCTACTTCATGCTCCCAAGTAGCTAGGACTACAGGCATGTGCCACCATGCCTGGCTTATATTTTAATTTTTTGTAGCAATGAAGTCTCACTATGTTGGCCAGGCTGGTGTCAAACTCCTGGCCTCAAGTGATCCTCCTGCCTTGGCCTCCCAAAGTGCTGAGATTACAGGCGTGAGCCACCATGCCGGGCCCAGCCCCTCACTTTGGATAGGTAGAGGCTTGCCTAGTATGGCCTGGTGGCCAGGCAAGCTGAAGGTTTAAAAGAGGAAGTCGGGAGAAGATTGGTTTTTAACCAATATCTTATTAAGGAAGTTGAGTCATTCTACTTCTGCTATTTATCCCCTCTGGGCATTCTGAGAAGGACAAGTTTTTACTTCCAGATGAAATAGTCATGAGAGGGATTTGCCCTGACCCCTTGGAGGCATTTTCAAGATGGCCCTATAAGACAGATTTTTATTTCGCTTTCGTGCATGGAGAATCAAGCCTCCAGATATTGAATGAGCTAGGTAAGGCTCAAGATACCTTGGCTATTTGGTGCTGAACAGAGAAGTCCCATCGTCTCAGTGATGGCTTTTAGTAGCCTGGTGACAGACATAGGAATGAACATTCATTTAGCCTCTTCTGTTGGCCAGTCAACCCGATTGGCATTTCATGTACTCTTCTTCATTCGGTCCTCAAAACAGCACTGAAGGAGCTAAGAGAAGAAACTCAGAGAAGTGAAGTGGCCAGCTCAAGGTTTAGATGTCGGCTTAGGAGGCAGCAGCCTGCATTCAGCCCCACCTCTGCAACCTGCGACTGCATAACTCTTGGTGTGCTATTAAACTTCCCTAAGCCATGTCTTCATGTCTGAAAATGAGATGACAGTAGGTGCTTCGTAAATATCGACAGCTAGTGTTCTGAACTGGAGTCAGCCGGCCCTCATAATCCTGACAGATGGAACCTCATTCTCAGAACTAGAAGGAACCTCAAAAGATTTCCTAAGCCACTGGTTTCCAGACCTGTTCTTGGAGAACTAGGATTTTGTAGAGGTTCTCGGTGGATGAAGGGACACTGAGCGTGTGGAGCTCTTTCAGCTAGGGCAACAGTTTCTAATGTGAGTTACATGCCAGTTGCATGCATCTAGTTCTTTTAGTTGTTGGAAGTTAGGTATGATTTCATTTGACAAAAGTGGCCCCATTGCTCTTATTAAAAAGTAAAACAAAACAAAACTTGCTAAGGCTAGAACCTATAACTTCTGGTTCCCAGTCTGCCATTTTTACTATGATGTGTTTGCTGTTAGGTTATCATCTTTGAAGATCAACATTTATGCTTTTGTACCTTCCAGTGAATCAAAAATTTGTCTACCATAAACCCCATTCCTAGGAACAGAAATTTTGCTGTCAGAGAAAACATCACTCTCATCACCTCAGAACAGCACCGTACAGGAGAACGTTCTGCAGTGCCTTCGTCACCCTTGGGTGTGGTAGCTAGTGTAACAGGAACTGATTTTAAAATTTTACTTCATTGTAATTAAATGTAAATGGCCACATGTTGCTAGTGGCTACCATTTTGGACAGTGTCACCTTGAGTATAGAGCAGGGGTCAGGCAGCAGTCCCTGGCCCTTTGGCATCGGAATCATCCAGAGAACTTGTCAAAAGTACAGATTCTGGGCCCAATGCCCAGTGACCCTGGTTCAGCAGGCCTAGGAGGAATGCATAAGAACTTATCTGGTTATTCTAATCTGTGGTCAGATTGGAAACTGCCCCATAGGAGAGCTCTTCCTCGGAGTGGAAGAATAGAGCCAGAATCAGGCTCTATTTAGCCCCAACCCTGATCTTCCAGGGAGACTAGAGCAACCTTCTGGGGAATGGCAGACCCTGGGAGAACCTGTTGAAAGTTATGGACCGAGTCTTCCCTGGAAAAATGCAAATTATATTTTCCTCCCTGAATCCATCCTTGAACCCAGATTAAGAACTCCTCAGCCGGGCGCGGTGGCTCACGCCTGTAATCCCAGCACTTTGGGAGGCCGAGGCGGGTGGATCACGAGGTCAAGAGATCGAGACCATCCTGGTCAACGCAGTGAAACCCCGTCTCTACTAAAACTACAAAAAATTAGCTGGGCATGGTGGTGCTTGCCTGTAATCCCAGCTACTCAGGAGGCTGAGGCAGGAGAATTACCTGAACCCGGGAGGCGGAGGTTGCGGTGAGCCGAGATTGCACCATTGCACTCCAGCCTGGGTAACAAGAGCGAAACTCCGACTCAAAAAAAAAAAGGAACTCCTCATACAGCTGTGCCCAGGGGTTGATCCCAGTAATTCCTATCCCCAGCCTTCTCTAGGAGGTCATTGAGGCATCACAGAAGAAAGAACCAGCAGTGTCTATGTATTGGGCCTCAAAGATTATGGGGTGAATTCTGCTCCTTTCCTTTCGTCTTCTGTTGTGGTAGGCTTGTGGGTAAGCCAGGTGGGTTTGGCTGTTGCCACCGCTCATGTCCTCAACTCATGCAGAGCAGAGGGCCCGATGCATTTGGAGCCTGAATGAAGCTGGGGAGAGTGGGCTGAGGAATGGATCAGGAGTTTGACTTGCCTTCAAAGGCAGAGACATAACTGGAACCCACTTCATCCTCCCAGCTCGCTGCAGGAGGGAGAAAGGGCAAGGCTGCAGGGCCACGAGCTGGGGTGACAGCCAAAGGCCAAAGTCCAGGGCTGGGCAGGACCCCTAGCCAGAAGCCCTGGGCTTAGTACAGAAACACAATTTTTATAGACCCAAACGCAAATTGAAGTGGGGAAGGAGGAAGGGAGCAAGTGCGCCTGTGTGTGTGTGTGTGTGTGTGTGTGTGTGTGTGTGCATGTGTATCTGTGTGGGAGGTGGTGTTTGGGGAGAGCCACTGTCAGACCAGTGTCCCCAGAAGAGCCTCTTGAACTCGGAGGCTGTCGGTGATGGTCTGAGTCATGGTGATGTGGCATAGGAAAGCCAGCCACAGGATGGCTTTACAGCTCCCAGGCTGTGATTTGTGCCCCTGGGAGGTGAGGGTCAGCCTGTTTTCCCCATGCCCTTCACAAGTTCAGCTGCCATCTGCTGGGTCAGCTTCTCAACAGCCTCCTTGTTACTGTCTGCCTGCCAGGCTGTGGGATGAGTCATTGGGGAACTGCAAAGGAGGCTGTGAGTGTGGCTGCCTCAGCCTCAGCTTCCACTTCTCTGGGAAGAGGGAAGCCTGGTGTGCTCACGGAGAGGGGATCAGGGCCCTGGGCAGCTGCCCACCTAACACTAAGATGAAAGGACAATATGGGACTCGGCATGCCTCGCAGCCCCTCTGGAGCTCTAGCTCAGGATGACCTATCCAGAAGCCTCAGTTAGGCCATGCCAGGTAGAGACAGGTTATCAGAGCTCCCGCACAGCTGGATCTCCAGCAGCCACATGCCCTCAGAGCAGCGACGGCACCATCTGGCCTCATTTTTCTCATTCATCAGGCAGGACTCTCTCCATCCTCAGGGCTCAGGATCATCCTCTCTCCAAAGGTTATGGAAAAGCACTCTTTGTCCTTCGAGTCCCGCGTTCAGCCAGTGTCAGATGCCTGGTCTTTGCCCCCTGTGCTATGCGTTGTGGAGGCATGGTGTTCAGAGCCCCTCTACTGCCCTCAGGAGCCTGTTGACCAGGGAGGACCTTAGTGTCCCCTCCTGCATTTGCCTGTAACCCAGGAGCTTGGGGAGTGGGCAGCATAGCCTAAAGAACCTGGGGTCTGGGTTCTGGGTCCTGGCCATACCCCGTCACACCCAGGCTGCGTGACCTTGGGCAAGTCTCCACTGAAATAGGCCTCAGCTTCTTCAAATAGAAATGAGGAGGTCAAAGTCACGTCGAGCTCCCTGTGAGCATTCCCTACTGCTGTTAGGTTTGGAGACTTTTTGGTCTGTTGTTAAGATCTCGTTTCCCCTGGTAAAGAGGCTGAGAAAGGTAGGATCGACTCTGGGCTTAGGTCAGTTTCTTTTTTGGAGGTGGAGTGGGTTGGGGAGATGTGTGGCGGGATGAAAGTACAGTTACAGGCCGGGCACGGTGGCTCAGCCTATAATCCCAGCATTTTGGGAGGCCAAGGTGGGTGGATCACCTGAGGTCGGGAGTTCAAGACCAGCCTGACCAACATGGAGAAACTCCATCTCTACTAAAAATACAAAAATTAGCTGGGCATGGTGGCACATGCCTATAATGCCAGGTACTTGGGAGGCTGAGGCAGGAGAATCACCTGGGAGGCAGAAGTTGCAGTGAGCCAAGATCTCGTACCATTGCACTCCAGCCTGGGAAACAAGAGCAGAACTCCATCTCAAAAAAAAAAAAAAGAAAGTGTAGTTACAAGAAACATAGCCAGCCTTGAAGGACTTTTGCCTAATTGGATGTCAGAACACCCTTTAGACTTTTATTTTCCTTTAGAGACAGAATCTTGTTCTGTCATTCAGGCTGGAGAATGCAGTGGTGCAGTCTCAACTCACTGCAGCCTTAACCTTCTGGGTTCAAGCATTCCTCCCACCGAAGCTTCCGGAGTAGCTGGAACTACAGCCACATGCTACCACCCCGGCTAATTTTTTTGTATTTTTTGTGGAGGTGGGGTTCCACCATGTTGCCGAGACTGATCTTGAACTCATGGGCTCAAGTGATCCTCCTGCCTCAGCTCCCCAAAGTGCAGGGCCACAGGCATGGGCCACTGTGCGCAGCCCCCTCAGACTTCTTAAGATCATCAGCTAACAGTGAGGCCACCCATTTGACCTCCTCAGCATCTGGCCTTTGGAACCAAATCCAGGCGTCCTTGCAAAAAGCTGGAGCTGCTCTGAGTTCAGAGCCAGGGGATCCTTGAAGACGGAGATGCAAGGACTAGTCAATAGTGAACAACAAACCCCACCGCAGCCCCCAGTCAAGCTGGCAGAGCCTTTCATAGCCATTGAGATGGGATGACCAGTGAGGCAGATTCAGAAGGAAGAAGGCTTCAGCGTAGTGCCTCAGCTTCCCACCATCTCACTCAGTCCTCGGGCCTCACAGGGAAAAAGGCCAGAGGCCTTAGAGTTCAGCTTCAAGTGGTGTGCCTCTCTGCCCCAGAAGCAGAAAGTGATCCAGGGTTCATGGAGTTACCACAGGGAAGATGAGCTCTGTTAGCAGCTTTAAGACAAACCTACCATCAGAGACCAATTATTTAAAATCTGTCTGCATTTGGGACCTTCTCAGGCTGTGTCTAAAGCAAGTCACGCCTGAGAGGGGCCCTACCCTTTAAAAACTCCCAGTCTTTAAAAAGGTTTCCAAATGGTAACCATCTCAAATCAGTGCTGTTCTCTTTTTTGCCAGTTCCAGTCTGCAGGCTGTTTGCACAGATTGTCGGCAACTCTGGGCTGCTCTTCTTTGCAGCTTCCTGGGGCTGGGCAAAACAGAGCCCAGAGAGAAGTGAATTCTTGTGCTTTGTTCTTTATTTCTAGAGGTATAGGTTGGTGTTAGGACCTCTCATATAAATTCTACTCCTGATGTTGCCTGAATGAAAAATGATACCTAGAAGTTTTCAGCCAATGAATTTGAAATTAGAGGAGGAAGCATGTTAGTTCCTTCTGGAGAGCCACAGACAGAGGCATTGGGCAAGGAACCACGTGCTGAGCACCATTTTCATGCTGAGTTTTAGACTTTGTAGGTCACATGCGCGCACACACACACACACACACACACACACACACATCTACTAAGAAATGGAATTTAACCTTGATTCTCTCCACTTGGAGAAAAGTCTCTGTGGATGGTGTGAGTCAACATGTCCTCTCCAAAGGCGGGGCTTATGTGGAGTCAGTGAGGCCATGGTTTTGGAGTCTGGGACTCACCACCCTGTCCTGGGGACGCAAAGTTGCCCTAAAACAAACAACAGAAAAAGATTCAGCCACTATAAAGGCAGGAAAAAACCAACCCAGACATTTGCACCACGCTGTCCTAGACGAAGTGACTGGCATCCTTGCTGGAAACAGTGGAGGAGGCGATTTATGTGGTGGTGCTGGGAGGACCCGGGGCCTGTGCTATGTGGAACATGTGTAGCTGCTGAGAGGTTGACTCTGTTACCCTTGAGGATGTTTGGAGGATGAGTATGTGTGGCATAAAGAGGCAGAGACCCTTTGCCCCTGCCTTTCTCCCCCAACCCACAGCTGGCCTGTGTTCCCCCAGTTCTGGGATTCTAAGTGACCTGCTCTGTGTTTGGTCTCTCTCAGGGTGAGCATGAGCCTGGGAGATGGCAGTGATGGAAATGGCCTGCCCAGGCGCCCCTGGCTCAGCAGTGGGGCAGCAGAAGGAACTCCCCAAAGCCAAAGAGAAGACGCCGCCACTGGGGAAGAAACAGAGCCCTGTCCACAAGCTTGAGGCCGTGGAGAAGAGCCCTGTGTTTTGTGGAAAATGGGAGATCCTGAACGACGTGATTACCAAGGGCACAGCCAAGGAAGGATCCGAGGCAGGGCCAGCTGCCATCTCTATCATCGCCCAGGCTGAGTGTAGGGGCATGGGGTTATTGTGGGCATGGGGCAGGTGGGTGGCTGGGCCCAGGGGTTCCCTATGGAAGAGAGAGGTTCGTGTCACTGCTAGATAAGATTCTCATGAGACATACCGAGAATCAGTGGCAAGTGGGGTTGTAAACGTGCACAGATGGTGAATGTGGTAAGTGGAGGCTGTGCCCAGCATGGCTGGAGCAGGGGAAGAGGTGAGAGGCAGGAGCACTTGGGACGCTGCAGAATCATCAAGCAGGCCATCAACCTGCGGTGACCTTGAGCAGCCCGAGTATCAGGAGGCCCCAGACAGGAAAGGCCAGGTCTCCTGGAAAGCCCCGCCGGGGCCTGTAGGCCCTTCACCACCTTCCACCTAGAGGCGGCCCCACCCCCAGGAATGAGCGTCGTGCTCTTGAGCCTGCTGGGCCAGTCCCGGGGCGGGCAGCCATGGCAGGGTGAGGCCTGGTCTGGTCCTTTCTGCTTCTACTCATGATGCCTCATGATGACTAGTAATGGTGGCTTCCCTTGGAGACAGAAACTCCTTGGAGGCTGGGTAGGGTCAGGAGTCCTCTCAACACCTTCCCTCAACCCGGGAGGCTTCTGAGTTGGAACCTGGAGAGCTGGACATCCGTGCAGGCATTTCTCCACACGCACACATCCTGCCCGCATCTCCTGCTTTCTCCCGGTTGGTTTTTGAGGAGAGATGAGAGAATAAAAACTAAAATGCAGGCCGGGCACGGTGGCTCAAGCCTGTAATCCCAGCACTTTGGGAGGCCGAGGCGGGTGGATCACGAGGTCAAGAGATCGAGACCATCCTGGTCAACATGGTGAAACCCCGTCTCTACTAAAAATACAAAACATTAGCTGGGCATGGTGGCACGTGCCTGTAATCCCAGCTACTCAGGAGGCTGAGGCAGGAGAATTGCCTGAACCCAGGAGGCGGAGGTTGCGGTGAGCCGAGATCGCGCCATTGCACTCCAGCCTGGGTAACAAGAGTGAAACTCCATCTCAAAAAAAAAAAAAACTAAAATGCAGTGAGTGACATATAAATTTTTTTTTGGAGGCGGAGTCTCACTCTGGAGTGCAGTGGTGTGGTCTCGGCTCACTGCAACCCCTGCTTCCCGGGTTCAAGCGATTCTCCTGTTTCAGCCTCCCGAGTAGCTAGGATTACAGGCATGAGCCACCATGCCCAGCTAATCTTTTGTAATTTTAGTTGAGACGGGGTTTCACCGTGTTAGCCAGGATGGTCTTGATCTCCTGACCTCATGATCTGCACGTCTTAGCCTCCCAAAGTGCTAGGATTACAGGTACGAGCCACGACACACAGCCATAATTTTTTTTAGAAAACATACACATACATATATCCATACTTATACATACATACAAATATAAATATATAATAGCTGGTGTTTATCGAGCAGTCTTTCCTATGTTGTTGAGCATTTTCTGTAGACCATCTTACTTCACTTTAAAGGAAGTGAGGCAGGCACCCTATGATCCCCATACTATAGGCATGGCTATTTCAGAGCAGGTGGCCGGGGCCGTGGTCTGCTCTTGACCAATAAGCTGAGAAGCAGAGGAGACAGTGCAGGAAGGAGTCGTTGGTGGGGAGGGGACTGCCAGACAGGGGTTGTCTGCAAGGGAGGGGAAGGAGTGCGCCAGAAGGGATCTCTGAGACAGCTCTCCCGTAAGTGCTGAATTCCTATTCTTTCTCCTCTCTGCTAATGGAACTCCTTTTCCTTTAGGTGAGAATAGCCAAGAGTTCAGCCCCACCTTTTCAGAACGCATTTTCATCGCTGGGTCCAAGCAGTACAGGTAAGGGGGAGAGAACCTGAGTGGGAAGGCGGGTCCCAGCGTCCTTGTCCCCAGTGCTTGCCTGGGCTGCTCCTGCTGACCCCGGACTCCCCCCCTCAGCACCTGTGCTTCAGCTCCTGGAACTCGCCCAGGCTTTCCTGGCTGAGTGGCTCTCTCAGCCAAATAAGCTTTTCAAAGGCTTTTCACAGCTTGTGGCTGACTGCCTCTGGGCCACATCAACTTGACATTTTATTTTTGTTCTCAGAGTCCTTAATGCACCCCCTCGTTTCCCATCAACAGGGAGGGTGCTGGGAACCAGAGCTCCTTCCCCCTCCTGCGTGGCCGTCAGCGCAGGGCAGGGGGCCCTTCCACTGTTCTCTATGGGAGAAACCTGCTGGCACCCCTTCTCCTGGGAGATACACTGAGTAGGGATGCGGGTGGTGGAAAAGGAGGGGGCAGACCAACTTGGTGGCTTCATGGAAATGAAGCCAGGGTGGGGCGCAGTCTTCCCAGGCTCCGCATTCCCCCACAGACGATTTTTTGGAACACGAGTTCAAGCTAGAAACAGTTCCCTCCCCATCACGAGGCGGGTTTTTGTATCATTGGAGTTTGGAACCTGGTAGTGATGACTGTGGGGAGGGCAGCTGCCTTGGAACAAGGAATGTTCAGCGTTTGGTGGGATTCCTTCCGCTGTCCTGGGTGCCTTTTGGCCCAGGGTAGGAGCCTCTGATAGACACACTTCTTTCAGCTGTCCAAGAGAAGCCTGTAGGCCTCCACTGGTCCCTGGCACTGCCGTGAGTCTGCCTCCTCTGTGGGGGCAGAAGATGAGGCCAAGGGAGGGTGGCTGAGGCCATGGTCTGCTCCACAGCTGTTCTGTAGCAATCCTTCTGTTGCCAGGCCCTTTAATACCTGGCAGGGATCCCAGTCCAGTTAGAGCCATGGTAGTGATGAGCCCTAAGGCCAGCAGAGAAGAGCAGTCTCCCCAGTACCAGGCAGCAGCCCAGGCTGTCACCTCCCACAGCAGCCAGGGACCCCCAGGAACTAAGAGAGTGGAGGTGACCAGCCTCACCCGTTCCTCCGTCCGGAGGCAACAGAAACAAGCTGTGCTCAGTCCAAGCTGAGAGTGCCTGCCATGAGCGTGGCCCTCTTTTGGGAACTCCCCAGGGACAGCTCACCTTGGAGAGCATTGAGCAAGCCGTGTCTGCTCCCCCACTCTCCCCAAGAAGTGTGGAGCCTGCGCCCCATCACCATAGTAACTAGCACGGCTTCTTGGCAGCTTGCTTTGAGGGCAGACACTGAGCTAGGCTTTTTTTTTTTTTTTTTTTTTTTTTTTTTTTTTTTTTTTTTTTT
>NW_016107532.1:2933613-2946377 GCF_001604975.1 Cebus imitator
TAGTAGAGACGGGGTTTCACCATGTTGACCAGGATGGTCTCGATCTCTTGACCTCGTGATCCACCCGCCTCGGCCTCCCAAAGTGCTGGGATTACAGGCTTGAGCCACCGCGCCCGGCGAGCTAGGCTTTTTAAGTGAATTAAATTATTGAAGCCTCATCTCCACCCTGCATGGCAGAAAATACCAGACCCATTTTATAAGTGAGATAAGTGAGAAAACTGAGGCTCCTTGTGGTTTAGAAACTTTGCCACGTTCACACAAGGAATGGCAAGCTGGGATTTGGCCTTGGGTCTTCAGGAGCCCAGACACAGCTATCTGCACCATTCCATCTTCCTGCCTCCTCGTGCTCAACATGCAAATCTGTCCCTTTTTTGACAGCCAGTCTGAGAGTCTTGATCAGATCCCCAACAATGTGGCCCATGCTACGGAGGGCAGAATGGCCCATGTGTGTTGGAAGGGAAAGCGTCGCAGCAAAGCCCGGAAGAAACGGAAGAAGAAGAGCCCAAAGTCCCTGGCTCATGCAGGAGTGGCCTTGGCCAAACCCCTCCCCAGGACCCCTGAGCAGGAGAGCTGCACCGTCCCAGTGCAGGTGAGACCCTCCACCCACTGCCCAGACCCCGGGCTTATGCAGCCTCAGAAATGGAGCTGTGCCTTGGGCCTGGCCCTGTGTGCTGACAGCTGTGTTTCCCCCACAGGAGGATGAGTCTCCACTCGGCGCCCCATATGTTAGAAACACCCCACAGTTCACCAAGCCTCTGAAGGAACCAGGCCTTGGCCAACTCTGTTTCAAGCAGCTTGGCGAGGGCCTGCGGCCGGCTCTGCCTCGATCGGAACTCTACAAACTGATCAGCCCCTTGCAGTGTCTGAACCACGTGTGGAAACTGCACCACCCCCAGGATGGAGGCCCCGTGCCCCCACCCACGCACCCCTTCCCCTATAGCAGACTGCCCCATCCCTTCCCATTCCACCCTCTCCAGCCCTGGAAACCTCACGCCCTAGAGTCCTTCTTCCTGGGCAAACTGGCCTGTGTAGACAGCCAGCGACCCTTGCCTGGCCCACACCTGAGCAAACTGGCCTGTGTAGACAACCAGAAGCCCCTGCCTGGCCCACACCTGGAGCCCAGCTGCCCATCTCACGGTGCCCACGAGAAGTTTTCTGTGGAGGAATACCTGGTGCATGCTCTGCAAGGCAGCGTGAGCTCAGGCCAGGCCCACAGCCTGACCAGCCTGGCCAAAACCTGGGCAGCAGGGGGCTCCAGGCCCCGGGACCCCAGCCCCAAAACTGAGGACAACGAGGGTGTCCTGCTCACTGAGGTAACTAATCCCCTGGCACCTGTATATGTCCTTCCACCAGCAACCTGGGGATATGCTTTTCTGTCTTTATCAGAGTCACTCATGCCTGTGGTGACAAATCAGACAGTAGGACAATGCTGACTGTGGATGGAAGGTGTCATCTCTCACCCGCCAACCTCACTTTTCACAGCCTTGTTAGCGTCTTCTGTTCTGAGTTCTTCTGGTTGGTCACCCCTGCTTGCTGAATGTGGGTGCTGCATGAATAATACACATGCTGAGGACCAGGAGAATCAGCCGGGACCCACTGGAGATGTTGTCACGGCCCCCCGAGATGGAAGATGGGGATGGGACCCGTTTTCACCACCCACCTCCTTCCCTTTCTCCGCTTGTTCACTTCGCAAATAATTTTATAATTTTAAATGATTTTATCATTTAAACTTTGATTTCTGGGTTTTATTCCAGCCAACCCCTTTTTTTTCTTTTAATATATACGTGTTTTAAGACAGAGTCTCACTCTGTCACCCAAGCTGCAGTACAGTGGTACAATCACAGCTCACTACAACTTCCATATTCTGGGTTCAAGCAATCCTCCTGCCTCAGCCTCTCAAGTAGCTGGGACTACAAGCATGCACCACCACACCCAGCTAAATTTTTTTAGTTGAGACAAGGTCTTGCCGTGTTGCCCAGGCTGGTCTCAAACTCCTGGGCTAAAGCAATCCTCACACAGTGGCCTCCAAAAGTGCTGGGATTATAGGTGTGAGCCACTATGCCATCTTATTCTAGCTACTTTTTTTTTTTTTTTTTTTTTTTTGAGACAGGGTCTCACTGTGTCACCCAGGCTGGAGTGCAGTGGCACTATATCAGCTCACTGGGTTCAAGTGATTCTGCCACATCAGTCTCCCAAGTAGCTGAGACTATAGGTGTGCACCACCATGCCAGGCTAATTTTGTATTTTTTGGTAGAGATAGGGTTTTACCATGTTGGCCAGGCTGGCCTCAAACTCCTAACATCGAGAGATCCGCCCACTTTGACCTCCCAAAGTGCTGGGATTACAGGCGTAAGCCACCATGCCCGGCCTCTCCATCTACTTTCAATATCATCCTTGACCCTGGCCCCTCTTCACTGCTCCTCCCTTCCCTCCACCTTCTAGCTCCTGAGTTTTGCTTTTTCAGTGTCAAGGTCATTGGCAGCTCAGCTTCTGTCTCACCATCACACGTCTGGGATGTTTTTCATCACAAGGATCAGTGGCGGCAGCCCATGAACCTTGCCTTCACCTCATTCCTCTACCCCCTCTCTGGTGTTGTCCGGCTCAGCAGCCCTGGCAAGATTACCAGCTGGAGAGCCTTCCTCACTGTAGCCCTGTAGCCCTCTGCTGTCCTGACCGCTAAAACCAGCCTTTCTCTCCTGCCAACCCCAGAAACTCAAGCCAGTGGACTATGAGTACCGAGAAGAAGCCCACTGGGCCACGCAGCAACCCTGCCTGGGCAGAGGCTCCTTCGGAGAGGTGCACAGGATGCAGGACAAGCAGACTGGCTTCCAGTGTGCTGTCAAAAAGGTACGCCAGGGCTGGGGGCTGAGTGAAGAGGGAAGCCAGGAAGGGGTCCTGGTGTGTTCCCTCCGCTTTGTCAAGGACAGTCACGGGGTGGCCGTGCATCTGACTTGTAACAGAGCTTGCTGTCACTAGCCACCCGAGGTTGGCTGGAATGGGAAGGGAGCCTGTCACATGTCCTGGCCTGGCCGCTGCCCTTGGCATGTGTGTGTGTGTGAGAGGACGCGTGGCCTTGGTGTCTCAATACAGCCAGGGCCCTGAGGGGCAAGTCCCAACTTGGAAGGTGCTTGGAGTGTCATGAAATTCATACTGCGGTAAAACCCCTGAATCACACAGGGGGCCGCCCCCCGACCTGGGCCAGATGATAGGGAAAGCAGTAGCCTCCACTGTCGGGCGCTTCCAGGAGGAGGCCAGCTCCTTGGGAGCGGGCGGAGCTCTGCCTCCCTTCGGCCAGGTGTGCTGCAGTCCTGCGGGGCAGACGTGCTGAGGAGATGAAGCTTGGCAAGAGAGGAAGTCACTGGCCGGGTGGCAGAACCCGGATTCAGACCAGGTCTGTGTGACCCGAGAGTTCAGCTTTGAACCACTTTTCAGGAAGAAGAGGAAAGAAGACAGACTTGTGGTGCTAGAGTTTTGAGTACAGGCAAAGACGTGAATCGCCTCTCCCACCCCTTCATCTCACTGATGTTAGACGTGAGAGCAGAGAGGACGGTGTGGCCTCCTGTCAGATCACACTGTCCGGGCCCCAGGGGGTCGGTGACGGCTGCAGACCCACAGGCCTCATGGGTGTCAGCCCTACTCCTTGTCACCAACTTTCCCCCACCCCCAACTCTCAGATCACCTTGATTAGAAGCCACGTTGTACCCAGTCAAAGCTTTCAGCCTCAAAGCCAGCACCAGGACCTAAGGCACGTTTCTGTGGCCCATCACCTTGGCCCTGTGGGCAGGGGGAAGTGAGCTCAGAGATAAACCTTGTTTCAGGTGGCTTGTGTCAAAGACGCTCCGATCCCAAAAAGGAAAGCAACAAATATAGGTTGAGCATCTCCAGTCTGAAAACCCGAAATCTGAAGTGCTCCAAAATCCGAGACTTGGAGCACTAACCTAACACAGCAAATGCTCACTGTAGCCAGAGCACAGAAGCCTGGCACACGCTGGCCCCATTCCGAGCAGACACTGCCACCGCTGTCGGGGGTGTTTGTGGCCTCCAGAGGAGAGGAGGCAGCTGGGATGTGAATACACCTGGCTTCCCTGGTGTCTACTTGGGCTGGATGGTGAGACCAGCGAGGGGACTATCTGCAGGTACCACCCCAAACTTCAGACACGCTGCGTCAAATACGAAACTCCACCTTCACCACCCCCGACTGGCCACACGTGCTGAGTGCATGCGTGCTGAGTGTTGAGTGAGTGCGTGCTGAGTTCTTGCCGAGTTCCTGCCAGTGTGGATCATCATCTTCCACTTGGAGGCCAAGGCCACGTGCTTGACCTGCTCAGCTGCAGTTCCCCTCCCCAGGCTACCGGAGAAGGCTCAGCTGTCCCTCCTGAGAGGTGGTGGGAGGAGGGTGTGAGAGTGTGAAGAGACACGCACCCAGCACTGGGAGCTTAGTCACTGGGCTTCTCAGCTGTTCCCCTGCTGAGGACCTCAGAGTCCCAGGCAACAAGGTAAACAACTCTAATATAGTGGAAGAGCACAAATACTCCATGTCTCGCCCCTCGCACCCGCTGCAAGGCAGTCGGAAAAACTCCAAGCACAAGGCCTGGACTTCTCAGCATGGGAACTGCAGCTCAAGCCCATCAGAGCTGGCCACTTGCAGAACCACTTTCTTCCCACCTGGGGGAATTCAGTGGGGATGGCTCTTTGGCAGCCCAAACAGCTGCCTTTGGATAGGCAGACAAGCCCCTCCTTTCCCTCAAGGCAGTGGTGTCCTTTAGGGTTTTCAGCTGGAAGAGCACAAGAAACAGTTCCCTGATGAGGGGGTGGGGACCGAGAGGGGGCCAGGCATCAGAGGTCAGGCTGCACATCAGGTCACAGCAAGTCTCCATACCTCCAGTGCTCCTTGGGGAGAATCCAGGATGTGAGGCAGGCGTCACGTAGTGGTGCCAGCACTCCTTTCATCCTCCTTCTAGAACATCCTGATCCACGTGCTGATTGGCCATGGGTCCAGGCTTTGAGGCAGTTTTTTTGGTTATTGTTTTTGTTTTGGAGACAAAGTCTCACTCTGTCACCCAAGCTGGAGTGCAATGGTACGATCTTGGCTCACTGGAACCTCCACCTCCCATGTCCAAGCAGTTCTCCTCCCTTAGCCTCCCAAGTAGCTGGGACTACAGACAACAACGCCATGCCCGACTAATTGTTTTGTATTTTTAGCAGAGATGGGGTTTCACCATGTTGCCCACGCTGGTCTTGAACTCCTGAGCTCAGGCAATCGGCCTCCCAAAGTGCTAGGATTACAGGCATGAGCCTCTACGCCCGGCTTTTTCTTTTCTTTTCTTTTTTTAAGGTTTTGTTTGATTTTTTTTTTTTTTTTTTTTTTTTTTTTTTTTGGAGACAGGATTTTGCTCTTTTGTCCAGGCTGGTATGCAGTGGAATGATCGCAGCCCACTGCAGCGTCAGCCCCACAGACCCAAACAACCCTGTCACCTCAGCTTCCCAAGTAGCTGTGACTTCAGACAGCCACCACCACACCCAGTTAATTTTTTATTTTTTGTAGAGGACACGGTCTCACTATGTTGCCCAGCCTGGCCTCAAACTCCTGGGCAACCTCCCAAAGTGCTGGGATTACAGGTGTGCCCCACCAGGATCCCTTTTTAATGGAAAAAACAGCTACTTGTTTACACACACATAAAAAGTCCAGGCTGGGTACAGTGGCTCATGCTTGTAATCTCAGTACTTTGGGAGGCTGAGGTGGGAGGATTGCTTGAGGCCAGGAGTTGTAGACCAGCCTGGGCAACATAGCAAGATTCCATGTCTACAAAAAAGTTTAAAAAAAAAAGAAATAAAAAAGAAATTTTAAAAGTCTAGAAAGATGTCTGACAAAGGGCAGTTACCTCTGAGAATACGATTGGGGAATGGAGACTTTGTGCTTTTTTGGAATCATTTGAATTATTTTATAATGAGCCTATATTTGTTTGCAATTAGAAGTAAGATCAAACCGGGTGTGGTGGCTTGAACTGGCCTCCCAAAGTGCTGGGATTACAGGTGTAATCCCAGCACTTTGGGAGGCCAAGGCGGGCAGATCGCTTGAGGTCAGGAGTTTGAGACCAGCCTGACCAACATAGCGAAATCCCAAAAATATTTTAAAAACTAGCCAGGTGTGGTGGCGCATGCCTGTAATCCCAGCTACTTGGGAGGCTGAGGCAGGAGAATTGCTTGAACTCAGAAAGCAGAGGTTGCAGTGAGCCAAGATTGTGCTACTGCGCTCCAGCCCAGGCAATAGAGCAAGACTCCATCTCAAAAAAAAAAAAGTGTTTGTGTGTTGCATGTATGGGCAATCACACATTTCTGAAGAATAGTTCATATCATTTACCAGATTCTCAGAGGGGTCTGTAGCCCAAAAAGGGTTAAGAATCACTCCTTTTAGAATATCTGGCTCAAGTGTGGAGTTCTGGGAGCTCTGCTTTGGCTCTGCCGCTGATCTGAAATAATGTGGCCTTGGCCAAGTCAACCCAGCTGTCACCAAGCACCTGCTCTGTGCCAGACACTGCAGGGGCTGGGGACAGAGATGTGAAATCCATAGGCCTGACCTGAAGGAACTGGAGTTGTAATGAGGGATAAACATTTATGTTGGGGCAAAGGTGAGCAGCCTTCAGTCCTGGACACGTGTTTAGGAGGAAAACAGCACAGAGATCAAGGGGAGAATACCTCGATGGCGATGAGAAAACAAGGCAGGACCCTCTAATATTCATTGGGCATCTGTGCTCAGTACTGTGGCAGTTCCTTTCACATAGTTTATGTTCCTGAAATCTTCAAAAGAATTTATAGAATCACTCTTATGCCTTTTTTAATTGATGGAATAAAACAGATAAGAATACCAAAGAAAACAAGAGGGAAGTTCAAGGAGGAAAAAGTGGTCCCCAGTGTCCAGCGTGCAGGCAGCTGAGGGGAGGAAGTGGCTTCTGGATCAGGCAGTAGGCTCATTGCTGAGAGTGCTGCCACCTGGGGATACTCGCTCCTGAATGTATTTTAAAACATTAGCATGGAGGCCACGCACAGTGGCTCATGCCTGTAATCTCAACATGTTGGAAGCCAAGGTGGGAGAATCACTTGAGCCTAGGAGCTCAAGACCCAGCCTGGACAACATGGCGAAACCCCATCTCTACAAAAAATAAAAAAGTTAGCTGGGCATGGCACCTGTAGTCTCAGCTACTTGGGAGGCTGAGATGGGAAGATTGCTTGAGCCCAGGAAGGTCAAGGCTGCAGTGAGCTGTGATTGTGCCACTGCACTACAGCCTGGCTAACTAAGCGAGACCTTGTCTCAAGAAAAAAAAAAAAAAAAAAAGATCAGCATGGAAAGGCCTTCAGGAGGCAGAGTAGCTGGTGGCAGCTCAGGAGTCAGACTTGCCCAAGTAAAAGACTGGCTGTGATCCTTTATACCCAGTGACCTTGGGCTAATTACTTGTCCAGGCTTCAGCTTCCTCATCTATAAAATAGTGATAATGATCCCACGAGCTTATAGACTATTATAAGATCTAAATAACTAATGCTTAGAAAGGGCTTCACCAAGCCAGGCACAGTGGCTTACACCTGTAATCCCAGCACTTTGGGAGGCTGAGGTGGGCAGATCAACTGAAATCGAGAGTTTGAGACCAGCCTCACCAGCATGGAGAAACCCCATCTCTACTAAAAATACAAAATTAGCCGGGTGTAGTGACAGGCGCCTGTAATCCCAGCTACTCAGGATGCTGAGGCAGGAGAATCGCTTGAACCCGGGAGGCAGAGGTTGCAGTGAGTTGAGATTGCGGCATTGCACTCCAGCCTGGGCAAGAAGAGCAAAGTGAGAGAGAGAGAGAACAAATGAAAAGAAAGGAAGGAAGAAAGGATCAACCTTCACCAGTGCCTGGGAAATTGATAAGTGGACATTAGATAGTAGTTCCCTCATCTCAGTCCAGCACCCTCATTTTACAGATGAGGAACACGGAAGTTCAGAGAGGAGGGTTGGCCAGATGGGCAGCCAGCCTGACCTGGAAAGCTGGGCTGCTTTCTCCACTGGCACAGACTTCTAAAGCACCTTGTGTTTTGAAGTGCCTCCTCCCACCAGCTTTGGTCTGGGTGGTTGGAAATATTTTTAGCATGGCCAGGACACTCTAAGAGGACTTACAGATTTCTACAAAGTTAAAGCCAAGTTTCCCCAACTCTTTTGGATCACAGCCCTGTTAATATCTCAGTCATTGTTTCAGCGCAACCCAGGCCAAAACAAACACCCAACAGTTCTGTTTATGAAGCAATGAGGTCAAATAATAAGTCTTTATCCTGACAACTTAGTAGCCATTTGAAAAGCAACACATAAGTTGAAAGAAAAAGAGTCCTTCCATTTGCAAACAGCCAGATTATTAATGGGATGTATGCCTTGTTGTGCATTTCAACCCTTGAAATCAGATAGGACACCACCATCTTTATTTCCTATTACACATTTTCTCCTTAAAGTACTTTTAATCACAGTGACCTCCAAAAACCTGGCTTCATAGAGATACATTATCAAAGGGAATGTTGCGTGATCGAACTTTCAAGCTGAACTGTCTCGAGCGAGTAGTTTACGCAGTGTCCTGCCGATGTTGTGGTAGCTTGTTTCTCAGTGTCAGATATCCATTTGGCACCCTTCTGAGTTCTCTGCGGTGCCCCGGGCTGCCTCAGCTCACTTTGGGAGTCGTTAGGCCGAAGACATTTGCTAACAAGTCCTGTGGTTGAATTAGTTCCAACTCAGGTTCAGAGGCTTTTTAAACAGATCTGGAAACACAGAGTCAAAGTTCATGGGAGGTGATTAACCAAACCAGATATTAGGTAACCTGAAGGGCGACATTTTCCACTGATAGGCAAAAGTCCAAAAACCCCACAGCGTCAGAGCTGTTTGCCAAGTCAGCAAGTCTGTGGAGATCTCTTCCAAGCTGGTTCTGTTACTGCCAGCGCCCCCTGGCGATGCCACTTAAGGCTTACATGAGAACCATTAGCAGCTGGGAAGGAGGACAAGTCTCTATTTAAGAAGTGGAAGAGGCAGCCAGGTGCGGTGGCTCGCGCCTGTAATCACAGCACTTTGGGAGGCCAAGGCTGGCAGATCACTTAAGGTCAGGAGTTTGAGACCAGCCTGACTAACATGGTAAAACCCAATCTCTACTAAAAATACAAAAAATTAGCCATGCGTGGTTGCGGTTGCCTGTAATCCCAGCCACTCAGGAGGCTGAGGCAGGAGAATTGCATGAACCCAGGAGGCAGAGGTTGTAATGACCTGAGATTGTGCCGCTGCACTCCAGCCTGGGCAACAGAGTGAGAGTCCATCGAGTCCGTCTCAAAAAAAAAAATATATATATATATATATATCTGAGTGTCACTCTAAGAATCAGCCTCTCTGATGTGAGCTGGAGGAACTGAGGAGCTAGCATTTCCCGAGTGCCCACTGGTTGCCGGGCGTGGTGTTGGTTACCATCCTTCCAAATCCTTGCTTTACCCTGGAGCAGATACGACCATCCCTGCTGTTTGGATATGGAAACACATGGATGGGAAGTGTGCTGCCTTATTTTAAAAGGCCGAGCCAGGATCTAAGCCCAAGATGTTTATATCCAAGGCCTATTTCCTCCCATCAAGTGTCTGGTCCCTCCAGAAAGGAGTGGAGGATCCCGGACCTACCAGTTGGCAGTGGGAGTGGCCTTGGCCAAACCCCTCCACAGAGCCTCCTTCTGTCCCCAGATGCCGGGAGACAACTGCAAACAGAATAAACACTGCCCTGTCTATGTGCACGTTTTAGTCCTCTGGGAAATAAATAATTTTAAGAGTTAAGAAAAGTGTCGGGCTGGGCGCGGTGGCTCAAGCCTGTAATCCCAGCACTTTGGGAGGCCGAGGCGGGTGGATCACGAGGTCAAGAGATCGAGGCCATCCTGGTCAACATGGTGAAACCCCGTCTCTACTAAAAATACAAAAAATTAGCAGGGCATGGTGGCGCGTGCCTGTAGTCCCAGCTGCTCAGGAGGCTGAGGCAGGAGAATTGCCTGAACCCAGGAGGCGGAGGTTGCAGTGAGCCGAGATCGCGCCATTGCACTCCAGCCTGGGTAACAAGAGCGAAACTCCGTCTCAAAAAAAAAAAAAGAAGAAAAGTGTCGAGGCCAGGCATGATGGCTCACACCTGTAATCCCAGCACTTTGGGAGGCCAGCACAGGTGGATCACAAGTTCAGGAGTTGGTGAGACCAGCCTGGCCAGCGTGGTAAAACCCCATCTCTACTAAAAATAAAAACTAGCTGGGCATGGTGGTGTGTGCCTGTAGTCCCAGCTACTCGGGAGGCTAAGGCAGGAGAATCGCTTGAATCTAGGCGGTGGAGGTTACAGTGAGCCAAGATCATGCCACTGCACTTCAGCCTGGGCGACAGAGCAAGACTCTGTCTCAAAAAAAAAAAAGAAAAGAAAAGAAAGAAAAAAGGGCACCTGATGGAGTCCATCCAAATCTTGGTTCTTGATTGATAAGTCAGAAACCCAGCTTCTGAGAGTAGACATGGATGCTGATAAGCAAAAGGTCCCACATCCTAGAAATTGCTCAGACATTTAGCTGGAAGAAAAAATGTTCTGCGTTTGGCAGATATGAGGGCGGCAGCGTGCCAGCAGCCTGGATGAGGAATGTAGTATGGCTGTTTTTGCACACGGTCAGCACTGCAGAACTTTAAGTACAAGAAGTTGCTCCTGATACTAAGAGCATGGGATACACAATTCCGCCTCTGAGGGTCCAGCAGGCCCCCCAGGCCCCTGCATCACCACTGGAAACATCAGCAGCCTCTGTGTATGGAGCACCAAGCGTCCTGACAGGATCCAGGGACTCTACTCTGGTCCCCTCACCCTGTCTCACAGCTGCCTCTGGGCCCTTGCAGGTGCGGCTGGAAGCGTTTCGGGCAGAGGAGCTGATGGCATGTGCAGGACTGACCTCGCCCAGAATTGTCCCTTTGTATGGAGCTGTGAGGGAAGGACCTTGGGTCAACATCTTCATGGAGCTGCTGGAAGGTAAGGAGCCAAGTCCCACTCTTTCTTCAGATAGAGGGCCAAGGGTTCCCCCGCGTCTTGCCCAAGTTGCCCTTGGTCGCTGATCCATCTATGGTGAACCTTGACCCTGCAGCATCTGCAGGAAAGGCCTGCTGTCCACCACCTGCCCTGTGCTCTTGCCCTTGGCTGGCATGGAGGCCAGGGCAAGCTTCATGTAAAGCCTGACCCTTGGTCTCCTAGGTGGCTCCCTGGGCCAACTGGTCAAGGAGCAGGGCCGTCTCCCGGAGGACCGGGCCCTCTACTACCTGGGCCAGGCCCTGGAGGGGCTGGAATACCTCCACTCACGAAGGATTCTGCATGGGGACGTCAAAGGTAAGGCTCAGGCCCTGAAGCCCTGCTCCCGCTCAGGCTCTTCCCTCACACCATCCTGCCTGATCTCCCAGTTCTGGGCTGGCCTGGTCATCTCCAGTGGCGGGCCCGAGTCAGGCTGACAGGGCTGTGCCTGAAGGAAGGGGAATGATGCTCTCTAAGCCACGGAGAACCTAAGGTCAAGCTCCCACCCACTGGTGACCCCTGGCATGGGGTTGGGGCAGGTGAGCAGAGTGGCAGCATTCCCCAGAGTAAACCCTGCTCCTGTCCCCTCGCCCTCAGAGATCCCACCTGCCTCTAGCCTGAATTGACGCCCTCCTCCCTTCCTCCACCACTAATGAAACTAAGTCAGAAGCAGCAGCTGCCACATGGGGTCAGCCAGAAAATTATGTCACTGGAGGGCAGGCCAAACCGAGCCTGGGTGGGCTGGAACCCGGCATGACTCACCTGTTGCTCTTCCTCCCTGGGGCGGCCTGGCAGCTGACAACGTGCTCCTGTCCAGTGATGGGAGCCATGCAGCCCTCTGTGACTTTGGCCATGCTGTGCGTCTTCAACCCGATGGCCTGGGGAAGTCCTTGCTCACAGGTAAGGCCCCCCACTAACTGCCCTGCCCCCCAATGCATTCATTCCCCAAATGCCTTCCATGCTTTCCGCAATGGGAATTGAGATGTGAGCACTTAGGTCCACCGTTTCAGCCCCACAACCAGCCTGGGTTATTATCGGGTTTTCTTGTTATGAGTAAATTCAATAATGAATGTCAGGTGCTCATTGCTGACGCTCCTGTACACAGGGAAGGGAAGGGAAAGACTGAGTGACTCTCCCTAGATCCCAGGCCTCTGCCTTGGAGCCCCTGTGGCTCCACACCTCTTGTCTGGCCTTTTCAGGCGAGTACCCTGCCAGCCAGTGACCCCAGCTCTCCTGCACCTCTGAGCACAGTTGGCTGGAAGCACAGTGGGCAGGCTAACCAAGGGGCCTTACCTGTGAGCAAGGACTTCCCCAGGCTAACCGCTGGGCTCTAAAGCCAGTGAAATATCTCTTTAACTTCTCTGATTATTAAAATAATCCATGCCCACTGTATAGTACAGGGTTAGGCATACAAAAGAGACAGGCCAGGCACAGTGGCTCACGCCTGTAATCCCAGCACTTTGGGAGGCCAAGGCAGGCAGATCACGAGGTCAAGATATCAAGACCAGCCTGGCCAACATAGTGAAACCCTGTCTCTACTAAAATACAAAAATTAGCTGGGCGTGGTGGTGTGCGCCTGTAGCCCCAGCTACTTGGGAGGCTGAGGCAGAAGAATTGCTTGAACCCAGGAGGCAGAGGTTGCAATGAGCCGAGATCGCACCACTGCACTCCAGCCTGGCACCTGGCAACAGAGAAAGACTCT
>NW_016107532.1:2947527-2974858 GCF_001604975.1 Cebus imitator
TGGAGTACGTGGCATGATCCTGGCTCACTGTAACCTCCGCCTCCCAGGTTCAAGTGATTCTCCTGCCTCAGCCTCCCAAGTAACTGGGATTACAGGCGCATGCCACCACATCCAGCTAATTTTTATATTTTTAGTAGAGATGGGGTTTCACTGTGTTGATCAGGCTGGTCTCAAACTCCTGACTTTGTGATCCACCCACTTCTGCCTTCCAAAGTGCTGGGATTACAGGCATGAGCCACTGCGCCTAGCCTTTTCTAGTATTTTTTGAAGAAAGTAGGGCTAAGCAAAAATTATAAATACAAATCACCAGGAAAAAAACTTGTTCACGTCTGCCATCTATCCTTTCAGTCTTTTACGCATATAAGTTTTCTATTACTATTTTTAAATTTCCCATACTAGTATTTCAGGAACATCATACCAGTAATTAGCCTCCTACAACCTAATTTGTAATGTCTAGCCTCTACCCCATTTTCCCTTTTTTTTTTTTTTTGAGACACAGTCTCACTCTGTTGCCCAGGCTGGACTGCAGCCTCTGCCACCTGGGTTCAAGCAGTTCTCTGCCTCAGCCTCCCAAGTAGCTGGGATTACAGGCATGTGCCACCATGCCTGGCTAATTTCGGTATTTTTAGTAGAGATGGGTTTCACCATCTTGGCCGGGCTGGTCTTGAACTCACGACTTCGTGATCCACCTGCCTCAGCCTCCCAAAGTGCTAGGATTACAGGCATGAGCCACTGTGCCTGGCCTACCTGCCCCACTTTCAAAAAGCACTTTAAGGGTTTGGTCCAAAGGGCAGAGTCCACATCACAGATGGTCTGTTGCTTTGTACAAGTTCCCAGCAGAGTCCCCCCTCAGCTCCTCGCTACAAGTTTGTCTTAGAGACTTTATTTCTATATTTAAAGTACTTTTTTTTTTGAGATGGAGTCTTACTCTGTCGCCAGGCTGGAGTGCAGCGGCGCGATCCTGGCTGTGATCCCAGCACTTTGGGAGGCTGAGGTAGGCGGGTCAGGAGCTCAAGACCAGCCTGGCCAACATAGTGAAATCCCATCTCTACTAAAAATACAAAAATTAGCTGGGTGTAGTGGCTTGCACCTGTGGTCCCAGCTACTCAGGAGACTGAGGCAGGAGAATCACTTGAACATGGGAACCAGAGGTTGCAATGAGCCAACATCGCGCCACTGCACTCCAGCCTGGGCAACAGAGCACAACTCTGTCTCAAATAACAAAAAAATAAAATAAAAAGTACTTTAACAGTGACAAATTCAAGATACCCCAAGGATTAACTGGGGTGGCCACTCCCTAGGCTCCTGCCCTTCAGCATTTCAGGTGACTTTTTGTCTCATCCGCCTTCTCAGGGGACTACATCCCTGGCACAGAGACCCACATGGCGCCAGAGGTGGTGCTGGGCAGGCGCTGCGGCGCCAAGGTGGACGTCTGGAGCAGTTGCTGCATGATGCTGCACATGCTCAATGGCTGCCATCCCTGGACCCAGTTCTTCCGGGGGCCGCTCTGCCTCAAGGTGGGTGCCGGCACCTGGCATCGCCAACAGGGCCCTGGGGCCCAGGCTGCAGGCTTGAGGGGCTGCTCTGTGGGGGCAGATGGAGCAGGGGGAGGCCTGGTCATCTATGTGGGATCCTAATTCAAACACTTACCACCCAAATCTGAGGGGTACAAGGGAGATCCAGCTGCGGGAGCTCACCGAGTTTATCGCAGGTGAGAGCTCTCTTCTGTCCATACCCTGGACTCCCCTCCCATGGGCATCTGGCTGCCTGGCCCTGGCCTGTTTCTACTGGCTCCATTTTTCCCTTTCTTAGGAAAAGTGTCCTCACTGCAGCCTCCATTCCTTGAGCTAGACCCCAGCACAGCAGGAGCAGGGGCCAGTGGGGGTTGCACAGAGCAATAACAGCCGGGTACCCGGAAATGAGGGAAGGCAGACCTCACCTATTGTCTTCTACCCCCCAGATTGCCAGCGAGCCTCCACCTGTGAGGGAGATCCCACCCTCCTGCGCCCCTCTCACAGCTCAGGCCCTCCAAGAGGGGCTGAGGAAAGAGCCCATCCACCGCGCATCTGCGGCAGAGCTGGGAGGGAAGGTCAACCAGGCACTACAACAAGGTAAGGAGAGCCCTGCGCTGGCTGACCTGGGGGCGGGAGGCGGACAGCCATGATGGAGAGAGGAGGCAGATGAGTGCAGGTCCAGAGCAAGGCACCCCTCAGAGCCTTAGTTTCCCCTCTGGAGTATGGGGGTGCAGCAACCTCAGGGTTGTTGGGAGATTTCGGCAGTGCCACGCCTTGACCCAGAAGCAGCACTCAGGAGATGGGGAGAGAAAACACACACAAACCCAAAGTGCTTTTTCTGTTCTCCCACTCAACTACAATCGACCCAGAAGATTCCTGTGACCACATGTGTGGAGATTTCCTCGCACCAAGCCAGCAATCAGTTCAGCAGACACCAGCTGGGTGTCCTCTAATTCAGTTCTGTTCCAATACCACAGGAGGGCTCAGTCCCCAAGACGGCCCCTGCTTCCCATGCCAGTTGCAGGCCCCACGTGTTTACCTGTGCTTCTGACCAACTGGCTGTAAATCAGGGACCCAACGACTCCCTCCTTGGGATCGATTAATTTGTGGACTGGCTCACGGAACTCAGGGAAACCCTTCCTTACATTTACCAGTTTATTAGAAAGGATATTACAACAGGTACAAATGAAGAGATGCAGAGGGCAAGGCGTGTGTGAGGGGGCGTGGAACTCCAGGGCTCGCTACCTTCCAAGAGCCTCCATGTGCCCAGCTACCAGAAGCTTCTGAACCCTGTCCTCTTGGGGCTTTTGGGTGTTTGTGGAGGCTTCATTACGAAGGCATGATTGAATAAATCACTGGCCATTGGTGAACAGCTTAAGCCTCAGGGCCCTTCCCTCCAGTATGTGGGATGGTAGGATGAAAGTCCCAACCCTCTAATCCTGCCTCTGCCTCTCTGATGACCAGCCCCCATCCTGAAGCTACCTACGGGCTGCCAGCCTCCAGGCAGCCCATTAGCACATAAAAAGAGATCACTTTAAAGACGAAGGCTTTTAGGAGTTATATACCAGAAATGGGGTTAAAGACAAAATATATGTTTACTAGTATCACAAGGGTTATGATGTGTAAAGGGGACTCAAACTCACTAAGAATCCAAGAATGCAAAATAAAGCCAGGCCTGAGGCATTGGCTCACACCTGTAATCCCAGCACTTTAGGAGGCTGGGGCAGAAAGATCACTGAGGCCAGGAGTTCAAGATCAGCCTGGGCAACACAGCAAGACCCTTTCTCTGCAAAAAAAGGAAAGGGAAAAAAAATTAGCCAGGCATGGTGATGCATGCCTGTAGTCCCAGCTACTCAGGAGGTGGGAGGATTGCTTGAGCCTGGGAGGTCGAGGCTACAGTGAGCCGTGATTGCCCCACTCCACTGCAGCCTCGGCAACAGAGTGAGACCCTGACACAAAAAATAAATAAGGCCAGGTAACACTCGAGAGCTATTCGACTGGAAAAAAGCAGAAAGTTGGTGGAATATGGGGCTGTTGGGACCCCTCAAGTCCTGCTGATGGGCATGTGGACAAGGCTACCCACTCTGGAGGGCACCAGACCAGGGACCTCTAGCCCTGGGTGCACTGGCAAAGGAATGCCAGCAGATCCCTACGGGGACACGCCCGAGGATGTGCATACAGCTTCCTTTGTGGGAGGGGAGCAGGGTGCGACAGGTCCCTCACTGGGAAGATGGAGACACAAAAGGTGGAGGAAGCTGCATGCAGCGCCACGCAGTTAAAGCAATGGGTGTTCACAGAGCAGCACGGACGGCTCCTAAAGCCGCGGTGCTGAGTGAAAAGAACCCGACACAGAATGGGACCCAGAACATAATGCCTGTTTGGCACACTAAAAATAGATCAATAGCCAGGCATGGTGGCACGTCTGTAGTCCCAGCCACTCAGGAGGCTGAGGTAGAAGGATCGCTTGAGCCCAGGAGTTGGAGTCCAGCCTGGGCAACATGGTGAGACCTCATGTCTGAAAAATAATAAAAATGGATAAATAAAACAACACACATTTTGCAAGGATACAACCAATCAAAAATGACACATCAAACATAATAGAATAACACCTCAGGGATGGTACAGAAAGGCCGTGGTTATAGGAATGACAACGAAATAAAGAAAATCAGATCTTGCACCTCCCCAAAGACAGCTGGTAGTGATAATGATGATGGTGGTCCCAGGGCTGCGCTCTCCCCACGCCAGGACAAACAGTGCCAGGGGAAACACTGACCGAGGATGGGGCAAGAGAGGCCGTGGTTCCAGGAGGCCACTTTGTCTGGGAACTCGAGTTAGTGTAGCCCCAGGGCTGTCTTTCAATCTTCTCTTTCTTGTTAACGAAGTCATCTGGGACTGATTCTATAGTTTTTGAATTTGCTACTGTTACCTAAAAGGAAAATGGAATCAAAGACAGAAATACAGTCCTATCCCTGTTACATTGGGACCATCTTATTCAGGAAGCCTCCTGTGGAGACCACCACGCTGCCCTCCGAAGTCACCTCCCATGGTGGCCCGAGGCAGGGTCTCTCCTCTCTTCAACTCCAGCCTGCTGCACTCAGGAGAGGCTGCTCCTGCCTGGCCCACCACCTGTGCACAGCACGCTTCCCCTCACCAGTGTCCTCTCTGTTTTCTAGTGGGAGGTCTGAAGAGCCCTTGGAGGGGAGAATATAAAGAGCCAAGACATCCACCGCCAAATCAAGCCAATTATCACCAGACCCTCCATGCCCAGCCAAGGGAGCTTTCGCCAGGGGTCCCAGGGCCCCAGCCAGCCAAGGAGACAACAGGCAGAGCCCCTGAGCTCCAGCCTCCTCTCCCACTAGAGCCTCCAGAGCCAAACAAGTCTCCTCCCTTGACTTTGAGCAAAGAGGAGTCTGGGATGTGGGAACCCTTACCTCTGTCCTCCCTGGACCCGGCCCCTGCCAGAAGCCCCAGCTCACCAGAGCGGAAAGCAACCTTCCCGGAGCAGGAGCTGCAGCAGCTGGAAATAGGTATGGGCAGCCGTGGTTGCAGCCCTGAGCACTGACCCTGGGCTGCCCCCGGAGGCCAACGCGTCTCCTCTTTACCCACGGTATAGACTTCTTCCAGCCCCTTCCCCAGCAGCTCAACTTCTACAGACTATGCAGGAAGAACCCCTGAAAACACAGCCAGCCTCCTCCCAGTCTTTCACAGCCATCTTCCACTTTTCCCTGCAGAATTATTCCTGAACAGCCTGTCCCAGCCATTTTCCCTGGAGGAGCAGGAGCAAATTCTCTCGTGCCTCAGCATCGACAGCTTCTCCCTGTCAGATGACAGCGAGAAGGTGAGCGGGTTGTGGCCCAAGATCCATGGCTCCAGGGGTGTGGTTCCCCTGGCCCGGGCACAGAGCAAGTAGCTTTGTGTCCAGCTAGTGAATGGACTCTGTGCAAGTAGTGGGTAAAGGGAGGGTGATGGGTGTCACCCCTTCCTTCTGGGAGGGGTCCTCACTAGGGTGGGGCAGGTGGTCATGGTTTCTCAGAGTGAGAGAAACCATGGAAATATACCCTCCTGGGATTAATGAATGTATTTTGCTACCAGAGATAGTGGGGAAGCAGGCCTTGGTCCCCCATGGTGGCAGCTGAGGGCATGAGCAGCTCGTCACCCCTGGAGAGCCCAGGGCCCCTTTGCCCCAAATGAGACCCAACTGGAGATGGACCCCGGAGCCCAAGGGCATAAGTCCATGCCCACCCTTGTTGTTTCAGAACCCATCAAAGGCCTCTCAAAGCTCGCGGGACACCCTGAGCTCAGGCGTACACTCCTGGAGCAGCCAGGCCGAGGCTCGAAGCTCCAGCTGGAACATGGTGCTGGCCCGGGGGCGGCCCACCGACACCCCAAGCTATTTCAATGGTACAGTCCAACTCTCACCTGTTCAGCAACCCCCGTGGCAGCTGATCTGCCTGGAGCTAGACAGCCATTGAGGGATTGTGGCTCCCCTCCCCTGGCACAGTTGGGGAGAGGAAGGCCCCTGGTCCCAGAACTTGAGGTTCCTGGCCAGTAAGTTGGGTTTTGAGCCAAGGTCCTGATCACCCAGGAGCCCTTCCTGATAGGGCAGTGAGGGACCATTATCCCTGCACTGGTTGCTGATGGAGTCCCAGAAGGCCCCACTAGCTTGGGGAGGAGAGCAGTCTCTCTTGACCTGAAGTCAGGAAAATGGGCAATTAATCACTTCTAAAGGGAAAAGGAATGGGACCCATGAGCGTTTTCATCAAAAACTCAGCAAAAGGAATTCCTCTGTGGGATTTGAGGTCAGATGAGAAAGACAACGTAATTCCTTCATTTTCACGCTTGATTGCATACGTTACGTTGTGACTGCTAGACAAGGCCTTCATCAGCTCGGAGCTCTCTGGCCCTCTCCAGGGCAATGTGATTCATGGCATCAGGCCCCCATGGCTGGCCAAAGGCCACTTCAACTCGGGGAGCAATCTAAGCTGCTCATAATCTAAGACTCTTTATGTTCAGTTCCTTTCTGCTTTGCATCCAAATTGAAATACAATTTCCCCATAGGAGCCAACCCCAGCTCTTCACAATGTTCAGGCCGAATACCCAGCGTTGACAGCCAGGAAGAACTAGCAGGTGTATAACTTTAGAGCTATCCCGGCCTGAATTTTTTTTTTTTTTTTCTTATAAAATGCAGCTGTGTGGCTGGGTGTGGTGGCTCATTCCTGTAATTCCAGCACTTTGGGAGGCCGAGGCAGGTGGATCACGTGAGGTCAGGAGTTGGAGACCAGCCTGGCCAACATGGTGAATGCCATCTCTACTAAAAATACAAAAATTAGCTGGGTGTGGTGGCACATGCCTATAATCCCAGCTACTCAGGAAGCTAAGGCAGCAGGAGAATCACTTGAAGCTGGGAGTCAGAGGTTGCAGTGAGCCGAGATCGTGCCACTGTACTCCAGCTGGGACGACAGAATGAGATTCCGTCTCAAAACAAAACAAAAAAATGCAGCTGTGCTTAGACCAGCCTAAATTTCATCTCTGCTGCTTCGTCATAGCCAGACCTGCTCCCCCGCTTACATAGGACAGAATGACTTTTAACAAAAAGGTTCCCCAGCCCCTGCCAGGACCCTGGTCCTTGGGGAGCCAGCAGCTGCTCTCCTGACTGTCACCTTGCCTGCCTTCCAGGTGTGAAAATCCAAATACAGTCTCTCAATGGTGAACACCTGCACATCCGGGAGTTCCACCGAGTCAAGGTGGGAGACATCGCCACTGGCATCAGCAGCCAGGTAAGGGGCAGGTACACTCTGACAGGCAGAGACCCAGAAGCCAGTGTACCTGTCCCCACACTCCAGGAGAAAGGCTTTCAAAGTAGAATAGCACTCTAGGGAATCGCTGGACTTGGCCTCAGACGTCCCCCAGGGCCTCAAAGCAAGAGTGGCAGGTGGAGATGTCCTCCAGATCCACCTTGGGCCAAGTGGGATTCTCTGAGCCTCTGGAATGACAGACACACAGTGCTTTTAGGGCCCCCAGTCTGGCTGGAGGGAGATGTCTTTACCTTTCTATGTGGCTTCTGAGCCCCATGCCATGCCCTCAGCCCACTGGTTTGCTCCACCTTTAGATCCCAGCCGCAGCCTTCAGCTTGGTGACCAAAGACGGGCAGCCTGTTCGCTACGACATGGAGGTGCCAGACTCGGGCATCGACCTGCAGTGCACGCTGGCCCCCGACGGCAGCTTCGCCTGGAGCTGGAGGGTCAAGCATGGCCAGCTGGAGAACAGGCCCTAGCCCTGCCCTCCGCCGCCGGCTCCACACTGCCGGAAGCAGCCTTCCCGCTCGGCGCACGATGCGGCCCTGAATCACAGGCTCAGCCACTCCCAGGGATCTGCCAACCCCTGGCTCAGCAGTGGGACCAGAAGCTGGCAGCAGCAAGGTGGGGGTGAGCAGAACGCCTCCCAGGATTTCCCACCTGAGTCCTGCCCCACCCTGCTGGGAAGACACTCTGTCTGCCACTTGAGGAGACAAAGGAGGACGGCAGGAGTTCCCTTGGGGAACAAACAGGGTCTTCTCTGCCCTGCTCCCGTCGAGTTGGCCTGACCCGCTTGGATCAGTGACCATTTACTGGCAGACGGGAGGGCAGCTTCTAGCCTGGGTCAGAAGGGGTGGGCGAGCCCCTTAGCCCCTCACCCTCCAGGCTGGCGTGAGGGTGTTGAGTGTGTAGGGGTTCACACTCAGGTTCAGTGCAGAACCAGGGCAGAAGGTATGCCCACCTGTATGTTAAGGAGCCCTCTCACCCCCTTGCCTGGCCTCACCTGGCCAGCTCACCCCTCTTGGGTGTAGAGGAAAGGAATGTGTGACCCTGGGAGGGCTCCCTGGTAGAATACAGCGCAGTTCCAGGTTGTGGCAACACAGGTTCTGAGTTGACCTCTGGTTCAGCGAAGGGCCAAAGCAGCTGTGTTAGTGACACGGTTCTTAGTCCCAAACACGTGCCCCTGTGCTTCGGGCTACCACTCTGCCCCAGAGCAGCAGCCCAAGCCCCTGCAGGCCCAGCGCTGCCCCTGTCTCGCTGGCGCTCCGTTCCCTCATCTGTAAAGGAAAAAAAGGTGATGGGATGCGCCTGATGGGAGCAGTCTGCAGACGGACACGGTCAGTGCTGAAGAAAGCAGACCAGAGACACTCTGGCGCCCCAGCCCCACTCTCAGTCTCCAGAGTGCCAGTCCCCCAGAGCACAGCTCAGCCTCACACTGGCATTCACCCTGCCCTGCCCCTGGCCGGAGGGTACTGCCGATGGCACTTTGCACTCTGATGACCTCAAAGCACTTTCATGGCTGCCCTCTGGCAGGACAGGGCAGTGGCTCTGCCACAGCACCACAGGCCAGGAGGTGGGGTGAAGGGACACAGTCTTGAGTTGTCCACATGCATGTGACCCCTCAGACCTCCTCCAGATTTCTCTAAGAATAGCACCCCTTCCCCATTGCCCCAGCTTAGCCTCTTCTCCAGGGCAGCTGTTCAGGACTCACGTAGCATTAAATCTGTGAATCGTCCAGGGGTGTCTGCTAGCCTCAACCTCCTGGGGCAGGGACACTGAGACTCCATGGGAGGCTCATCCCCACATCTTGCCAAGGCAGCCTTTGTCCAGCTGTCCACATCGAGCCAGACTGCTCCCCGGGGGAGAGCCCAGCCCCAGCACATGAAGAACTGCAGCCTTGGCACTGCAGAGTGTGGGTATTGTGAGCAATAAAGTTTGGGGTGATGACAGATGTTTCCAGCCAATGGGAGTCCTCACTCTTGCCTGCTGGTGCTGAACCTCATGGCCTTATCAACTGCCTCTTTGCCTTCTTGGTGAAATCTTTTCAAGTCTTCCCCTTGTTTTGCACAAGGACTGTTTGGGCCTTTGAGTGGGGCTGCTTTCCCAGCGCCCCTCCCAGTGTCCCGTCCCACCTCTGGGCTATCCATTCAGACCAGTTAGGCAAGATGCCTTGACCAGTGGCATCAGAGAAGTCCCTGGTCAGACACTACCAGGCCTAGGGGTGGAGGAGGAGGAGGACACCAAAGATTGCCCACTTGGTACCACTGCCCAGCAGGCACCTGTGCCACCAGAAGGGAAACAGGGATGGGTTCTGGACTCTGAACAGCCATAGATGCCGGATGCACACCACGGGCCTCCCACCCTCCCTTCCTGCCCTTGAGGCCTGGACTCTTAACCCTTTCCGCTGCCTCCTGTGCCCTGCATGGCGCGAGGGATGAGTGTGGGATGGAGTTCCTTGCTCACGGAGCTGGAGCATACGGAGTGCCTTGTCCAATCTGGCTCCACACTCCCAATGTGCACAAGTGTGTGTGCGCGCAGCTTCGGTTGGTTGAGTCGGTTCTTGGAAGGGCCTTGGGACCCCGGAAGTGGCAGCAGCCTTGCGTCTGGGCGTGCAGAGCAGGTGCAAGTCCAGTCCAGCCGAGCCAGGCTTACCCCCCACCCGCCTCTTGTTCTGGGCCCTGTGCTGCTGGCTATCCCGAAGCGCGAGTCCCATCGACGTCTTCGGAGGGGGGTTCTGGCTTCGGCCCTCAAGCCTTTGCCTTCGGAGGACGCCTCACTTGGGCGGTCCCCGCCCGCCCGCCTGGAACCTAAATGCGGTTCCTTGCCTGCGGGGTCGCGGTGGGGACGTCACAGAACAGGCGACATCACAGGCACCGGCGCCCCTAGTATTTCTGGCGCCCCTCCAGTGCCCCCGCCAAAGAGCATACTGGAGGCGGAGAGGTAGCATCCACCAGCCCGCTCCCCGCCTCTCGAACAGAACCTCGGTCAGCATGGGGGTGACAGGTGGGAGCGGGCGGGTGCGCGGGGGCGGGGGCGGGAGGGGGAAAGCGAAAGTGAGGGGGGTCAGGGCCCTGAGGGGGCGGTCAGGAATCCACCAGGGCTCCTTCCCCTGCTCCCAAACCCCCGGCCCCTGAAAGCCAGGTTGAGCCCCGCCAAGGCCCACCCGGTGTCCATGACTATGGCTCCCAGCCTCAACTCCTGCGCGGTGCACAACCGTGTGCGCGCGCGGACACCCATGTACGCCTTGGGGTAGGCGCTGGAGTTAGCGGTTCTTGAAGGGGTTGTGAGACCACAGAAGGAGCAGTGGCCTTGTGCACAGGAAACAACTCATGAATTATCCTGAACTGCAGATGCAAAAAATCGCGTCCAGTTGTCCCTTCTTGATGCTTGAGGCGCTGCAGGCAGGAGCGGCAGTCTTCAACAGATTTTTCACTCAGGGCTTCCTTGGTGCCTTGTACTCTTCTCTGAACCAATGAGCCCCCAGCGCCCTGGGTCTCCCCTTACCATAGGGGACTCAGATGATGGCTTTCTTTTGGGGGTCCTCTCTCCCAGAAGGGCTTGGGCCAGCATTCAAAATGGTCAAAAATTAGGCGGGCATGATGGCTCAACGCCTGTAATCCCAACATTTTGGGAGGCAGAGGTGGGAGGATCACATGACGCCAGGAGTTCAAGACATTGTCCTCTACAGGAAATGTTTACAATTAGCCATGTGTGGTGGCATAAGCCTGTAGTCCCAGCTACTTGGCAGGCTGAACTGGGAGGCTCACTGAATCCCAGAAGTTAGTGTGCTAAGATGGTGCCACTGCACTCCAGCCTGAGCCACACAGCAAGATCCTGTTTAAAAAAAAAAGAAAAAAAATTAACCAGAGGTCAGGTGCGGTGGCTGACGCCTGTAAGGTAAAACGTAGATTGGACTGCCAGATTTATCATGGAGAGGATTACACTGATGATTTGAATTGGGCTTTCAGGCCTGAGTAGGACTTTGTCAGAAGAAGGCTTTCCAGGTATGAGAAACAGCATTTGCAAAGGCACTGGGTGCAGAAGGGCTGCTGTACTCTGGGGTAGCTTCAGCTTAGGGTGAGGGACAGGAAGTTGGATGCCAAGAGATGAAAAACGAAGGTAGAGATCAGACCAAGAGGCCACATGGAGTCGGGGGGGTGACTAGAGGCAAGTGTGATGTAGCAGGCTCACTCTGAGGCCATTGAAAACTCCAGATTCAAGGGGACATGGTTGCAGTGGTCCTGCTGGAGGGCTAAAGAGATTTAAGACAGTGCAGTGAGCAGCATCCAGGTGCATGGAGCCAGCCAGACCTGCCTTTGGGTCGTGTGTTGCTGTTAATAGCTGTGTGACCTCATTCGCATTTCCTCATCCATGAGAGGAGAGTCGGGGCCACCTGGGCATAGGGTAGGTGTGAAGACTGAATGGCAAAGCACTCAGCACCGAGTGCCAAAGGGTAGGAAGTCACAGGTTTGTTTTGGCTCTGGTACTGGGAGATGAGGAGGGCATCAGGGGTAGGATGGGTAGGCGCTGCTGAGTGAGGAGGAGTCACGAATGACCCAGGTTTCTCACCTGGGTGAAAGGATGAAGGATGAATGGGGCAAGAAGAGTAGGAGATAGAGAGATGAGAGACTAGAAAGGAAGACAGGGGTCAGACAGGCAGAACCGTGGTGGCCACACTTAAGAGTCGACATACAAGGTGTGAACTTGAGGTAAGAAATTAGACCTGGCACGGTGGCTCACGCCTGTAATCCCAACACTTTGGGAGGCCAAGGTGGGAAGATCACTTGAGGTCAAGAGTTTGAGACCAGCCTGGGCAACACAGCAAAACCCCATTTTTTTTTTTTTTTTTTTTTTTTAAGACAGCCTCGTTCTGTTGCCAGGCTGGAGTGCAGTGGCACCATCTCGGCTCACTGCAACCTCCGCCTCCCAGGCTCAAACCATCCTCCCTATCAAAACCTAACAAACACATTACAAGAAAAGAAAATTATACACCAATATCCTCCATGAATATGCATGTGAAAATTCTGAAAAAAGCCAATCAGATTCAACAACATATAAAATGTTTTGAGTCTCATCATGACCAAATGAGATTTATTCCAGTAATGCAAGGCTGATTTAACTTTTAAAAAATCAATTTATAGCTGGGCACAGTGGTTCACACCTGTAATCTAGCACTTTGAGAGGCCAAGGCAGGTGGATAGATTGAGCCCAGGAGTTCGAGACCAGCGAGGATAATATAATAAAATACAAAAATTAGCTGGGTGTGGTGGTGCGCACCTGTAGTCCCAGCTACTCCGGAGGTGAGGCTGGAGGATCACTTGAGACAGGGAGGTGGAGGTTGCTGTAGTGACACCACTGAATTCGAGCCTGGGCACCAGAGTGAGACCGTGTCTCAAAAAAAAAAATGTATTTTACCAAAAGCAGAATATAAAAATATAAAAGAATTATCACCCAAATAATATAGCATTACTCATATGTTAATGTATTATAACATATGTTATGTATAACACATATAAAAGAAAAATCATATGATCATCTCAATAAATGCAGAAAAGGCATTAGGAAAAATCCAGCATCCATTCGTAATTAAAACTAAGCAGGCCAGGTGCGGTGGCTCACACCTGTAATCCTAGCACTTTGGGAGGCTGAGATGGGTGGGTCGCGAGGTCAGGAGTTCGAGACCAGCCTGGCCAACATGGTGAAACTCCGTATCTACTAAAAATATAACAACAACAAAAAAATTAGCTGGGTGTGGTGGTGGGCACCTGTAATCCCAGCTACTCAGAAGCTGAGGCAGGAGAATCATTTGAACCTGGGAGGCAGAGGTTGCAATAAGCCAAGATCGCACCATTGCACTCCAGCCTGGGTGACAGGGCGAGACTTCATGTCAAAAAAAAAAGAAAAAAACTAAGCAAACTAGGAGAGGAAACTTAATGAAGATGCCCAAGCTGATGAAGGGCATCTATGAAGAAATCTTACAGCTAGCATGATAATAGTGATACGCAAACACTTTCCCCCAACCTCAGAATGAACTGAGGATGTACATACACACTCCTACTCAACATGGTACGAAGATCTTCCCCAGTGCAATTAAGCAAGAAAAGGAAATAAGAGGAACCAGACTGGGAAGGAAGAAGTAAAAGTGTCTTGGCTTACACACATTATTATCTATGTAGAAAATCTGATAAAATCTAAAAAAAAAAAAAGCTATGAGAACAAATAAGATTTTAGTATGGTTGCAGAATACAAGATGGCTATATTTCTGTGTACTAACAACAAACCACTGGAAATTTAAATTGTTTCGACCAGGCACAGTGGCTCATGCCCGTAACCCCAGCACTTTAGGAGGCCAAGGTAGGCAAATCATTTGAGGTCAGGAGTTCGAGACCAGCCCCAACATGGTCAAACCCCATCTCTACTAAAAATACAAAAAGTGAGCTGGGCATGGTGGCGCACACCTGTAATCCCAGCTACTTGGGAGGCTGAGGCAGGAGAATCACTTGAACCTGGGAGGCGGAGGTTGCATTGAACTGAGATCATGCCACTGCACTCCAGCCTGGATGACAGAGTGATATCCTGTCTCAAAAAAAAAAAGAAAAGAAATTATTTCATATACTGCAGAATGTCACTTCAATCCCTAATAAAACCTTCCCAAGTCAGGCACAGAGGTCCCAAGTTGAGTCAACATCTGACTTTTTCTCCCAGCCCCCAGTGCTGTTAGAGGCTCACGCCACAGTAATTTCTTCTCCTGTCCATACCCATTTGCCGTTTATGGAGGGGTTGAGGCTGTGAGTGTTGATTAAACTGCCAGGGAAATTTTGTAAAGCAAGCAAAGGCCCTGAGGTCAGAAGCCTGGGAAACAGCAGGACCTGGGGCAGGGGGAGTTGGAGAGGCAGAAAAGAGACGAATGAGGAAGCCAGGGAAGCATGATGATTAACAAGGTAGGTGCAGGTTTCTGAAGAGACCACTGAGCTGGCCACTGGGGGCCCATCCATCGTGGTGCCCCAAAGCCCCGCCACTCTGCTGATACATCCCCCAAGACCAGGCTGAAGCAGATGGTCCCTATCCCAAGACCAGCCATGCAAGGACCCCTCCCCCCAGCCTCTACATCTCTAGGAAGAGACCACAGCACATTCTTATCCTTCCAGTATAATCCTGGAAGCAATTCTTCCCAGCCAGAGCCAGGGCTGTCACTTCCTGCCACACCCCAGGTTGATGGGGACCCACCTTGCATGATGGCAGGGTCATGATGATGGCCCCACCATCAACCCCTACGCATGGCCCTAGGGAGCAGAGAACAGGACAGCCTGGTGCTTCCCACCCCCTCAGGGTGAAGAAACAGCTTCTGCTGTCAAAGATACAAGCCTCCAGGGAGGGGTGTGGGGTTGGGGAATGTTCCCAAGGAGTCAGTCTCCCCTGCAGAGGGTGATCTGAGTTCTTAAATCGTCAGATAGGTGCTAGCATCTTCTCAGATCACATACCTGGGGTGCAGGCCTTGGCCTGGAGTCAGGGATGGATGACCCAGAGAGAGCAGAAGCCGGCAGAAGAGCAGGAATGGGGAGATGGGGAAGGTTCTCATGGGACATGATGGGGATTCCATGCAGTTACAGGCTCCTGGGAGTAGTGGGGGTGGGGAGGCCTGGGGAGTTAAGAGTTTCTTGAATCAAACCTGCCTTCAAGTCATCACTGCAGCTACGATCAGCGAGGGGGCCTTGGGCAAATGGACCTGTCCCAATTTTTGGGGTTGAATCAATGAGATGAAGCAGGTAAAGTGCCCAGGCTACAGAAGCGCCCGGTCATGGTTGGGGTACTGCCAGCAGTCACGGTTTTGGGGGATGGAGATGGAACAGGGAGCCTCTGAGGAGGCAAGGCAAAGAGTGGAGAGTGGAGGAAGCAGGACTGGAGGATAGGCGAAGGAGCAAGGAGGGCAGAGCAGGACGGTGAAGGAATGGCAGCCAGGAAGAGAGAAAGGGAGGGCGAGAGGAGGTGGCGGCTCCGGAATCCCTCCCAGACTGTCCCTTACCCTGCAGCTCCCTGCGCTCACCTCCTTCCCCCTGCCAGGTACCCATGGATTTCCATGCTGCAGCAAAGGATCAGTGGAGATTGCAGAGATGCGGTGAGAAGCATCCCTCATCATCGCAGGGCCTCCCCCGAGCCCTCCAGGACCTCCAGCCTTACCCTCAACACCACCAATACCCCAGCCTAGGATCTCCCTCCCTTCTGTCATTTCCAAAACCTCCCCAGGGGCAGCATCCAGGCCAAAAGGCTGGGGAGGCGTGGGGTATCTACCCTCCCCCTCTGTTTCTGCCCTTAGCCCCTGGCATGAGAGGAAGGCTGAGGGGTGGTGGGGCACACCCAGGGACGGGATGGGACTAACCCCTGAGAGATGCCTGGCTTGCTGAGGACAGAGCTGCCCAAGGCAGGGTAGGCAGGCACTGAGGAAGGAGTGGCAGGTGGGTGGGAGGACATCGCTCTGGGGCTCCCCTGCTGGGGACTAGTGTTCTGGCGCTAGTCCTCAAAATGAGTTGCCCTAGCCTGCCTGCAATACTTGATACAAATGAAGCTTCCTGGGCCTTACCTCCAACCAACTGGATTCCTCTTTAGGGGCGGGGCATGAGTTGGCAAGGAGCTTCTTAAACTCACTAAAGTTTCGGAAAACAACTCCAGACTTCCTGGTGGCAGCACAGTGGGACACCAGGGGAATGGATGAGCTGGTGGCAGGGTGGTCGGGGGCAGGGGCATCGTGCCAGCCTCTGTTACAAGGCAGAGGGCTTTGAGGGCCCAGAGACCCCCTTGCCGCTGAAGCCGCCACCCACCCCACGGATCCCCATCACCCACTCTGTCTCCTTCTGTCCTAGAGATGACTTAAGTCAACACCAGATACAAGAAGAACAGGAGGTAAAAATGGGGGTGTCCTCCTATGGGGAGGTGGTAGGCAAGGGGCAGGGCTCTTCCTTAAGTCCCCACCAGCCCCTACCCTTGACAATTCTGGGACCCTAGTACCAGGCCGGTGAGAGTACACACACACACATACACACACACACACACACACACACACCTTCACCAGGCAGGTCCCTGAAAGGAGGTAGGCGCAAAGGTGATGAGGGGAGACCAGGGCAGGGGAGGGGCAGGAACTCGGGGCCAGGGAGGGCCTCAGGGGCAGGACCTCCAGCTCCCGCCTCCTCAGCTTTGAGGTGAAACATTTCAGCTAGAGGCAGACGCGCTAGAACAGAAGCCCCAACCCAAAGTGGACCTGGCCCCAGACCCAGACCCAGACCTGGAGATGGAACCAGTGCCGTCTTTACTGGAGTCAGAGCTGTACCCAGACTTCAAGCCTGAAGCTGAGCTGGACACAGAAGCCAAGTGGAACAAGGAGGCTGGCTTCAAAGGATTCCTGCAGCCATTGTGCAGGATAGAATCCGTCCACTCCAACATAGGGCTGCCCGTGCCGCAGACCTTCAGACAGCGGGGTCTGAATTCAAGCCACCATAGTTTCACGGAGGAGAAACAGGTGTCTGCCAACCACTGCTCCATCAGCGCACAGACCTCCAACCACCTCTTCTGGGCAAACAAGCTCATCCAGGCCTCAGAGCACAGCCTGCAGCGGGCCATCCACACGCAGCTCAACAACACCAGCACAAGCCAGCTCACCAGAGCCCCCGGCCGGGCGGCCGTCACCACCAACACCCTGTGCTCCGAGGAGCAGCTCCAGACCCCCAACGCCCGCTCAGCTCCTCCAGCCGCAAGCTCCCAGGCGCCACCAAGCCCCCTCCTGCACTCAGATCTCCCGCCACCCATCGGCCTAAGAGAGCTAGTCACCTTTGCATCTTCCCTGGCCATGGCCTCCTCCAGCAGGATGGACCTGCCCACTTTGGAACACAGGATGAAAGCTCCACCCCAGCAGGCTCCGGAGCCTTCCACAGAACGCGTCCTGACCGCTGCGAAGGATGGAGAGCCAGAAAAGCACGCAGAGACCCTGCCGGGAAAACCATGTGAAGCCAGAGCTCCACAGAAATCTTGGAGTCAGGAAAGCAAGAAATTTCCTCACTCTTACCTTGACTTCAGCAAGCCAGGGATCAGGAAAGCCACCATCGAAGGGGAAATGCAGCTTCTCCAGCCACCAGTCACGTCCCCTCCGCTGCAGGGAGTCAACGAAGAGTGAGTGAGGCCAGCCCTGCAGCTCCCCCAGAGGGGCTATGGTGGGACATGGGGGGCTCCTCACAGCCAGGTAGGGTGGGGACAGTGGAATGAGGGCCTGGGGAGAGTGGAATGAGGACAAGGTGGGCTGTGTGGCTCCACCTCCATGACCTCACAAAGGCTGTTGGAACAAGGTTCCGGTGGACTCAGGAACAGAGCCAAGGCGAGGGCTGGAGGCCTGGGGACCAACGAGGGTGAGCCCAGGGGCCGGGTTCAAAAGGGAAGGACCATGCTGGCATTAGGCAGCTTCCCACCCTGGGGGTCAGGCCTCAGCAAGGTCGGAAATGCTCAGGCTGGGGTCTGCCCTGCTGAGAGCCTGCTGGCCCCAACCCTGGGGTCCAGGACACGTCTCTCAAGGGGAGAACGAGGGTTCAGGGCTCTCTGGGACACCTTGCTTTCTGGTGGCAAATGGACACAGAACGCAGGCAGCAGCAGAAGACCCCTGACCCCTAGTGACCTCCACAGAGGGCCTCTGGGCTCACCCCTCTCCCTCACCCACCCTCTGGAGCCCAAGTGACACTCTGTCTTTTGTGTTGCAGCTCAGTGCCGGGAAAAGAGAAAGAGAATCCACTATTGGTGAAAATCCATTTTAAGCTGTCGGCCCCACACATCCCAGAGAAATGACTAAACAGAACCAATAAAGACTCCAGTGCTGGTCATCGGCTCCGACTTCTATGCAAAGGCCCCTGGGCCAGGGAGCCCACCTGCTGTGGGCTGCTGTGTCCTGCTCTGTTTTTTTTTAGGGATGCCCCATTTTTTAGCTGCCCCAGCCCCACCTGCCCCCAGAGGGCAGCACCACCCCTCTCCTAGCCACCCATCTGTCACCTGTCACCTGAAGGGTCAGTTCCTCTTCACTCCCTCCTAGTCAGACCTCTAGGCCAGCAGAAAGACTTGTGGCTGGTCTTGAGGAGACCTCGTTGTCCTCTGAGGCTTTCGTTTCTTTGACTGTGGAATGAGGCTCCCTCTTGGCCTGAGGCCAGGGATGTGTTGGGATCCTCTGCAGAGACGGCCTCCTGGGTGTGGGCCTGGGCAGGTGGGAAAGTGGGTCTGCAGGGGTTCTTCTTGCCCTCTTCATGGGGAAGGCCTGGCATGGGGAAGGGATGGTGTCCAGGAGCTTGAAGGGGAGGAAAATGAGGCCGAAGGACTGGTCCTCCAGTGGGGCACAGGCTGGGGCTAGAAGTATCTCAAAAGCAGGAGAGAGCCCTGTGTCACCCAGATGTGTGCACACAGACACCACCAGCTGCCCAGCACATCACACATACAGCACTCACACACGGTAGAAACAGCACATGCCATACACGTGTGCCTGTGACCGTCACATGTACCAAACATGCACACAAGGCCAGGTGCGGTGGCTCACTCCTGTAATCCCACACTTTGGGAAGCAGAGGCCAGCAGATCACTTGAGGTCAGGAGTTCGAGACCAGTGTGGCCAATACGGCGAAACCCCCCACTCTACTAAAAATACAAAAATTAGCTGGGCGTGTTGGCATGTGCCTGTAGTCCCAGCTACTTGGTAGGCTGAGGCAGGAGAATCTCTTGAACCTGGGAGGCAGAGGTTGCAGTGAGCTGAGATTGCACCACTGCACTCCAGCATGGGCAATAGAGCATGACTCCATCTCAAAAAAACAAAAGCAAAACAAACAAACAAAAAACATACACACCAATACACACACCTCCCACCCAGGGTTTGACCTTGGAGGCCTGAGTACAGGCAGTGTAGACTGGCTTCTGGTGGAGGAGAGATGGCAGCAAAGGAAGGAAGGGGATTCAGAGTGCACGGAGGGACAGGGATGTGGAGAGGGAAGCCTGGGGGCAGGGGGAGGGGAGGCCTCGCCAAGGCCAAGGCCCCAAGGCCGGGGCTCAGTTTCCCTTCAAGTGAAAGCCCAGCATTGTGTATCTTCAAGAGCCTGCCCAGCTTTGGGAGGGGCCAAGGAGAGAAATGCCCAGGGCCTGGAGGGTGGGATTAGGAAGGGGTGAGCAGTTGAGAATAGGCCAGGGCCAGAAGGAGAAGCAGGCAGGAGACAGGAAAGAGGGACAAGGAGGAGCTGCCGAGGTGAGTCTGGGGGCAGTGGGGACTGGGCCAGAAGCCTCACTGGGCTCTCAGGACTCATCTTTCCATAGCTTGTTTTTAATTAATAGATTTTATTTTTTAGAGCAGTTTTAGGTTTGCAGCAAAATTGAGTGGAAAGTACAGAGTTCCCATGCACTCCTATCCCCACCCACATACAACCTCCCCCGCAATATGGACATCCTGCAGTGGTGCATTTGTTACAGCTGACTCATCATCATCAGCAAAAGTCCACAGTTCACACTGGGGTTCCCTGTTGGTGTTCTACAGTCTATGGGTTTTTTGTTGTTGTTCTTGTTGTTTTTGAGACGGAGTCTCGCCCTGTAGCCCAGGCTGGAGTGAAATGGCGGGATCTCAGCTCACTGCAACCCCTCTGTCCGCCTCCTGGGTTAAAGCGATTCTCCTGCCTCAGCCTCCCAAGTAGCTGGGACTACAGGCACCCGACACCGTGTCCAGCTAATTTTTGTATTTTTGTAGAGATGAGGGTTTCACCATGTTGGCCAGGCTGGTCTTGAACTCCTAACTCTAGGTGATCCACCCACCTCAGCCTCCCAAAGTGCTGAGATTACAGAGCACTTTACTCTGGAGCCACCGCACCTGGCCCATTCTATGGGTTTTGATTGTGGTATGGTACAGAGTCGCTTCATTGCCCTAAAAATCCTGTGCTCAGCCGGGCGCGGTGGCTCATGCCTGTAATCCCAGCACTTTGGGAAGCCGAGGCAGGCGGATCACTTGAAGTCAAGAATTCAAGACCAGTCGAGCCAACATAGTGAAACCACATCTGTACTAAAAATACAAAAATTAGCCGGGTGTGGTGGCAGGCGCCTGTGATTCCAGCTACTTGGGAGGCTGAGGCAGAATAATTGCTTGAACCCAGGAGGCAGAGGTTGCAGTGAGCTGAGATTGCACCACTGCACTTCAGCCTGGGTGACAGAGCGAGACTCCATCTCAAAAAAAAAAAAAAAAAAAAAAAATCCTGTGCTCCACCTGGCCCCTATAACTCCTGTCAACAACTGGTCCTTTTACTGTCGCCACAGTTTTGCTTTTTCTAGAATGAATTGGAATCATATGGTATCCAGCTTGTTCGGGCTGGCTTCTCTCACCTGGTAATACACATTGAAGCTTCCTCCATGTCTTTTCCTAGCTTGATCATTTATTTTTAGTGGTAAATCCTATTTCATTGTCCGGGTATGTCACTGTTTGTTTATCCATTCACCTCATGAAGGACATCTGGGTTGCTGCCAAGTTTTGACAATGATGAATAAAGTTGCTATAAACTTCCATGCGCAGGTTTTTGTGCAGATATGAGTTTTCACAACATTTGGATAAATACCAAGGAGCAAGATTGCTGGATCATGTGCTAAGGGTGTGTTTAGTTTCGTAAGAAACTGCCAAACTGCCTTCCAGATTGGCTGCACCATTCTGTATACCCACCAGCAATGAATCAATGTTCCTATTGTTCCACATCCTCACCAGCATTTGGTGGTGGGAGCGTCTTGGATTTTGGCATCTGAATAGGTGCGTAGTAGTATCTCATTGTTTTAATTTGCAATTCGCTGAACATATGATGTTGAACATTTTTTCATATGCTTACTTTCGTTTGTATATATTCTTTGGTGAGGTGCCTGTTCAGATCTCTTTTTTTTTTTTTTTTTTAAGACAAGGTCTCATTCTGTCACCCAGGCAGAGTGCAGTGGCTCGTTGCAGCCTTGAACTCCTGGGCTCAAGTGATCCTCACCTCTCAGCCTCCCAAAAAGCTGGGACCAAAGGTGTGCACTACCATGCCTGGCTAATCTTTTTATTTTTTGTAGAGATGGGGTCTTGCTTGTTGCCCAGGCTGATCTCAAACTCCTGGCCCCAGGCAATCCTCCCACATCAGCTTCCTAAAGTGCTGGGATTAAAGGTATAAACCACCACACTTGCCTTTTCCCCATTTTTAAAAAATCAGGCTGTTAATTTTCTTACTGAAGAGTTTTGTTTTTTTGTTTTTTGGGACAAGTTTTCTCTCCCTCACCCAGGCTGGAGTACAACGGCGCCATCGTGGCTCACTGTAGACTTGAACTTCTGGGCTCAAGCAATCCTCCCTCCTCAGCCACCCAAACTGCCGGGATTTCAGTACTGAGCCGCCATGCCTGGACTTACTGTGAAGTTTTAGGAGTAATTTACATGTTTTGGATAACAGTCCTTTATCAAGTGTGTCTTTTGCAAGTATCTTCTCCCAGACTATGGCTTATCTTCTCATTCTTTTGACATTGTCTTTCACAGAGCAGAAGTTTCTAATTTTAATAGAGTCCAGGTTATCAATTATTTCTTTCACAGATTATGTATTTCATGTGTATCTAAAAAGTCATGGCTATACTCAAGCTCAATTACGTTTTCTTCTGTTATCTCAGAGTTGTATAGTTTTGTGTTTTACATGTAGTCTACGATCTACTTTGAGTTAACGTTTGTGAACTGTGTAGCTCTGTGGTCTAGATTCTTTGTGTGTGTGTATGTGGATAAAGATCCTGTCATTTTCAAACTAAGACAGTTTTATTTCTTCCTTCCCAATCCGAATATCATTTGTTTCCTTTTCTTGTCTTACTGCATTAGCTAGGACTTCCAATATGATGTTTAAAAGCACTGCCGGGCGAGGTGGCTCAAGCCTGTAATCCCAGCACTTTGGGAGGCCGAGGCGGGTGGATCACGAGGTCAAGAGATCGAGACCATCTTGGTCAACATGGTGAAACCCCGTCTCTACTAAAAATACAAAAACATTAGCTGGGCATGGTGGTGCGTGCCTGTAATCCCAGCTACTCAGGAGGCTGAGGCAGGAGAATTGCCTGAACCCAGGAGGCGGAGGTTGCGGTGAGCTGAGATCGCACCATTGCACTCCAGCCTGGGTAACATGAGTGAAAATCCAACTCAAAAAAAAAAAAAAAAAAAAAGCAGTGCCTTGTTACTGATCTTAGCAACAAAGCTTTGAGTTTCTCACCCACCATTAGGTATCATGTTAGCTGTAGGTGTTTTGTAAATGTTTTTTTTTTTGAGACGGAGTTTCACTCTTGTTACCCAGGCTAGAGTGCAATGGCGCGATCTCGGCTCACCGCAACCTCCGCCTCCTGGGTTCAGGCAATTCTCCTGCCTCAGCCTCCTGAGTAGCTGGGATTACAGGCACGTGCCACCATGCCCAGCTAATTTTTTGTAGTTTTAGTAGAGACGGGGTTTCACCATGTTGACCAGGATGGTCTCGATCTCTTGACCTCGTGATCCACCCGCCTCGGCCTCCCAAAGTGCTGGGATTACAGGCTTGAGCCACTGCGCCCAGCCAATGTTTGTTATCAAGTTGAGAAAGTTCCCCTCTTTTCCTAATTAGCTGAGAGTTTTTATTATTAATGTGTGTTAAATTTCGTGAAATGCTTTTAATGCATTTATTTATATGATCTTGTGATTTTTCTTCTTTAAGCTGTTGATGTGATGGATTATATTAACTGGTTTTCAAACGTTGAACCAGCCTTGAATTCATGGATGAACCCACTTGGTCATTATGTGTAATTCTTTTTATACATTGTTGAATTAAATTTGCTAATATTTTGGTGAAGATTTTTGTGATCATATTCCTGAGAGATATTGATTTGTTAATTTTTTGACAATGTCTTTTTCTGGTTTTGGAATTAAGGCAATGCTGGGCTTATAGAATGAGTGAGAACATAGTCCCTTGGCTTCTATCTTCGGGAAGAGATGGTACAGAATTGATATAATCTCTTCCTTGAATGTTTGGTAGAATCCACCAGTGAGTCCATCTATTCCTGCCACTTTCTGCTTTGGAAGCTTGTTAATTATCATTGATTCGATTCAATTTATGTAATAAATACAGGCCTATTCAGATTGTCTGTTTCTTCATGTGTGAGTTTTGGCAGATTGTGCTTTTTAAGGAATTGGTCCATTTCATCTGGGTTATCAAGTATGCAGGCATAGAGTTGTTTATAACATTCCTTCATTATCCTCTGTCTATGAGATCTATAGACATGTAGTCTATGATCTATTTTGAGTTAAAGTTTGTGGATTGTGTAAGCTCTGTGGTCTAGATTCTATTCTTTTTCCCCTCTTTCATACCGCATCTTTTATTTCTTATATTATTAATTTGTGTCTTTTCTCCATTTTTATTTTGTTTTGTCAGCCTGGTTATAGCCTTATGGATCTTTTCAAAGAACTAGCTTTTGGTTTTGTTGATTTTCTCTATTTGTTGATTTTCTGCTTTCAAATGTATTGATTTCTGCTCTAGTTTTTATTAATTCTTCTTACTTTGGGTTTACTTTGCTCTTTTTCTAGTTTCCTAAGATAGAAGCTTAGATTATTGCTTTTAGATCTTTCTCCTTTTCTAAAACATACTTTCAACGCTATAAACTTCCCTCTAAGCACTGCTTTTGCTGCATCCTACAAATGTTGAATAAGCTGTATTTTCATCTTCATCAAGTTTGAAATGTTTTTAAATTTCTCTTGAGATTTCTTCTTTGATCCATGTATTATTTTGAAGCTTGTGTGTGTGTGTGTGGGCGGGGGGAGGTTCTCACTTTATCACCCAAGCAGTACTGCAGTGGCACAATCTCAGTTCACTACAGCCTTGACCTCCTGGGTTCAAACCATCTCCTGCCTCAGTCCCCCAAGTAGCTTGGACTACAGGTGTGCACCACCACGCCTGGCTTTTTTTTCTTTTTTGTAGAGACAGGGTTTCACCATGTTGCACAGGCTGAAACTCCTGAGCTCAAGCTATCCACCCACCTTGGTCCTCCAAAGTGCTGGATTTTTTTTTTTTTTTTTTTTAGTCTCGCTCTGTCGCCCAGGCTGGAGTGTACCTCCATGAGCATGTGAGCCACCATTCCCCGCCTACAAGTGTGTTGTTTAATCTCCAAGTATTTGGGGATTTTCCAGCTATCCTTTTGTTACTGACTTCTAGTTTAATTCCCTGAGAGCAGACATTACTTGATTTCTGTTCTTTTAAGTGTTTTAGGTTTCCGGGGTATTTTTTAAACAATGGCAGGTGGGTGTGTATTGGGCTGGGCCCTACCCTCCTACTCCTGGCTTCAGGTCCCTGGACCTGCTTCTCTCTTTGGGTCTCTGCCATCCTGACTCAGCAGCTAGAGTTGCAAATTCAGATGCCTTAAGGGAAGCAGAAACTCAAAAGAAGAAAGAGCAGCAGCAGGCGCCTCAGCAGGGGGAAGTGGGCCTCTGGTGAGGGGCAGGGTACACCTCCTGCCAAAAGATGCTAAAGTCCACCACAAAGGTGGACTGGCATTTGTTGGGCTGGAGCGCTGGACCAGCCTCAGAGCCTGTGACTCTGCCTTTCAGGCAGCAGAGGGCAGAAGACCAAGAGATCTGAGTCATCATTGAGAACAAACAGGTGATCAGGGCTGGAGGAGGGTCCTTCTCCCTCACCCAGGGATCAGGGAATCACTGCCCTAGCCCTTCCCCCAGAGTCCCCTGCAGAGAGGGCTGTGGTACAGCCTCATGTGGAAGACTTTGGGAAGAGGTGGAACTGTACACCCACAGGCCTGGTCCCAGGTCCCCTGGAGTCTGAGTATCTGAGTGGGCTGGGCCCCTCTGCCCTGTCTCTTCCCTGCCTCTAAGGCCTCCACGGCAGCCTCAAAGGCTGCTCACATGAGATCCAGCAGAAGAGCAGGCTGGCAGGATGCAGAAAGGGAGGCTGCAGCTGCACACTGCCTGGCCGACCCGGACGGAGCCGGTAGCAGCCATGACCACAAAGGCTGAGCACACCATGAGGAGGGCAGAGAAATCCAGGGCCTGTGGCTGCCCATCCAGTAGAGTCAGGTCCAGATGTTGGGTCTCAGAGGTGAAGGCAGGGACCGGAGGCCAGGCCTGGGGGGCTGGGTTTGGGGTAAGACCTCGCTGGCCCTGCCATTTCTCTGCAACAGGTGCAAAGACCTTTCCAACCTGTTTCTCCTGGGGCAGCTTGAGAGGTGAGAATCTGCTGCCCCTGACACCCCAGCAGCTGGCAGGTGAGAGCCCCAAGATTGGGAGTAGGTAATCAAATTACAGGGTGCTCAGGAAAGAACTACAGAGATTGCCTGCCCCAAAGCTGGGATCAGTGCAGGAAGCCAGTGTTTGAAACCATCCCTCCATGCTTGTCTGATTTGCTCACCTCTGCAACCCTAGGGCTCACAAAAATGTGTGTGTGTGTGTGTGTGTGTGTGTGTGTGTGTGTGTAGTGAACGAGGGAGGAAAGGAAAACTCAATGGATTGGTAGATAGCTAAATGCAGATATTTAGATGGATAAATAGATGGATGATGAAAAGGATGGAAAAGAAGGTAAAGAAGGAGAAAAAATGGGGGAAAAAATGTTAGGCACAGTGGCTCACACCTGTAATCCCAGCACTTTGGGAGGCTGAGGTGGGAGGTCCACAAGATCAGGAGTTAGAGAATCAGCCTGGCCAACATGGTGAAACCCTGTCTCTACTAAAAATACAAAATTAGCTGGGCATGGTGGCGGGCACCTGTAATCCCAGCTACTCAGGAAGCTGAGGCAAGAGAATCGCTTGATCCTGGAAGGCGGAGGTTGCAGTGAGCTGAGATTGTGCCACTGCACTCCAGCCTGGGCGACACAGCAAGACTCCATCTCAAAAAAAAGAGGTGGAGGGGATCTGAGTTCTCCTGCCTCATGGGGTCAAGGACCATAGGGATAAATTCAAAAGAAACCACAGCCCCAATGCTTCCCCAATAACATGTCCTGATATTGGCAGGGCTCCTCCAAGCAGAATCACTTTATTCATTATCAGCAATGTTCAGTGCCTGCTACATGCCAGACACCAGCAGGGCTCCAAAGCACTGTAGCTTCAGAGCCAGACTGCCAGACGTGACCTTGAACACGTGACCTTGAATTTTCAATGTTTTTCAAAGATGAGTTTTGGACATGAGGACTGAATGGGCACTTAATATGTATCAACACACAATAGCCACTGCCACTCTTTATGTTAAAAGTTGTAGGCCAGACGTGGAGGCTCACATCTGTAATCCCAACAGTTTGAGAGGCCAAGGCAGGAGGATTACTTGAGCCTAAGAGTTCAAGACCAGCCTGAGCAACACGGCAAAACCCCATCTCTACAACAAATTAAAAAATTATCCAGGCATGGTGGCATGTACCTGTTATCCCAGCTACTCAGGAGGCTGAGGTGGGCTCTAGCCTGGGCAAAGAGTGAGACTTTGTCTCAAAATAAATAAATAAAAATTTATAACACCCAGGAGGGAGTCGGAATGAGCCAAGTCATCAGTCTCACCTGAGCTAGAGTGGGCAGCTCTCAGGGTTCCCGTGTGGGCGGTTTGTCTTGCCACTTGTCCCCCTCTACCCTCCATGGACAGTGCAGCAGGAAAGCTGCCTTGGGCAATGTGGGTGTTCAGCTGATTCCACAGGAGATGTGCGAGGCTCTGCGGAAGGCAGGCTTAGATGGCGTAGATGGCGGGTGCCCCATCCCTGTCCTCTTGTCCTCTCCCACCTCCAGGCAATCTTCTAAAGAATACCTCCCCTGGCTGGGCACAGTGGATCACCTGAGGTCAGGAGTTTGAGACCAGCCTGACAAACATAGAGAAACCCCATCCCTACTAAAAATTTTTAAAAAATTAGCCAGGCACAGTTGCTCATGTCTGTAATCCTAGCTACTTGGGAGGCTTGAGACAGGAAAATCGCTTGAACCTGGGAGGCGGAGGTCGCAGTGAGCCAAGATTGTGCCTTTGCACTCCAGTCTGGGCAACAAGAGCAAAAC
>NW_016107532.1:2975194-2989138 GCF_001604975.1 Cebus imitator
TCAAAAAAAAAAAAAAAAAAGAATGCCTCCCCTTCCCACAAAATCCTGGCCTGGTCCTATTTTAAAGTTCCCTCTTCCAGGAAGCGTGCCTCGACCAACACACCTATCTCATGGCCTGCAAACGTTGCTGCTGTGTTTATCCTAATCCTGATTTGGGAACCCCCAAGGCAAGAGCTATTTCTCCCCCATTCAAACTGGGTTCTGCCCTTGGCTAGAGGCAGGACTAGATTCTTTAACACCTGGAACTGCCAGCAGACATCTGCAAGGCAGGCCTTCTGCAGGGGCAGGCACCCAGAGTGCACCTTCTCCCCTCTCCCCAGGTGGCCGAATCGTAAGCTTCGGTGACTTCATGGGTGTTCTCGATGACAACCACCACTTGGCTCAGTGCATGGGTGAGGGGCAAGGCTGGTGGAGGAGGATGGGCCTGGCCTGGGGGAGCCCCCTCCTCTCCCTCCTCCACCTTCTCTGCCCCAAGGCCAGGTGAGGAACAGCCAGGTCTGTGGCCCCCAGGGACTGCAGACCCTGTTCTTGGAAATGTTGTTCAAGCTGCTGGGCCGGAAGCTTTGTGCATTCCCAGTTGGCACAGGAGGTAATGAGGTGGGCACAACCATACCAGCTCCTGGGCCCAGGATGGAGGGAGCAGACCCTGCTCCGTGCAGGGACTCCTGATGTTCCTGCCCTAGAGACTAGAGCCCTGAATTCTGGGTCTGTTTCCTGGGCCCCAAGCCGCCCTGGGACAAAGACGAAGCAGGGGCTTCCGGCCCTGCTTTGGCTTCTGCCCCTGTGAGACAGAGAGGGCTGGGGCAGGCGGTGTCTGAGGCGGCCGCCCCACCTCTCTTCTCCAAGCTACTGCTTCAAGAAGGAGTGGGCTCTGCGGCTCAGCCCAGGCTACGGGCAGGGGTGGGGTTGGTCCCGAGGCCACGGCCGCTCTGTGAGCTCCCACGCTAGCCTCACCTCCTTCTGCCAGGCGGCGCGCGTCAGCGGCCTCTCCAACTAGGAGCTGGCGCACTCGCTGCACCAGCGAGTGCACAAAGCAGATGCGCCCCCGACAGGGCTCGGGGCGCGGGGACCCGCGGGAGGGCCCTCTCCCAGCCATTCACAACCCCCACCCTCGCCTCCAACCCCCAGGACCCGCTCTGACCGTCTCCTCCTCTACCTCCTCCCCGGTGCCCGCCCCAGGTGCGCGCCGCCCCTGCTATCAGATTCCTAACCTGGAGGGGCCGGAACTCCTGGAACGCAGGATGCGAAGCCCAGTGTCCACCTTCCCCAGCCCGACCAGCCCGTCCGCCCCAAGATCCGGCTCAACCCGGGGCGGCTAGGCCCGGCCAAGGCGGGCGGGGGAGGCACACGCAGTGAGGGGTGGGATAGGTGCGCGGAGGCGGGACAGACAGATGGGGCGATACCGGCTGGCGGAGGGCGGGGGCAGGACCGGAAGAAACGGGGGCCGGAAGGCGGAGACGGAGGCGGGACGCGCGGAGAGGTAAAGTGAGGTCTCTCCTGGCGTCACTAAGTACTGGGCAGAGCGAAAAGAAAAGGGACCAGATGCCCAGGTAGGAGGCAGAACTGGCGCACACAGTGCGGGGCAGCCGGAAGAACTGCTGCGGGGTTGGCACGGCGGGTCTAATGTCAGCTGCCCGCTCGCCCCTGCGCTCGCCCCCTTCGGCCTCCAGCGGGGATCCTGGGCCAGACACCTGAGCCTCCGCGCCCCTCGAAGGGGGCTCCCTCCCCGACAACTCCACCGGAGAAGCAGCCCTTCTCCCCGGCGCCCGCTGGTTTGCAGAGGCCTGCCAAGAAGAGCTTGCACGAGTAAAGCGTTTGCTGAGCGAAACAGGCTGCGGGTGGCTGCGGCAGGCACGGAGCCGACGCTGATCTTTTGCAAACATCTTTATTAATCTCGTATAAAAATAAGGTCCATGGACGATCCTCGGGGCTGGGGCTTGAGGGGGCGAGGTGCACTTTATAAGTTACAGGCCAGGCTCCCGCTGAGGCTAAGTATGGCTATTTGGAGGGGGCTTTGGGATGAGTGCTGCAAGCAGCATTTGGGAGGAGGAGCGGGCGATGCTGCCCTCTGTGGCCAGAGGAGGATGCACCAGCCCATTTGAGGCGGGCCACAGCGAAGGAGGGGCTGCCCGGCCAGCCGAGCTGAGGACCACCTTCCTTGAGCCTCAGCCTGTCCACCGCCCCACACCCCTGCAGAATCCACCTGCAGAAATAGCGGCTACAGCGAGAGGTCGGAGGTGACCTGCAGCGGAGGGCCCGGGGGACGCCGGCGGGCACTGCGGCGGCCTGTGTCTGTGCGGATGTAGGGCTGGTTCCGCAGATCTGGCAGCCAAAGGAGACACATTTACCCTTCAGGAGTCTGCCCTGAGCTGGGAGCATCGCGCCAGGGCAACAAGCTCAGCCTCCTAAGGACTCAGATTGTGTGCACATGGAGGAGTACTGTTTATGTTTGCCAGAGCCCGGCCCGCCCCCCCGCCAAAACACATCCCAGCCATGCACTGGCCCAGGAGAAGGCAGCATGCCTCAGCTCCCTCAAGGGTCCCGGGGGCTGCATGGGATCAGAGGCCAGGTCATCTGGATACCTGAGGGGCTAGAGGGGCATCTCTTCTCCCAGGCTGGCCTCACAGAGGAGCCGGGATGTCCGCTTGCCGGTGCGGGCCGTGAAGGGCACCGTCTTGATCACTGAGCGGGGGCGGGGCAGGGCAGGGGATGGGAGGCAGGTGAAGGGGAGGAGAGAAAGGAAAAAGGAAAGAAAAAGTAGCAAGAGGCAGTGTGGCAGCCAGTCCCACAGAAGGTAGGGGATTGGGTCAGAAGACAGCATAGGACAGACTGAGGATAAGACCAAGGCCTGGCCAAGCCCTTTTACCTGTGATGATGTCTTCAATGGCCCCGTCACGGTCACTCTCATAAATGAGTGGCTCCTTCTGCTGCTTCCGTTTCAGCTCAGAGATGAGGTCCATCTGTGGCCGCCGGGCCTTGGGCGGTGACTAGGGGGAATTTATACCTCCAGCTCCAGGATGCCCCCACACCACCAAAACCCTGGAATATCTACCTGGTCCCCCACAGCAAGGACAGCTGCCTTGAGCAGAAGGAACCCTTTCCCATCCCAGGCTCCTGGGGCAGGGTCTGTCTGTAACAGTGAGGGTGTGAGGGTGGCACCAGAGGGTGATACGATGCCATGTGTCTCTGCAGCCCAGTACCTAGGCCAGGAGCAGCTGCCTACCTTGGGTGCTGAGGGCTCCCCTTTGCCAGGGGTGTCAGCGCCTGCCTCCTGGGCGGCAGCTTCTTTCTTCCACTGTTCCACCTCCTGCTCAGCTTTCTGCGGGCCGAGGCAGTCTCCATGAGGGTAGCCTTCCCTACTGCCCTACCCACCCCCTAAACAGAAGCAGCCCCACCACTTCACTGTCCATCGGAAAGGCTTCAGTGCCCTACAGGGCTCCCAGCCTGCCCCAGACCCGAATACCTTATAGGCCTTAATGAAGCGGCTGAAGAGGGAGAAGAACAGGCCCGGGGATGTGGTCTTGGGGTTCTCTCCAAAGTACTCCACCACGGAATCATAGGCCTCCTGTGGGCACAGCCTGTCAGTCCCCCAGCAGAGACTCTTGCAGCCTGTACCCCTTAGGACACTGACCATCTGATCCCAGCTCCCAGGCAGGGTAGCCCCTTGTTCCTGCTGCAGTCCCCCAAGGGGTCCCAGCAATAGCCACACCCCTCCAGGCTGGGCCACCTAGTGTTTCTACATCCCCCACCTCCAGGAGAGGCCAGCCCTGGTGCACCTGAGCTGTCTTGCTGTCTGCCAGCAGCTTGTCCATGGTGGGTGAGTTGGCCCTCAAGAACTCCTTGAGCACCACACAGTCATCCTGCCGCACAAACTCCCTCTGTGTCAACTCTAGGCCTCGCTGCAGAGAGCGCACATCCGCCAGAACACTGTCCAGGGACACTAGGCCAGGGATGAGGCGGTATCAGGTCAGTGAATCAGAGAGGCAGCCCCCCGACCAATTTAAAGCCCCCTAGCTTTCTCCCAACCGACCCCAGCCAACAGCCCTCTCCGCACCCAGGGACCTGTGTGCCCCCACCTGAGCCCGCCTTGTCCAGGAAGTGCAGGTCGCTGTGGAAGCCTGTGAGCTGCGGGTACTTCTCAGCAATGACCTTCACCAGGTAGTGCAGCAGCGTCTGCTTGCGGTCAGTCGACTTCATCTCCAACAGCTGCACAAGGACCTGTTATAAGCCACAGGCCACCAGCCAGTCCCCTGCCCCAGCCCCCAGGTTGGGGACCCCTCCTCACCGCATCCAGGCTCTGGAGTCGGAAGCCATAGGCTGCCCCACGCTTGCCACTGTTCATGTAGTTGCCAAAGGCCAGGACGATCTGGGAGAGGCAGGGGAGAGGCTCAGCAGGGTGCCAGGGCTGCGAACACCACTTGAGTATATCACACAAGGAGGAGAAAAGGTGGCAAGGAGCAGGCCCCACACCCTCAGCCCCCACTGTACTCCTGAACAGGCCCCTCAGAGCCACATCACATGTGCATGTGTATACACACAGGTCTCACACATGTGCACGGTTAGCACCATGGGCACACCCCATTTTGTCCTCCACTAGTCTGACCCAAAACTTGTTGTGCCAGCATCCCCTCCTAGGCTGTGTGGTCACTGCCTTTCCACCAGCCATTTCTACTGGCTCCTGGGCCCTCCACTGAGCAGGTGAGCTTGCTCTGCTACTTACAGAGCAAGCCTAAAGGGGGCTGAGCCCTTCGGCAGGGTCCCAGATGAGCTGCTACAGACACGGCTGCTGTGGCCATTCCCATTCACCGCCCACCTTAGATTTGTCCTTCTCAGCATGTTCATGAGAAGTGGGAACGTTATCTTGGTTGCACTGCAGGTAGGCAGGGCCTGGGTCTCCCTCTCACACTATCCAGAACAGGCAAGAGTGGGTCCCACCTCCTGGCCCCTCACCTCCAGGATCTGGCGGAGTTTGTCAGAGGACTTGATGGACATTGAGGCTGCAATGATGGCATTCAGTTGCTGGGGGTGGGATGGGGGAGGTAAGGTCAGCTGGTGCCTCCTCCATCTGGAGGCTCAAGTACTCCCAGGTTCCCCGCTGCAGCCCGGGCTGGGAGCTGCCTCCTGCCCATCCCCACCCAGGCCACACCACCCTGCCCGCTCCGCCCACACCGGCATGAGCAGCTGGGCTGTGTCCGGGAAGTTGCCCAGGAAGGTGAGTGTGGTCATGCGCTCCGACAGGCGCGGGATGCGGCTGAAGTGCAGCATGAAGCGGTCCTCCTCTGACAGCTCCTCCACGGGCCGCTTCTCCTGCTCAAAGCGGGCAATGAGGCTGCGCTCATACTCCGTAGGCAGGAAGCGCATCAACAGCTCCAGGAAGTCCAGGCCCAGAGCCTGTAGGTCATACCTGTGGGAGGAAGGGGAGGGGAGAGTGGGCATCACCCATACCCACCGGTCCCTGGGAGCAGGGCTACCCCTGCCTTGATTGAATAAATGAATTTCAGTATTTTCTATTTGCCAACAGCTTCAGAGAGCAAGAGGTAGGAATGCAGAGAAACTAGGAGCTGCAAAGCCAGGGTTGCCATCGTACATCAGTGTAAATCCCACAGCCTGGGTCCTCACAGCTAGGCAAAGAGGCAGGAAGTGGGATGTCCTAATGTAGGCATGGACTCAGTTTTCTCCACCTTAAAATGGGGACAAGGTTCCTGGACCAGGGTTGGAATGAAGCTTGATGAAAGAGCTCATCACTGAGGCTTTTACTAGGATCTGCCTGACAACCCTCCCTAGCAGAGGGGCTGGGCTGCCCGAAGCCCAGGGCAGGGACACTCACGCCTCAATGGCCTGGCAGATGCGCTCGGCCCCCAGGTTGCCCTTCCGCAGTGTGATGGCCAAGTTCTTGGCCCGGTTGGCCTCAATGAGTGTCGCCTTGCTGGGGGCCTTCTGGGCCGCCTTACTCTTGAGAGCACTGATGTCCAGGCTGGGGCCTTGGGACTTGGTCTTGAACTGTTCCTCAAAGTCACTCATGTCCAGCTCCTGAGGGTACAGGGTGTGGAGGTGGAGCTGGGTGGGGCTGAGGGCTGGCACTCTCATGGCTGAGCACGGTGCTGGAGCCACCCATCCATCTGGCCCTGACCAGGCCACCAGCAAAGAACCAGTAATGCAGCCTGACCACAAGCCCTGATGGGAAGCCCAGGGAGCCTGGAGGAGGAGGGCTGCCCAACCCCGAGACCCAGACTTGGCGCCATGAGAGCCAAAGGAAGAGCTGAACTGGCCAGTGGTCAAAAGGGGAAGAAAAGGACATTCCAGGCAGAGGGAACAGATAGAACAAGGGCAACAATGGTCTGGAGGCAAGACAACACATCATTTTCGAAAACTGGAAGTGGAATCAGTGGGGCTGAAGCCTTAGTTGTCTGTGGGAAAGCGGAAGGAAGGAGGCCTGGAGGCAGAAGGAGGCAGGTGTGGGGTGCCTGCATGGAGGACGAAAAGGCATGGGCAGGCAGGATTCTGCCTGTTAGAGGTACCAGTCAGTCTGGCTTCATGCCTATCCCTGTGCCTCCACCTCCTCATCTGTGAAATGGCATGGAGGAAATGACCACCCCCAGTGCCCGGCATGATCCAGGCAAGTCCCCTCTTCCTCCAGTGCCGACATTCTGAGCCAGGCAGGGCCACTCACCTGCAGCACCTTCTCATCGTTGAGCTCTGTGAAGACAGTGCCCGTGATCTGGCTGGGCTTCAGCGCCACCCAGTTCAAGAGTGGCATTCGGAACTTGGTCTGGATGGGCTTCTTGGCCTTCAGTCCTGAGATGGGAGGTGGGGGTGGGGGTTGGGGGGGGTGGGGGGAGTGGTGAGCGCTGGGGGTACGGGCGGAGGGGGGGGAACCTGAGCCCAGGGAGAGCTGATGGGGCAAGCAGGAGGCAGCAAGAGGCCCCCAGACAGAGGACCCTGGAGGACACTCAGGCCCAGGTCCTTTCCTCCTTCTCCCCCCAGCACCGGGCCCACGGTGGTCCACTCCACTCACCTGGGCCCAACTCTGAGCCTGGTCCTCCTAAGGCATCAGAGGGACCTCCCGGAGGCGGCGGCGGCGGTGGCACCGGCCCATCAGTGCCAGGAGGTGGTGGCGGTGGTGGGGGTGGGGGCGGCAGGTCTCCCGGCAGCGGTGGCGCTGGCGGGGGCTCTGGGCTGCCTGGGAGGGGCGGGGCCTGTGGGGGTGCCGGGGGCGGGGCTTCCTGCGGGGAGGGGAAGCCGGGCAGTGGGGGCGGCGGCGGCGGCGCTGCTCCAGGAGCCGGCTCTGCGGCAGGTGCGAAATCTGAGCCGGCGAGGGCGGAGCGGGGTTGGGGGGGGTGTCGGGGGGGAGACGCAAGTCAGCTCCCGGGCTTGGGTGGGCTCCTCTCCGCGTCCCCTCTCTACGCATGCGCTCCTCCCTGAGCCAAACCTACAATCCAAACCTCCCTCGCCCAACTCTGCCCGCCACAGATGCCCCCGGGCTCCCCTCCAGACCCTGCCCTGCATCCCCGGCAGCCTGAAGCTCCTGTGCACCTGGGCTGGGGGAGCCGGTGGGCACCCCCGGAGTCGAAGCATCACCGCCGCTCGGAGTTGCCACAGCGACGGGAAGGATCTCGATGGAGATAGCATCCCCGGGCCCCCGCAGGATACGGATTAACCCCTTCTCCTCCAGTTCCTCCACCTTCAGCTCCAGGGCCGAGGGCCGCGTCAGGGCAGCGGGAGGCACTTTCTCAGGCTCAGGCGGACGCCTGGAGGCGCCCATGGCGGTCGCTTCGCTGAAGCGCTCCTGCGAGCCCCACAGGAGCGGTCAGTGCCCACCAGCAGGCTCCTTGGCACCGAGCCCCCATCCTCTTCCCGGGGAGGAGGGAGATGTCAAGCCTAGCAGACGCAACTGGCCTATTCTTGGGAGCCCGGCCCACCCCTCACCTCCCAGCCTCACCCGCAGGGTCTCCAACTCCTTGCGCGCCTGGCTTAGCTGTTTTTCCAGTTCCGCAATTTTGGCCATGGATTCGTTCTCCGCGTCCCGAAGCCGCTCTGTCAGCTGTAGCACCGGCACATGGTGAGCTCCGACCCGCAGCCCGGCACTGGCACCGCCGGTGAGGGGGCGGCATCAGGCATGCCTGCCTGGAAGACTGGGGGAGGCTCCCAGATCCGCTCAGCCCAGGTGCCAAGGGTGGGCCGAGCCTGGCACTCGAGCCCAAGCAAATAAGGAGGGGAAACCAAGGCACCAGTGATGCGGGAGGAGGAGACTGAGCTGGGAGGGGCCCCAGTTCAGTTCACCTGGGGTCTGAGCCTGGGTAGAGGAGGGGCCTGCCGTCCTCCCACATCCAGCGCAGCGAGGACGTTCACGCACACTTATTGAGAAAGACACCCAACAGATTCAGGCTTTGGATGCAGGCCAGGCTCTGAGATCAGGCAGCCAGCACCTCCAATGCACAGCTAGAACAGTGCCTGCTGCCCAGTGCCCAATGCCCATGCCCGCGTGGCCCTGTGGCCCGAGTGCCCTGTGGGCCTATGATGTGGGGTCGGGGGTCCGGACCAGCTCTCACCAGCGCCACCTGCTCCTGCAGCTCCTCCATGTGCTCCAGCACAGCGTTCTTGGTCTCCGTGTCCTCCAGCAGCGCTCCCACATCAAAAACATTGTCCAGGTACGCCTGGATCTGCACCTGCAACTTGTCGCTCTCGGTGAGCCGAAGCCTCTGTCCCCAGATGGAAGGAGCAGGGTGAGGCCAGGTATGTGTGCGGGGGGATGTTTCCAAGCTCCCCCCACCACTACCACCCAGAGGAAGGGACCTGAGCCCTAGCCTACTTTTTCTTCATTTTTTAAGATACAGTTCACATATCATAAAATTTATTTTAAAGTATACAATTCAGTCATTCTTAGTATAGCCACAAGGTTGTGCAACCATCACCATTAACTAATTCCAGAACATTTTCATCAGCCCAAAAAGAAACCCTACAGGCATCAGCCATCACTCGCCATTCTCTCCTCCCCCAGTCGTTGGCAACCACTAATATACTTTCTATCTTTATGGATTTACCCGTTTCATATAAACCAATCATAGATAGCCAGGCAAGGTAGCTCATGCCTGTAATCCCAGCACTGTGAGAGGCTGAGGCAGGCGGATCACCTGATGTCAGGAGTTCAAGACCAGCCTGGCTAACATGGTGAAACCCCGTCTCTACTAAAAATACAAAAATTAACTGGGTGTGGTGGCAGGCACCTGTTATCCCAGCTACTCGGGAGGCAGAGGTTGCAGTGAGCCAAGATCGTGCCACTGCACTCCAGCCTGGGTGACAGAGCGAGACTCTGTCTCACAAAAAAAGAAGAAGAAAAATCCATAATAATAGAGTATGTGACCTTTTGTGTCTGGCTTCTTTCACTTAGCACGTTTTCAAGGCTCACCCATGTTGTAGCACATGTCAATATGCTACAAGCCCCTCCTCCAGGAAACCTCCCAAAGGAAGCAGGGAAGGAGCTGCAGCTTCTCTGCTCAGGCTGGGCCAGGAAGCACCGAGCTGCTCTGCCCACCTTCCCCAGGGCAGGGACCTTCTCCACGTCCTGAGCCCATCCAGCATGAGCCAACTCCTGCTTCCACCCTGTATCCCTGGGTTCCCTGTTACGTGCTGGAGTCAGAGCACCTGTCTGAGGCTGGTGCTCCCATAGCCAGACCCTGGGCCACCTTGACCTGTGCCAGTGCCTGCAAAAACAGCTCCGTACACTGAGGGCCTGGTATGTGCCAGGCACTGGTTTATGCATTTAGAGTCGAGATTATCGTCTATGATTCTCCTATTCGACAGATGACAAAACTGACACTGAGAGAGAGAAAGAGACCTATCCAAGGTCACACGGCAGAAAATGGCAGAGCCAGGATTTAAACCCAGGCCTGGCTGACCCCAGCACCCATGCTGCTAACCACTCAGCTGTACTCTGTGGTGGGCAGCTGATTAAGTCTGGGGGTAGTACAGGGCTCACCTCCAAGTACAGGTCCAGGCCCAAGTGGGTGAACTCATATTGCAGGAAGACGCGGAAGTTCATGTTCTCCACCGAGTGTACCACGATATTGATGAACTGCATGCAGGCCACCTGGGGGCAGGGACGCGGCACAGCTGTGATCCTCTAGGTGGGGGGTGCTCAGTGCCTGTCACCTCCACTTACTCCAAGCCTCCATCCTTCTCCACAGTTCTCACTCCACCCACTCCCTGCTCTGGCCTGCCCAGTATTTTACCTCCATGTCCCCCGAGTCCAGCCCCCTGAAGCATCCACCCTTCCCCCATTGAGCACTCAGTTCTTATGGCTTTGCTGGGGCAGAGCCCAGTGTCTAGCACCCAGGACCCTAGCTGCTCCCTGCACCCAAGAAGGCCTGGCCCAGGCCTCGGGCTGCTGGGCTCCTGAGCTCACCATGAAGTCAATGTTGCTGTCCTCATTCCGGAAATATTCCATCAGCTTTTCAAAGCGGTGCTGCTCCCCGCACACCTGGGTAAGGAGAATGGCTCCGCTGAGGCCCAGTGACACATGCCCTAACCTACCTCCTGCTGCCATGCCTGTGCTTCAACAAGCTCCTCTCCAGTTCATTCTAAGTTGGGCCATGTCACTCTTCTGCTCAAAACTTCCACTCCCTCTCAACCTCACACCCCGCCTGAACTTTTCCACTCTGGCCACACTGGCATCCTGGCACAGTCGCACCCCAGGCCCTTTGCACTTGCTGTTCCAACTGCCTGGCATGCTCTCACTCCCATGCCAAGTCCCCTGCTTCCTTCCCAGCTTTGCTCAAATCTCACCGGCTCAGTGAGGCCTTCCCTGACCACCCTGCAACCCGTTCCCCTCCTGCTGCAACATTGCTGGCATTTTCCCACAGCCTTTATCATTTCCTAACACACTGTGTCATTTGCTCATTTATAATATTTCTGTCCTTCCCTGTCCTGTTTCCTTTGTTCACTGGTGTGTCCCAGTGCCCTGTTCCTGACACATAGTAGGCACTCAGTAAATAGTCATTAAAGGAATGAATGAAGACACCCTGTCTTACGCATCACATCCCACACATCTACTCCTTGTAAGCCTGTTAGCCAGAGTCCACAGCTCCCAGAGGCGTGGACCAAGGCTCATTTGGATCCGGCAAGGCTGAGTGAGAGGTTCAGCAGGTCCCTGTAGTTGTCCCTACCCCTACCCAGGTGGTGCCCCTACCTGACCCTGCACCTTCCTTTCAAAACTTCCCCATCCCAGATTGTCCTCTGCGTTCCCCAAATGCCAACCCAATGTTCCCAGCTGCCTCCAGCAGAGGCCACCACTGCCAACAACAGGACTCCAAGCAACAGTAGGGGAAGCGCATGTTTGGGTGAGGGACTCCAGTACCTCCTTGAAGTTGTCAAAGGCGGCAAGGATGATGTCGTGTCCCCCCCGCACCAGGCACACAGCAGCCAGCAGCTCCAGCACCAGAGCCTTGGTTCTGGAGAGAGAAGGGGCATGTTGTCCCTTGAGAACAGGCAGGACCCGAAGCAAGGGTGGGCACAGGCCTGGCTAGGAGGAGCATAAGGGGTGCGGAATGAGCCCCTGGGACCTTAAGCAAGGGGCTGAGTGGGAGAAGACTCTAAATATGGAGAAAGGTTCGGGGCCTGGACCTCACCTGGGGTTCTTGTTGTTGAGGCTCAGAGCAATCTCATTGACACAGGCTGGGTGGTTCATGACAAGGCTGAAACCAGACTGGGAAGAAAGCAGAGGTCAGTGCCTCCAGGAAGGCCCCCCGGGACTTCCAGCACCCCCAGCAGAATCGGCACTGCGCCACGCTGATTTTTAACTGCCCTCGAGTTTAGGATGTTCTTCATATTAAACCACAACTTCTGTGGCCTCCAAAACCTGGCCTTTTTTTTTTTTTTTTTTTTGAGATGGAATCTTTCTCTGTCACCCAGGCTGGAGCGCAGTGGCGCCATCTCAGCTCACGGCAACCTCTGCCTCCTGGGTTCAAGTGATTCTCCTGCCTCAGCTTCCTGTGCAGCCGGGATTACAGGCGCCTGCTACCACACCCAACTAATTTTTTTTGGTATTTGTTTTTTTCAGTAGAGACAGGCTTTCACCATATAGGCCGGGCTGGTCTCAAATTCCTGACTTCAGGCAATCTGCCTGCCTCAGCCTCCCAAAGTGCTGGGATCACAGGCATGAGCCACTGTGCCTGGCCTGCCTTTATTTGTTTGTTTTGAGACGGAGTCTTGCTGTGTCTCCCAGGCCAGAGTGCAATGGCGCAATCTCAGCTCACTGCTACCTCCGCCTCCCAGGTTCAAGCGATTCTCCTGCCTCAGAACTCCCCAGTAGCTGGGGTTATAGGTACCTGCCACTGCACCCAGCTCTTTTTGTATGTTTTAGTAGAGACAGGATTTCACCATGTTGGCCAGGCTGGTCTCAAACTCTTGACCTCAGGTGATCCATTTGCTTTGGCCTCCCAAAGTGCTGGGATTATAGGCATGAGCCACCACGCCTGGACTATTTTTTTAAATTTTCATAGAGACGGGGTCTTGATATGTTGCCCAGGCTAATCTCGAATTCCTGGGTTCAAGCAATCCTCCCACTTCATCCTCCCAAAGTGCTGGGATTACAGGCATGAGCCACCACACCTGGCCCTTTTTAAATACTTTGTGTTTCCAAAAGCCAGTGTCAGGCACCTTGGACACCGTGAGGCTGGCTTAAAGCCTGGCTGAGTGAAGGAGGACCCAGCTTCACCAATCAGCCCTCCAAATGAATCAACCCCGAGGTTGCTCTCCCCTGGCCCTCTGTCCAGCCCTTCTTGGTAGGCATGCCCAGTCCCTATGTGAGGCTCCTCCACGCCCCAGCCATGGGCAGAGGTACTCAGAGAACCTGACAGATGCAGCAAAAACAGGGGCTTCCCCTCAAGACTCATCAGCCTTAAAAGCCCAAGCCAACAGCTCAGATGCCCAAGATCCCCAGCGTGGCAGAGGGTAAAAGGACAGTGGATCCCAGCACCTTGGCAGCTTGTGTAGCCCCCGGTGGGGACCGGCTGGGATCCCTAGTCCCCCAGTCCCATGTCCCCCAGCCAACCTGGTAGTTCATGATGGCTCGTAGGCACATAATGCAGACATGGACGTCGTCCTTCTGGCTGACGATGCGGGAATTCCTCAGGGCCTTCCTGCTGTGGGCTGGGGTCAGCCTGGGGGGTGGCATGGAGGAGGCAGTGGGGGTCAGAGTGAGCCCCAGCTTCCTGTTCCCCCACCACTCAGATGGCCTTTGGGGTAAGAGGAGGCACAACTGGAACCTGACGGTACCATATCCCATCTACTCAACCAAAGAGGCTGGCTGAGGGCAGGCAGGCTTCCTCAGTCCTTAGACCTGGGGTCTGGCACATCCCCCCTTGAAGGAGAGGGGATATGGAAGCAAAGACCCTTCCCAGCGACTTGGTGGGGAGAGGGTCTACAGAAGGAAGAGACATGGGAAGGATCGCCACAAGGTGGCACTCATGGCCACTTGGGGTTCATCTTGCAATGTGAGAGGCAGATCTGAATTCCCACTGCCAGGGTCTGGGAGCATCCCAGCTCACCGTTTACTAGACGAGTCACTTAATCTCCCTTCCCCTCCCTTCCTAGGAATGCTAACAATGGTACCTTCCTGTCAGGGTTGTTGGGACTATGAAAGGGCCTTAGAACAGTGCCTGGCACATAGTAAGTGCTACATGACTGTACCCCCCATTCTTCCCCAACAAGTGGGTGATGTTTTCATTGCTGCCGAACTGCCAGCTGGGACCTCCACATGTCAGTCTCCCTGACCATCCTGTCACATTCCCAGTGTCACCAGGAGGCCCCGCCTTCACCTGGCTGAGGGCTCCCCTCCTCCTGCCACGTCATCCTTTCTCGTCATTGTGCTAATATGCCGGAGTCTTCATTCATGCTGTTCCTTCTGCCTGAAATGCCCTTCCCTGTCCCCATGGCTGCATGTAAAGC
>NW_016107532.1:2989188-3011052 GCF_001604975.1 Cebus imitator
CCAGTGTCACCTTTTCTGGGAAGCCTTCCTGATGCCCCAAGTGGTGGCCACATCCCTTCTTAGAGCTCCCAGGCACACTTCCATGACAACCTGTCACACTAAATTGGCCCTGACTTAGACCATGGGCCCCTGAGGGCAGGGTGACTTGTCTCCTGGGCACCCACCACCCACCTAATACATACTAAGTGCTAAAAAAAAAAGTTTGTTGAATGCATAATTGCATGAATGAACAAATGACATGTTGTGAAAGTTTGAGGCTTAATATGCAATCAATCCTCTCGACCCAAAGTAGGAAGCTGGGGATCCACAAGACGCTCTAGGGTTAATCTACTGCCTGCTTCCTGCTTCCCAGTAAGATGCCCCGTGTTAGGATGGAGGGACCCAGCCACAGCACTGAACCCAGGCACATCAGTTGAATACCTCATCCTACCCCACCACACCCTGGGAGGGAGTCAGCCAGGCATGCACCTGCCTGTAGGTGGCTACGTACCGGGGAGAAGGGGGACACCTGGAGGCCGCATGGGAGAAAACAGGGAATTAGATGCATACAAGAGGGGTCCCTTCTTATCCCAGACCCATCCAGACTCCAACTTCTAGGTGTCCACCACTGATGGCTTTTTTTTTTGTAGACAGGGCTCACTCTGTCACCCTGGAGTATAGTGGTGCTATCTCAGCTCACTGCAACCTCCATTCCCCCAGCTCAAGCAATTCTCCAACCTCAGCCTCCTGAGTCACTGGGATTACAGGCGTGCGCCACCACACCCAGACAATTTTTGTATTTTAGTAGAGATGGGGTTTCACCAGGTTGGCCAGGCTGGTCTCAAACGCCTGTCCTCAAATGATCAGCCCACCTCAGCCTCCCAAAGTGCTGAGATTACAGGCGTGAGCCCTGCGCCCAGTCCCACCCGATGGCTTCTTAACATACTGGCGTCCCAAACTCTGTATGAGTCCCTTACTCTGACCTCTAAAGCTTACTACCCCAAGGGCCCTGGGTGGTCTAGCTAGAAGCAGCAGTGTGGGGCTGAATTATCTGCTCTCCCACGACCCCACCTTGTGGCCCACATACTTGATGGTCAGGTGGCGGCTTTTGGGCACAGATGAGGACGGACCCTTGCTGAGGTCTTCCACTGACTGCTCCAGGGGCTTGTTTTTCTCTGAGTTGGAAGCCCCATTATCTGTGCTCTCCATGTCATACCTGGGGGTAGGATGCAACGGGGCTGGAGGCCAACACTGCAGGGGGCACTTAGGGGGCAGAGGAAGTGCAAGGAGAGACAGACCTGCAGGAGAGACTAAGGAGCAGGAGGAGGAGGCTGTGTTCTCGGCACTGCACTTAACATAGTGGTGGAAGAGAGGCCACCCCTCCCCACTGGGGGCAAGCCTCTGGCAGGGGCATCGCTCAAGACCAAATGCAGGGTTCCAGGGCAGGCTCAGGCTGCCTTGCTTGGAACTGCCAGGGGAGTGGGTGAGATGCAGGGAGGTGGGGATCAAAGCTCTGAGGAGCAGCATGAGGGCCGGGGACCGGGAGCTTACGTGACGGAGCACTGGGCAAAGGCCAGGTACTCGAGGAGCACATCCAGGCCACGGTTCTCTTCGTTGAGGAACTCCTGCACCCACCTGTAGGCACAGGGCTACCTGAGCACCAGCCAGGAAGGAGGCCCTGCCCCAGGTGGGCACAGAACAGGCACAGCAAGAGACCCTGGGGTGCCCTTCCCACCCCCAAAGACCCAGTGATATCAGGGGATTCTGGGAGACTCTGGTGGGTCCCACAGTCCCGCCATGCCTCAAGGTGCCAGCCACAGCATGGGCAGGAGGGGGAGGGGAAGCTGTCCGGGGCACACCCAGGCAGTGGTCCACAAGCACGGCCTGTGCTGAAGCAGGGGGAGCAAGAAGGGGAAGCTCCAGGGGCTGCCTGGAAGCAGAGCCTTCCTAGGCCCAGAGAAGAAGATCTGAGCCCTCACTCACCCAATGTGGTTCGTCCTCAGGGAGGTCTCCAGCTCCCGTAGCACCTGTGTGGACTCCTGAACTCGCCTCTTAAACTGGGGACCAAGAACAGAGAAGGCTGGGGGGTGGAACCCGGCCTCCCACAGGCTCACCAAGTCCTGAGGCAGCAGGCAGAGCGCCCACCCTCCTCCAACTGGCACCAGTGGCCTTTCATGCTCAGCCTCCCCCACCACCCCCACACACCTGCCCAGCAAAACAGACACTCACAGGCTACGTGTGCTCCCCCATACACAGACACATAGGGTGCACACACCCCCGATACATGGCACACAAGGTATACACATGCACACACACAAAGATGCACGGTGTGCATACACACACAGCACATGAACACTTATATACATGCACTCTAACTACAGACATAGGCTATACACACACACACTCACACACACACACACTCACACACTCTCTCTCTCTCTCTCTCTCCTATAGATGGACTCAAGGGTACACATAAAGGACACATAAGTGAACAAAGTACACCCATAGTATACACACACACCCCTATGTATGGACATACGTGCTGCACGTGTGTATACACATGGTATAAGTACACAGAATGTGCCTATGTAAGCATGCACAGGATGTACAGAGGAACGTGTAAAAGTGCATTCCCAGGGCACTCTCAGTCCCCTATATACACACACACACACACACTCGTACATGCACCCACACATGCCCATAGAAAGTCTGTACACATAGTTACTCCAGCTGCCCAGAGCTTGGAAGATGTTGGGGAAAGGGACAGAGTAAAGAGGGGAGACATGTACCCCCAGGTTGGGCATCCAATCAGCTGCTACCTTTCGGCTGACCCCACCAGTATCCACGTAGCTCTTCAGCTTCTGGATGTAGGCTGTGGGGGGGTTCTTGACTTGAAACCGCTCCTGGGGAGATGGAATGGGGTGTACAGAAAACCAGCCAGAGCTGCCCCAGGGCAAATGACCAGTTCTCGTCCTAATGCTCCGTTCTCAGCTCTCATCTGGGGTACCGGGCTTTCTTAGGAGCCTCTGAAATACCAGAGGTATAAACCCAAACAGTCCACCAAGCCACTTTCTTTGCCTTTATTTACTCTTTCTCTTTTCTCCCTCTGTGACCCAGGCTGGAGTGCAGTGGCATGATCCTAGTTCACTGCAGCCTCCTACTCCCGGTCTCAAGTGATCCTCTCACCTCAGCCTCCCAGGTAGCTGGGACTACAGGTGCGCACCACCACACCTGGCCAGCATCAGGTCACTTTAAGACCCCTGTCCTAGGCCTAGCCTGCCCTTCCCACGTGGCCTCCTAGGCCACGGCCCTGGCGTAGCTTTGGGGTGGACTAGGAAGGGGTCAGTCCTGTGGTAGGCCCCCCCCTGGGGTGGGAAGGAACTCGGTCTAGCTGGTAGGTGGCACCCTTTCCGGACCAGAGCTAGGATATGGTGGGGAAGAACGGCTGGAAGTGCCTCGTGAAGGGGACCCAGCACCTGGGCAGGACTCGGATCCCAGCCCTGCTGCATCCCTGTGTTGACAGGAACCTGCATGCTCCTCTCCTCTGTTCAGCGATGCAATTCCTAACTCCCCCACCCCACCACAGGCTCCAGCAGCCACTCACACAAAGAGGCAGGGACCACAGCAAAGACCCCTCCCCAGACGGGCCCCCACCCATCCAACCCAAACCCCACAGATTTGCCAAAAATCCACCCCCTCGGACTTGCACTTCGTCCTGCCCTTTGAGCCCCCAACCTCTGAGATGCCAGGCCAAGCTGCTCCAAGGGGACCCCTACCACAGCCCCAGAGCCTCCGGGGGCAGCTCCCCACCCTCTTCCAACCGCCCAGCCCTTTCCCCTTGACTGCTGCCCAGCCAGCTCCCGCCAACCACTTCACTAGCAAAGGCCCAGCCTTGGCTCCCAGGGGAGACTCTCAGCTCCCAGCTCCCCATCCCCCGCCTCTGCAGCCTCCCTCCTTCACAGAATCCCTGCAGCAGCCGGCCCCACCCAGCCCAGCACTGAAAGAGGGTTCTCCCATGGCCAACCACAGCCCTCGAAGCTGAAGGAGCAGGGGCGGCTGAGTGAACCGAAAGCCCAGGCTCCTGGACAGAGCACTGAGGCAGGGGTCCGCAGTGACTGGCCTTGGGGAGTTGCTAGTTGACTGCAGCTCCTCTGGACCCAAGGCGAAAGGACAGGAATTCCTGTCCCTCCTCCCTCCCTCCCATGGGATCAGGTGACGATGTCCAACCCCAGGGTCGTCCCTTCCCTTCCCCAGTCCGGAGAGGTTTCTCAGGAAGCTCAGCCACAGCACAGTGACAGTGACTCGGCTCCAGCTGCCCTGGCCAGTGCCCCTGAACCAGCCCTGCCAGCTCCTCTGAAGCCGACCCAGCCCAGCTCATGACTCACAAGGTGCTTTGGGGAGTTCAAGAGAGGGGTACTCTGGAGTCCGCAAACCCCAGCACCCTCCCCAGGTGCCACGCTGGCCACTGAGCAGGGTCTTGGTCCCCTGGGCACTATGGAGGTACCTCTCTCTCCAGAGCCCTTGCCTGGTCAGGGTGGGGCGTTGACAGTGGGGGAGACGGGGTGGCTGGGCAGTGCTGGCACCCACCTGGTCACAGATGAGCTCCCACTTCTTCTCGTTGTCATACTGGCTCAGCAGCTGGACTTTGTCTGGGGGCAAGTTCATGCAGTTCTGGGAGGAGGGAGGACAAAGTAAGACCCCTGAGCCTGGGGCCCCAACAAGGGGGGAGGGAAGAATGGGCATTTTGGGGAAACACACTCAGCTCCCTAGACAGTGTGTGGCTCCATGAATCCTCTCACCCTGGGATGTGTTATCCAATGAGAAAGCCAAGGCCAAGTGAGATGGAGCACCTGTCCCATCGCAACAGCTAGAGGGGACAGCAGGATGTGAGTTCCAGTGTGCCCATGCTATGTCACCCCTCATGCTGCCTACCTGTCCCACCTGGTGCGGAGGCAGGTGTGGGGGTTCTCAGCCTGCCTCCCTGGGAACCTGAGACACTTCTGGGCTCTAGTTCCCCCATCCGCAGTAAAGGGCATCACCTCTTCCCCCATTCTGGTGGGAAGCTAATGGGGAGCCATTGCCAGCCAGACCCAAGCGTGGCCAGTGGCCAGTGTCCCATCTCCACGTGCCACCAGATCCCATGTGTACACAGACCAGGCCCAGGGCACCAGTGCCTCACGAGCACCAGAAAACCTCTTGCAAGGAGGGTGGACAGCAGCCTTCTCCTCCTCCCTCTCCGGCCCCTCCCACCTGGGAGAGAAGCTGAGAAAGGAAGGAGAGGGTTGTGGGAGAGGAGGGCGGCCATGTCAGCAGGCAGGGAGTTCCAGATCATAGCTGCAGGGGCGGGGAGATTTGCGGGGAAGGTCACTTAGCCACAGCACTGGGGAGAAGAGCCAGTGCTCTGGGTCTGTGGTGCGGGCAGCCCGGCTGGGACTCCCCCAGGAACCGAGAAAGGTCAGCAGAGCTCTGCCTGGGTCCTCCTCCCCTGGCCCCAGATGACAGGGGCACGGTGCCTCTGCCACCATGGGGCAGGTCAGGGCCAGCCCAGGGCTGCAGAATCAGCCGGGGTCAATAGCACCAGGGGCTTTTGGGACCCTGGACTTGGCTTGTCTCCCTAACAGCCCCAAAAGATGAGGCTGGTTCCCTTCAATTTAGTAAACCCCAGGTTACTGACAGCCTTCTACACGTCAGGCCAAAAAGACAGTTCTTGCCCTCAGGGAGCTCTGAGTTTATTGATAAGGGTCTCCGTCAGGATGTGACCCAAGGGGCTCTGGTCACCAGCCAAGGTGGCCCACGCTCCACACTCTCAGTCATGTGGCTCTGAGCAGAGGCCACAGCTGGAGCAGACAGGGAGCCACACCCACCCGAGGCTCCCCAGCCAGCTTCCTCTCGGGGTGCTCAGCCTCGTTCTGGGGCTCCAGCCAGACCTTACCCCCAAAATCACTGCCTCGAGTCAGACCCAGACAACAGGAAGCTGGGTGCGCACAGCCCCCATTGCCTAAGCTTTCCGGCCAGGACCTGCTGGAGAGGTGAAACTGCCCCTCGGCCAGGCCCCGCCCCCAGCACTGGGTGGGTGGGAGTACGTCATCCCTCTCCCCCATTGCGAAAGTGAGCCTGGATTGAGGAAACCACCGCTGTCTCATCGGCCACCCTCCCCCAACCCTCCAAGGGCCAGGACAGCTCTTGCTACCACAGGGCCGGGGGGTTCAAAGGAGGCCAGGCTATTGTCTTTCTCTGTCCATCTGTCTGTCTCTCTCTCTGATCCGCTGATGATCTCTCTCAGTCACCCCCACGCCACAGGGACAAAGGGTGCGGCAAGGCCGAGGTGGAGCAAGCCGGAGAATAGGGACAAAGCAGGGAGACAGGGCCAGCAGTGCCAGGGAAGCTGAGCCGTGGCCAGCACCAAAGACAGAGATGGCAGCCAGGGAGCGAGGGGACGGCTGAGCCCAGCACGGGGCCGCAGAGGGGACAGCCACTTCCCAACACGGATCCTTCCAGGCCCTCACCCACCCGGGACCTTTTTGGTTCTGGAATGGCCCCAGCGGCACTTCTAGAGTCATAATGACGTCCCCAACAGTCAGGTAGCCAGCTCCACAATGCCTACTGTGCAAGCCACCACTCGGAGCCCCTGCACACCGACCACCGCCTTCCATCCTCACTGACGTCACTGGCGCCGTTAACATTCCCATCTCACAGGTGCAGGCACGGATTAGTTTAGTGACCTGGCCAAGGTTACGAAGCCAGTAAGAGGAGAGCGGGACTGGCTCTGAGCCTGGAGCCAACTCTAAGCCATTGCCTAGTCCACTCCCCCAGAGCAGCCCCCTAGTTGTTACTGTGGAGGGGAGGCCTCTTCTGGGGCCTGGGTCACCTGTCTGAACAGCGATGGAGGGCAGGCCACCCGTGCCCCTTTCCCACCTGGGCCTTCTCCGGCCCCCAGGCCCACATGCCAGCCTGCCAGACGGGCTAAATTTAGGCTTAGAAATCAGAAATAGCTCTGACAGCGCCGAACACTAATTAGCAGCTGCTCCTCAGCTGTGGCTGTGCCCACCAAGGCTGGGCACTCCAGGGAGCAGGAGAGGGGCCATGAGATGCCACTCACTCAGGGTGGGGTAAGGCCACCCCCTAAAAACAGGAACAGACCCCCAGACCCAGGGCCTTCAGCAAGGTAGCGCCACCATGGGGTGGGGAGCTGGGGGACACATGGAGGGTTGGCTGGCAGTGCTCAGGTGGGAGGGGAGGGGCTGGCAGTCCAGGTGAGCGGGATACCTGCCTCCTGAGGGGCTGGGGAGGGGCAGCTGTAAGCTGCCACGTGGAGGACCCAGAGCTGGCTTCAAAAGACCAGGCTCTGGCCCCAACTAGCTCTACAGCTTCTTTCCCCCCTTGGACCTCAGCTTCCTCCTCCATAAAATGGGTGCACTCCCTCACCGGAGCCTCACACTCACGGAGCTCCTGGAACACTCAGTGAGAAGATGAGTTTGGATGTGGCAAAGCTCTTCAGTGGCCTGACACTAAGAAGAAGCACTTCACAGATGCAGGAGCGGTGGAGGGGCAGGGGTCCATGGAAGGCCCCAGGGTGGGGGATGGTAGGGTGAGCAGAAGTTTTTGAAAACATCCAGAAACACGGACTTGTCTCCAAGGCTTTGGCCAAACCTTAACTAGCCTCCAGCCTACTTTCCCTGCTGCCTTTAGTGCTTTGGGTCAGATGAGGAAACAAACAGGATTCATCTTTTAGGGTGTGGCCAAGAAAAGGAGCTGACTCCCTACATCTTTCTATTAAAATGTGTGGGGACCATTCTCCTCCCTCCCTGCCCTGGGTGTGAGAGGGGGGACCCCCAGCACCCGGTCACCTAAGACCAGCCCCCAAAAGACCCTGCTAAGAGCCCTTCCCACACACACACACACCAGTGCTGACTTCTGACACAGCATCCCAGGAGGCTGAAGGGGCTGAGTTCACATCTGGACACAGCCACACCCTAGGGTTTCACTTTCAGTTTGAGCTTAGGTCCCAGTCCACCTGCCCACCTCTCCCCATGGCCTGGCCCTTCAAGCCCGAGGGTACCCCTGAACGTGGACACCAATCCCAGTCTCAGGCCAGCCCCACAGGCATTCCTCAGCCCAATGGGCCCAGAAGCTGAGCCTGTGCCCAGCCCCCACCCCCCATCCATCTCCCGCCACCTGCCCACCTCTATACGGTCTCAACCTTAGTTTTAGTGCTCTCGGTGCATCGCCAAAAGCAATCGATTTTATCCACTTTTTAAAATTCTGGCATATAGATTTTCTGGAGCTCTTATAAGCAATCCCAGGCTTACAGGAGGGCTATGAGGGGTCACAGCCCCAGCCCTAGGATCAGGTGCTGAGGACCCAAAGAGCTAACAGCTTCTCCCATCAGCATTCAAGCGTCCCCACAGCAGAGACAAGGGCAGGCAGGGTGGAAGCCACTACCTGTGTCATCCAGGCTGGTAGGAGGAAAACAACACTGACAGCAGTAACAATAACAAATGCTCTGCAGACACGTTCTTCAACTTGGAGTTAAGCTCTCAGGCCCCAAACACTCGGTGCCAGGCGCCGTTCTAGGCTTTGCCTCAAAACTCATTTAAACCTCAGCAAGCCTCCAAAATAGATACTGTCATAATCCCTATTTCACAAATGGGAAACTGAGGCTTGAAGATGTTAAGGTGCTTGCGCAGGGTGGCCTTGGTGGCAAGCTGGCAAGGAAGACTCGGCTTCTTCCAAAGAAGGAAGACCTGGGGAACAGGAAATGTGGGTCCTGGCCCCCAGGGGTCTTCTGCAGGCAGCCTGGCCCAGGCCCCCTCATCTGAGGAACCAGGAACAGCCAGCCCCACTTCCTGCCACCCAGAGCCCCACGCTTCCTGTTGTTGCCCACGGAGCTCTTACTCACTGGGGAACCCCCCCCCTCAGCACACCCTCTCTCAGGGGGAAGTGGAGGCCTCCCCTCCCCCTCCCATGTGCACACTGCTACCGTTAGCACCACCACCGCCCCACCCTCCAGGAGAGGTGGGCCCTCCCTCCAGCGGTTTCCGGCCACCAGGCAGTTTTCGGTCTGGGCCCCACTGCTGCTGACCTGCATAACGTGGGGAGCCTGCCGGGCCTTCCTGGCTAAGGATCTGGGGCTCCTGGGGCGTGCATGGCAACCTCGGGTGGTCTTGGTAGCAGAGGTGGAGGGAGGGGAGGGGCAGGGTCTGGGCTCCCTCTGCTAGATGGGCCCTGAGATGGAGAGGACCTGATCAGCTCCAGCTTTATTCCCTTCCTCACAGTGGAGGGCGGTCGCTGAGCACCTGCTCTGTGCCAGCCACTGCGATAAGTCCTCTATTTCACCCTCTCGACAATCCTAAGAGGCCAGCAGTTGCCACCATTATTCTCTTTTTACAGGTGAGGAAAACTACAGCTCAGACAAGTTAAGTAACTTGTCCAGGGTCACGCAGGTAGTGACAAAAAGGAATGTCAACCCCCAACATCATGACTCCAAAGTTCAGGAATCTGCCCTGCCTTTCCCTGAAGTAACCCCTGCCCCCTCAAAGGGCACCCAGCCACTAACATAGGGCTCCATGTTCCCAGGAAAAATGCAGAGGTGGCCCCGAGAGCACCTGCTCCTGCCCGTCTCACCCAGCTCTCTGCCAGCCAGCCCCAGATGTCACTGTGAATCATGCCCACCACATCCGTGGCTTTCCAGGGTTCGAGTGCCAGCCCTGCCTGCTGGGAATGTCACCCCTTGCCTCTGCCTAGCCCAACATCAGATCACATGGCCACAGCCCACTGAGATCTTCTGTCCTGGAAATGGGAGGTGTAGGGCCTGAGCGACCCCGTGGCTCCATCCCTGAACCCCACACTTCATCTGCCCTGTCCCAGAGGTGGGAGTGGCCAGGGGGACAGCACCTCCTGCTCTTTACCAGCAGCCCCAGAGGGAAGGGCCCTGGCTGGAAGCAGGACTGCAGGCCCACACCCCACGTGGGGCCAGCCTGACCTCCCCACACAGCCTGGCCAGGCACTCAGATCCCTGAGCACAAGCCAAGAGCACCCATCAGGCAAACTCCTCTCCACCGCTACTGGCTTCCAGCGTGGCTCTTGGCCTCCACACACCACCCCTGACACTTTCCCTTGATCCCTCTGCCCCAAGGTTATGGGATTCTCCCTGCCTGGCAGATCAGGGGTATCCCAGGTCCAGGTGTAAGCGTGGCCCTTCTGGCAGGCCTGGAAAGGTCGCCTTGTCACCCCAGTCCCTGACCCTGCTTGCCTCACAGGGGAAGGCGTGAAGGGGCTGGAAGACACCCAGCCTTGGGCATGGGCGTAGGAGAGGCGAGAGCTTGGCGCCCCGCCGGCTGGTGTTCCCACCAACACAGCAGGCCTGTGGGGCTGGGCAGCCATCGCTCCTCCGCCGTTGCTAAGGCAGCAGCCGGAAACCCTGGTTCAACCTGCTCTTTCTCCCCACCCCCATTTTAAGCAGGGGGCACCCCTTTCTTTCACAGCTTTCTTGGAAAGGCAGCCCCCCATCACCCACCCTTGCATGGGAGAAGGGCTCCCTGCACCTCCTGCCTGGCTGTGGGTGGGGACACCCTTCACCCACAAGAGGGGTCCCACAGCCAGGAGAGGGAGGAGGGTTTGGGGCACCAGAATCCCACTTCCCACCAGGGACAAAAGGGGAAAGAAAAGGGTCCCTGAGGCTGCTGGACGAGATCCCCAAGGGCAGGACTGTGCTTCTCCCATCGAGACTGCAGACCCCTGATGGCAGCGGGCCCATCCCCTCAGCAATCTAAGGTTCTTCTCCTCTTAGACACCAACCGAGGACAGGACTTGGCTCTGGGCATGACGGTTCAGGTTGGGGTTCAGATAGCGACCCACTCTGCAATACCCACTGCCAGACCAGAGGGTTGAACCAACCCTTTAGCCCTGGGCAGCCTCAGGCAGAGGTCAAGGCTGTCGCCTGCGGCAGGGCTCAGGCCCCTGCTGGTGGGGAATGAGAGGAAGCAGAGTCTTTGCCAAGTGTCCTTAGGTTGGGTTTACCCTGCCTACAACTGGACATAAGACAGACTGAGCCACCACAGGAAGAAGGTATGAACACACTGGGGTTCCTGGGCACCCAGTGGGGGGTAAGCCCTGGTGGGTGCTGCTGCCCTAAATTTCTGCTAGCCACCTCCACTTTCTCCACCAGGACAGCCTCTCTGGCCCATCTGTGGATGTCCCCCCTCCACATCCTGGTACTCAGGGACTCCCAGTGGCAGACTCAGCCACAAATCAATTACAGCCACAAATCCAAGCAGGGCAATCAAGCCCTACACACACATCAGAACCTCCCCGTTTGACTTGTGGATTTTCCCCAGGTCTGAATTATTCAAGGGCGCCTCCACATCATCGTGCTAAACAGAACAGATTGGAACCGGGACCTCACCCCAAGAGCCCACCTCATCTACAGACACACACTTGGGGGAAAGATAGACCCATGTCCCTCCAACCAGGCTGGCAGGGGTCCAAGGACCCACCACCAACGCAGGCTCCCCAATGGCCCCAAGTGTCTGTGTCTCCTCATTCTCCCCCCTCCCCCACCTGCTCAGCTCAGCTCAGCTTTATGAAGCCCTGGGCTTGGGGAGCAGGGAGCAGGGCAGGTGGGGGGAGGGAGAAGTCAGGGGCCAGCCTGGTGTGAGGCGTCCCTCAGTGTCCCTGCCTTCCCCTAATCAAGCAAGGTGTCTTCACAAGGATGGACCCCACGCCACCCCGTAGCTCCTCCAGACTGCCCCCAGCCTTCTTTTGGGAGGGGACTGAAGCCAACATTTTCTGGAACTGTTAGGAGGCGATCCTTTGGGGCCATGCTGAGGATCCAGCATGTTTGGCCTAATGACTGACCGGGGAGGGGAAATGATGTCAAGGAGGTGGAGGGCCACCAACTGAGCCAGCACCCTCTGCGGCCTGCACCTCTATCGAGGCCCCACCCTCAGACCTGCAGGGCCCGTCTGCACAGATGGGAAATGCATCTGGGAGAAGGCATAGCCTCATTTGCCTGTCACTCAGCGTCCAGCAAGGGAAGGCTGACAGTAGGCAGGCCACCAGACAGCTAGTTAGAGAAGGGAGCCAGGACCAGGGCGGTGGGGTGGTGGCAGGAGTGAGAATGAGCAGTCCTCCCCTCCCTACTTCAGCCTCATGCAGGGTCTTGGGGACCCCTGAGTCTACTCTGGAGCCCTCACCCCACTGAACATGTTGACTGTTTCCAGGCTGGCCTGAGCTGATGGTTCCCTCCCCAGTGGCCTATTCCCCGGGCCCCCCCTCCAATTCCCCAGGTAGGCAACAGTCGGGGGTGGTTCCAGGTTTTGCTCCACCCCTAGCCAGGGCGACCCACACGTCCTGACCCCACCCTCCCTCATCTTACTCCCTTCATAGGCTTGGAAGGGACGCCCCAAGATAAAGACCCACAGGCACCCTGGCTCTGGCATATGGCGGGGGAGAAACACAGATGCCTCCCGTGATCCGCCAACCCGACTCCCGCAGCCCAGGCGCCCAACAAATCAGGACCCAACAGCTCCAGCAAGTCTCCCACTCCCGGGAGATTGTAACCCTTTCATCTTTGACCTCAGACACAGAAAGGCAGATGCCCCAGACCCACGCCCGGTGGCTGGGCCTGCATGCAGTGGGGAAGGGGGCGACCCCGGACCCCTGTGCGTGCCCCGCTCCCAACTTCCTCACAAGACACATCTGTTTAGACCTTTAGACCCAGGTGGGGTGGAGGTGTCTTAGGGAGGCAGACCGGGCGATTACTGAAGAAAGTTTTGGGGGGAGAGTGCTAAGTCACTCTGAAAAAAAGCCACTGTCGCACCCACCCCCTGGAGGGGGCAACCGCCGGACCCGGGATCTCCAAGCGGCACCTGAGTCCTCGGGGGCGGGGACGCGCGCCCAGCCCCTGCCCAGCCCCTGCCGCGCCCCTGCCGCCCCCCGCCCGCGGCCGGCGCGCCTCCGGGTCGCACTCACCAGGACGCGGTTGAACCGCTCCTCCAGCTCTCCTGCCGCGGGCATCGGCTGTTTAGGGGGCGCGGGCTGTTTGGGGGGCGGCGCGGCGGGACCGGCGGGCTGCTCGGCGCTGCCGGCCGCGTTGCCCATGGTGGTCCCCACCCAGCCGGCCAGGCGCCTCCAGCCTCGGAAATCCAGCTTTCCGGGGGACAGGGACGAGGCTCCTGGCCCGGGGGGACGAGGGGGCAGAGGCTGGCGGCGGCAGCGGGGGTTTCGGCGGCGGGGGGCGCTCGGCTCAGCGGCGCGCAGGGGCCGGGGCGCGGCGTCCCATCGGGGCGGCCCCGTCCGAGGAACCGGGCGGCGAGCTGCAGGGTTGGGGGAGGAAGTCAGGCTGCAGGCCGCCGGGGCCAGAGGGCTGGGCCGGGGGCAGGAAGCTGCGGCGCGGGCTCCCCCCTCGGCGATTTTCGAACTTCTGCTGTCGCTCCCCGTGCGCGCAAACCGCAGTTCGCCGCCGCCGCCGCCGCCGCGCACCCAGCCCCAGGGGGGCGGGCTGGAGGGAGGGGACGGGCGCCGGGCGCCGGCCGGGGGACCGCCGCAGCCATGGCGGGCAGGGAGGGGGCTGCTGAGCCGCTTCACCTGCCGCAGAGCGGGCGGCCAGCGCCGCTTCACCTGCCGGAGCGGGAGGCCACCGAGGCGAGGCCGAGGCGGCGGCGCGCTCGGCGGCGCCTCCGGGTCCTAGAACCGCATTCTCCCGGTCGCCCGGGGCGAGGGATTGGCCGGGTCTGGGTGAAGGGGGTCACGGCCTGGGGGTCGGAGGGGCACCTCTCCTCCGTGCCTAGGATCTCAGCCACTGCGAGCGCGGCTCGGAGACCCACGGTGGCGCAGCGTTGGCGCTCCAGGGATGCGTCCCCCTCTCGGGTCCCCGACTGAGAAGGTGGGAACCCCCTTCCAGGCCCCCCACCTTTTATTTCTCTCCTCCCCTGCTTAGCCCAGAGACGAGCTGAGGACCGGGGGGAGCCCTCTGCAAACAGGAATTCCTACACAGGGAGTGGGGCGCCAACGCAGGCCAGCAGAGACCCCTGCCACCTGTCCCACCTCGACCAAACCGTGCGCCTGTGCGGAGCATCCCTAGTGGCTTTAGAATGGGGGCACCCATGGAAGAGGGGGGCTGCGAGAAGCTGGGCCCGCCAAGGTGGTCCCAAGGAGGAGTGGGGGGGTGCGGAAAGGAGGATGAGAGCCAGCTGCAAAGCTGAAAAGATCCGGCACCGCAGAGGAGGGAAAAGGAATCTTGACGCTGTCACCGCTGGGGACCTAGGGTGGCCTCTCACCTTGGAGAATAACAATCTCTGATGTCTGCTAATGACAGAAATACTTACAGAGCTCTTTCATTCATCCTGACAATGACCAGAGAAGGTAAGTATTGATAGCCTTATTTTAGAGATGGGGAAACTGAGGCTGAGAGTAGGTAAGTGACCTGTCCAAGGGCACTCAGCTAATAAACGGCAGAAGCAGGCCTCCTCACTGTCTACCTCCGAAAACGACACTGGCTTGGAGTTGCTGTCCTGGTCTTCCACTGCCCATCTCATGTAGGGTAGGAGAGTATGGGGGATAACCTAAGGGCTGGGACCCCACCTATAGCCTGAATTTGAGACTCTCAGTTGCTCCTCTCATTCCCCATTTAATGTGTGGGGATCCTCAGCTGGTCCCTCCCTACACTTCCAAGGTGCTGAGGAGGGAGGGCCCGCTGAAGGAGCCCAGGTTACTTCTAGGCCAGGTCAGGAGCCTAAGTGTCACCTCCCCTGACAGCGTCCCCCTCCTTCTGCCCTCACATTCAGAGACACTGACAAGACTTGAAGCAAGAGACGGAAAGTTAACATCTCATCTGGAGGAAGACCCTGGAAGGAGCCAGCCCCTTCCCCCAGGCTGAACTGGTTTAAGCCTTTCTTCCGTCAAGGTCACCAGCACCCCAGAGGAGTGAGAGATGTAATCACTGGTTTCGTGGCCTGATCAGGGACCTCCAAGGTGAGTCAAAGCAGGATTCTCCTCGGGCATGCAGGGAAAACCATCCACTCCCTGCCCACTGCCATCTCCTCCCTCTCAGACAGACCAGAGCCTAGCCCTTGGGTCCTTGCCCTTGAGATTAGCTAGGACCTCCTCCTCCTCTTCCTCTACCTCCTCCTTCTTGTTCTCCTCCTTCTTCTTCTGTCTCTATAAGATAACTGTTGTGGAAGACTTTTTCTTTTTCTTTTTTTTAAGATGGAGTCTCTCTGTGTCACCCAGGCTGGAGTGCAGTGGTGCAATCTCAGCTCACTGCAACCTCCACCTTCCAGGTTCAAGTGATTCTCCTGCCTCCGCCTTATGAGTAGTGGGACCGCAGGCACCCGCCACCATGCCCAGCTAATTTTTGTATTTTTAGTAGGGACTGGGTTTTGCTATGTTAGTCAAGCAGGTCTCAAACTTCTGGGCCCAAGTGATCCACCTACCTCAGCCTCCCAAAGTGCTGGGATTACAGGCCTGAGCCACTGCGCCCAGCCTGGAAGACTTTTTATAATGAAAAAAAAATTTTTTTAAGAATGTATTTCCTGATTCCTCAATAACTGTCTCTTTCAGTTGAACAATAAACCTTACTTAGCACCAGCTGTGTTCCCAACACTGGGCTCAGTCCTGAGGATTCTGTAGCAGATGAGAAATGACCCTGTCCTTGGTCTGCTCACAGCCTAGCGAGGGACAGACTTTCAACCTACCTGGGAGCGTGGCTGCTTCAAATCAGCCTATGGGACCAGCTGTTCGTGCTTCCTGTTGCCCAGAACTACTTCTGTAAGGGGGAAAGAGAAGGGTAGCAGTGTGTCCTGCAGCTGGAAACCCAAGCCAGGCAGGGAGCCACCAAGGTAGTAGCTGCCAGCCTGTATCCATAATCCTTGGGACTCCTCACATTGCCAGCCACTCTTCACCCAAGGCCTGGTGGAAATAAAGCTGGACTAAGTAACACCTCTCCTGTGGAAAATTGTTTCTGCACGCCGACATTCAATCTCTTTCTCTCTCTCTCTCTCTCCTCTCTCTCTCTCATGCTGATCAGAACTGTGAGTTACAAAAAAAATAAATAAATGAGAAGATGTAATCAATTATTACATAGTAAACTTCATTGGCTTGGCAGGAGATATCTTTCCCATCTTGGCCCACAGAGGAGGAAATCCTAGAAGGGATGACTGAAGTGTGGGACCAACACATTGGTGGGTCTGTGCTACCCCCTACTGGTCGCGGGTGGTATGACAGCCAAGACAGGTCAAGGCTTCCAGCAGCGATGGAGTCACCGCAGCGGTGACATTTCTGGACTGTTGTCACCTTCAGTGGAGGGATTGTGCAGTCACTGGGGATATCCAAAACCCAGATGATTGAGAAGAATTCCCCAGGGATCTCTTGCCTCCCTTTTGCCATTACTCAGTAGGAGCCTCCTTAAAAAAGGAAAAAGGGGTAGGGTGTGATGGCTCATGCCTGTAATCCCAGCACTTTGGGAGGCTGAGGTGGGCGGATCACCTGAGGTCAGGAGTTCGAGACCAGCCTGGCCAATATAGCGAAACCCCCATCTCTACTAAATACAAAATATTAGCCGGGCCTGTTGGTGCGCGCCTAAAATCCCAGCTACTCGGGAGGCTGAGGCAGGAGAATCACTTAAACCCAGAAGCCAGAGGTTGCAGTGAGCTGAGATTGCACCATTGCACTCCAACCTGTGCAACAAAGCAAGATTCTGTCTAAATAAAAGAAAAAGGAAAAGGGGCTGAGTGCAGTGGCTCATACCTGTAATCCCAGCTCTTTGGAAGGGTGAGGAGGAAGGATCACTAGAACCCAGGAGTTCAAGACCAGCCTGGGCAACAGGGCAAGACCCCATCTCTACAAAAAATACAAAAAACAGCTGGGCATGATAGTGCACACCTGCAGTGCCAGCTGCTGGAGAAGCTGAGGTGGGAAGATTGTTTGAGCCTGGAATGTCAGAGCTACAGACAGCAAAGAATTACATCACTGCATCCAGCCTGGGCAACAGAGCAAGATCCTGCCTCAAAAAAAAAAAAAAAAAAGGTTATTACACAGTTCAAAAATGAAGCAAAGCCCAAAAGCATGTGCAAAGAAAGTAAAGTCTCTCCTGGCCGGGCTCCACACCTGTAACCTCAGCACTGTGGGAGGCTGAGGTGGGTGGATCATTTGAGGTCAGGAGTTCAAGACCAGCCTGGCCAACATGGTGAAACCAAGTATCTACTAAAAATACAAAAAATTAGCCGGGCATAGTGGCGGGCACCTGTAATCCCAGCTACTCGAGAGGCTGAGGCAGGAGAATCGCTTGAACCCAGGAGGCGGAGCTTGCTGTAAGCTGAGATCACGCCACTGCACTCCAACCTGGGCAACAGAGCAAGACTGTCAAGAAAGAAAGAGAGAGAGAGAGAGAGAGAGAGAGAGAGAGAGATCTCCTGAGGCAACTACTCTTAATAGTTTGTTTTTACAATCCTAATTTTTTTTTTTTTTAGACGGAGTCTCACTCTGTCATCCAGGCTGGAATGCAGTGGCACGACCTCGGCTCACTGTAACCTCCACCTCCCAGGTTCAAGCAATTCTCCTGCCTCAGCCTCCCAAGTAGCTGGGACTACAGGTACCCATCACCACGCCCAGCTAATTTTTGTATTTTTAGTAGACATAGGGTTTCGCCATGTTGGCCAGGCTGGTCTTGAACTCCTGACCTCAAGTGATCCACCCGTCTCAGCCTCCCAAAGTGCTGGGATTACAGGCGTGAGTCACCACGCCCAGCCTCTGAACAATTTTAATGTGTCTTTGCAGAGCTATTTGGAGCATATGCTGGGTGTGTGTGTGTGTGTGTGTGTGTGTGTGTGTGTGTGTTTGACACAAATGATAGCTACACTCTACACTGTTCAGCACCTGCTATTTTCATGTAATAATGTACCTGCCTATAGATAGTCGACATAGTCTTCCATCATACGGTGTGGCACAATTTACTCACCATTCCCCTCCTAGTAGATATTTAGGTGTGTCTGCCTTTTATTACTACAAACAATGCCAATTGCAGGAAATACCTTGGTACATATATTTGTAGACATATGTGTGTGTGTAAAATATTTTTTTTTAGATGGAGTCTCACTTTGTTGCCCAGGCTGGAGTGCAAAGGTACGATCTCGGCTCACTGCAATCTCCGCCTCCCGGGCTCAAGTGATTACAGGCATGAGACACCGCATCCAGCCAAATAAATTTGTAAGTATGACAATTCTGGGTCAAAGATTATGTGCTCTTAAATTTTTTATAGATTTTTCACACAATTGCCCTCCAAAAATTGTGTACCAATTTACAACCCCCAACAACGGATGAGGTCACTTGTTTCCCCAAACCCTCACAAGCATGTTATTATCAGGCCTTTTGATCTTAGGTAATGACTCTTTAAAAGTCCTGGGTGCAGAGCAGGTGATGATCTTTTTCTTTGTGCAGCGGGTTTCTCCAAGGCAGGGGCTGTGTCTTTCTCATCCCTACATCCCCAGTGCAGGATGTGGCACCATCCTTGGTAGTTACTCAAGAGCTGTTTGCTGAATATTGAGTGAAAGAAACAGAGCTGTATTTTGGCAGGCCCAGAGGGAGGGGGTCAAAGGTTAGATCTGAGCAGGAGGCCTGCTCTTTAGGGCCACTGTCTCTTCCAGACCCTGGTCAAGCCTCTGCCCCAAGCCCAAAAGCCCTCTTCTTGCAGGAGTCTCCCAGGTTGCAAGGTCTGACGTTGAAGGCCCAAAACTCCCTGGCCAGCTTTCACCCAGCTCTGCTGCATTCCAGGCATGGACCCCATCATCCCCAAGCTGCCTGAGAACTGGAAACAAACTAGGTGTTCAGCTTTAGGGGATCAGTTAAAACACTGTCCAGTAAAACACTATCTGCAATGATGAAAATGTTTTCACTCTGCACTGTCCAATATGGCAGCCACTGGCCACTCATAGCTACTAAGTACTCAAGCTGTAGCTAGTTCAACCAGGGAAATGAATAAATTTTACTTAATTTGGCTGGGTGTGGTGGCTCATGCCTGTAATTCCAGCACTTTGGGAGGCCAAAGCGGGTGGATCACAAGGTCAGGAGTTCAAGAGCAGCCTGGCCAAGATTGTGAAACCCCATCTCTACTAAAAATACAAAAATTAGTCAGGCATGGTGGCGAGCACCTGTAATCCCAGCTACTCGGGAGGCTGAGGCAGAGAATTGCTTGAACCCAGGAGGCAGAGGTTGCAGTGAGCCGAGATTGTGCCATTGCACTCCAGCCTGGGCGACAGAGTAAAACTCTGTCTCAAAAAAAGAAAAAAAAAAGAAAGAAAAGAAAAGAAAAAAGAAAAAAATTAGCTATATATGGTGACATGCTCCTGTAGTCCCAGCTGCTTGGGAAGCTGAGGTAGGAAGGTTGCTTGAGCCGGAGAAGTGAAGGCTGCACAAAGCGGAGATCACATCACTGCACTCCTGTCTGTGTGACACAGAGAAACTCTGTCTCAAAAATAAATAAATAATAAGGGGGCTGGGCACATGGCTCACACCTGTAATCCCAGCACTTTGGGAGACCAAGGCAGGCAGATCACTCAAGGCCATGAGTTCGAGACCAGCCTGTCCAACAAAGTAAAACTCCGTCTCTACTAAAAATACAAAAATTAGCTGGCTGTGGTGGCGTGCATCTGTAGTCCCAGCTACTAGGGAGGCTGAGGCAGAAGAATCACTTGAACCCAGAAGGCGGAGGTTTCAGTGAGCCAAAATTGCACCACTGCACTCCAGCCTGGGCAACAGAGTGAGACTTCCTCTCAAAAAAAAAGAAGGTAAATGAAAATAAAAGCTAATTGCTTGGTAGGTAACCATGGAGGGCTGCTCTTTCCTTCTTCTTGGCAACTTGTGATAGTCACTACACTATTTTTTCTATGTAACTCACTAGAGGACAGCCCCAGTGAACAGACCAGCAAACACCACAAGAGCCACGCCCCAATGACACAGGGTCCCAAACTTGGCCATGCATCACAATCAGAATTTGTGGGGAGCACAGTCAGGGATCTGTGTCTTTTACAGTTCTCCAGGTAGCTCAGGCAGCTACTGACCTGTCCTTGTCAATGCTCCCCAGTGAAGAGAGGACAGGCTCCATGTCCCAGGTACATATCCCTTCCCTTTAGACAGCAGTCATCACTGACGTCTTCTGTGTACCAATGCTGTGCCAGACGCTGAGGCTCTCTACATGTTACCTGAAGGCAAACAGCATCCCAGCCAGCAGGCAGGCCTCCACTGAGCTCAGCGTCCTCTGGAGTGACTGACTTATTCCAGGTCATATTGCTGGTAAATGTCGGAACTAGGATCTGAATCGTCATGAACTCCCTGAGCCTCCATTTTCTTCTCTGAAGAAAAAAAAAAAAAAATAGTGACAGGATTTTATTGAATTGTTTTGAATATTAAGTAAAATTTCATGTAAAGCACTTAGCAGAGACTTATTTCCAGCAATAAGGTGGGCTATATAGGTTCAGAAAAACTCCTGTGGTATAAAACAGCTAGAAATGCTAGATAAAAGATAAAATGTGTATGGGTTTAGCCGGGCGCGGTGGCTCAAGCCTGTAATCCCAACACTGGGAGGCCAAAGCCAGTGGATCACTTGAGGTCAGGAGTTCAAGACCAGCCTGGCCAAGATGGTGAAACCCCATCTCTACTAAAAATATAAAAATTAGCCAGACAGGCATGGTGGCGGGTGCCTATAATCCCAGATACTGGGGAGGCTGAGGTAGGGAATCGCTTGAACCCAGGAGGTGGAGATTGCAGTGAGCCAAGATCACGCCACTCTCAAAAAAAAAAAAAAAAAAGAAGGAAGGAAGGAAGGGTCAAGGGAGCCCAAAAGGTGATATCCTTGGGTAGTAATGGGAAAATCATCCACCCTTCAGAAAGCGATGGTAGGGATACTTGCCTACCTCAATCTATCAATAAGATATAGCTATTCTACAGTTGTATGTACCTAATAACATAGCTTTAAAAATCATAAAACAGCAATAGTAGGAAAAATAGACAAATCTACCAATGGAAGATTTAAATCACCTCCCTCCGGAATTGGTACATCAAGCGGACCAAAAATTCAGTAAAGATTTAAAAGATTTGAGCAATGCAATCAGCAAGCATAATCTAATAGAATATTTTAAATACTCCAGCTCAAACAGTTTGTGAACACGCTTTTATTTTCAGACACACATGAACCATTTACAAAAATGACCACATATCAGGTTATAAAGCAGTCTCCATCAGCTCAAAAAATTATATAGACCACATTCTCTAACAGCAATATAATTAAATTAGAAATCAACAATATTGGCCGGGCGTGGTGGCTCACCCCTGTAATCCAAGCACTTTGGAGGCCAAGGCGGGCAGATCACCTGAGGTCGGGACCTCAAGACCAGCCTGACCAACATGGTGAAACCCTGTCTTTTAAAAAAAAAAAAAAAAAAAAGAGAGAGAAATCAACAATATTTAAAAATAACCCCTGCTGGGTGCAGTGGCTCATACCTGCAATCCCAGCACTTCGGGAGACTGAGGTGGGCAGATCACTTGTGGTCAGGAGTTCGAGACCAGCCTGGCCAACATAGCGAAACTCCGTCTCTACCAAAACTACCAAAATTGGCTGGGTGTGGTGACAGGCACCTGTAATCCTAGCTACTCAGGAGGCTGAGGCAGGAGAATCACTTGAAACTGGGAGGCAGGGTTTGCAGTGAGCTGAGACTGTGCCACTGCACTCTAACCTGGGTGACACGGTGAGACTCCATCTCAAAAAACAAACAAACAGAGGCCGGGCGCGGTGGCTCAAGCCTGTAATCCCAGCACTTTGGGAGGCTGAGGCGGGTGGATCACGAGGTCAAGAGATCGAGACCATCCTGGTCAACATGGTGAAACCCCGTCTCT
>NW_016107532.1:3011255-3012509 GCF_001604975.1 Cebus imitator
AGGGCAGATGAGGCCCATCCAATCTGCAGCCAAATAGACTGTGACTCACAGATGCCCAGAGCTGCTGAGCTGAGAGGAGACAGTGGACTAAGGGACCCCCCTCCTAGAAAACCCAGGTCCATTCTCAGGGCTAGGGGAGCAGATCATCGCATCTGGCAGGTGTTTGATGAATGCTAACAGAAGGAAAAATTATGGAAGACCCGCTGAACACCACACGCTGGGCCTGTGAAGGGGTCTCGTTAGTTTCATCCTTGTGGCAATACATCCAGGTTGGTGTTACTAGTCCCATTATTTCATTAAGATGTGGAGACTGGGGCACTGAGCAGCTTCGTGACATATCCAAGTTCAAGAAAATGGCAGAGTCCTAGCCAGAGCAATCAGACAAGAGAAAGAAATAAAGGGCATCCAAATTGGGGAAGAAGAAGTCAAACCGTCCCTGTTCACCAATCATGTGATTATATACCTAGAAAACCCTAAAGATTCATCCAAAAAGCTTCTAGATTTAATAAACAAATTCAGTAAAATGTCAGGATACAAAGTCAGTGTGCACCAGTCGGTAGCACTGCTATATACCAACAATGACCAAGCTGAGAATCAAATCAAGAATCCAACCTTTTTTACAATTGCTGCAAAAAATAATAACAAAATACTTAGGAATATACCTAACCAAGGAGGCGAAAGATCTTCATAAGGAAAGCTACAAAACACTGCTAAAATAAATCACAGATGACACAAACTATTGGAGACACATTTCATGCTCATGAATGGTTAGAATCAGTATTGTGAAAATGACTACACTGCCTAAAGGAATCCAAAAATTCAATGCAATTCCCATCAAAATACCATCATCATTCTTCACAGAACTAGAAAAAACAATCCTAAAATTCATATGGAACCAAAAAAGAGCCTTCAGAGCCAAAGCAAATGCTAAGCAAAAAGAACCAATCTGGTGGCATCACATTACCTAACTTCAAACTATACTATAAGGCTGTAGTCACCAAAACAGCATGGCACTGGTGTAAAAACAGGCACACATACCAATGGAACAGAATAGAGAACCGAGAAATAAAGCCAAACACTTAACAGTCAACTGATTTGCCGGGCGCGGTGGCTCAAGCCTGTAATCCCAGCACTTTGGGAGGCCAAGGTGGGTGGATCACAAGGTCAAGAGATCGAGACCATCCTGGTCAACATGGTGAAACCCCGTCTCCACTAAAAATACAAAAAATTAGCTGGGCATGGTGGCGCGTGCCT
>NW_016107532.1:3012614-3020162 GCF_001604975.1 Cebus imitator
AAAAAAAAAAAAAAAAACCAGTCAACTGATTTTTAACAATGCAAACAAAAACATAAAATGGGGAAAGGACACCCTATTCAACAAATGGCTGGGACAATTGGCAAGCCACATGTAGAAGAATGAAACTGGATTCTCAACTCTCGCCTTATACAAAAATCAGCTCAAGATGAATCAAACACTTAAATCTAAGATTTGAAACGATAAAAATGCTAGAAGATAATATGTGAAAAACTCTTCTAAACGTTGGCTTCAGCCAAGACTTCATGACCAAGAACCCAAAAGCAAACACAACAAAAGCAAAGATTAATAAATGGGACCTAGTTAAACTTATAGATGAGACAGCAAAAGAAATAATCAGCAGAGTAAATAGACAACTCACAGAGTGGGAGAAAATCTTCGCAAACTACACATCTGACAAAGGACACTTGTACACACATGTTTATAGCAGCACAATTCACAATTGCAAATATATGGAACAAGCTCTAATGCCCATCAATTAATGAGTGGCTAAAGAAAATGTTATATATATATGTGTGTGTGTATACACGTATATATGTATATGTATATGTGTATACATATATACGTATTATATACACAGACATAAGAGGTATATCTGTATATATATATGTATATATATATATGCACACATATATATCTAGATATGTGTGTGTGTGTATATATAGATATATATACGTATACACACACACCCACACACACCCTGGACTATTACTCATCCATAAAAAGGAACAAAATCATGGCCTTTGCAGCAACCTGGATGAAGTTGGAGACCATTATTCTAAGCAAAGTAACTCAGAAATGGAAAACCAAACATATGTTCTCACTTATAAGAGAACACAAAGGTATAAGAATGAACAATGGACTTTGGAGACTCTGGGGTAAGGCTGGGAGGGGGATGAGGGATAGAAGACTACGTACTCAATGGAGGCCGGGCGTGGTGGCTCACACCTGTGATCCCAGTACTTCGGAAGGCTGAGGCGGGCAGATCACAAGGTCAAGAGATTGAGACCATCCTCGCCAACATGGTGAAACCCCGTATCTACTAAAAATACAACAAAATTAGCTGGGTGTGGTGAGGTGCGCCTGTAGTCCCAGCTACTTGGGAGGCTGAGGCAGGAGAATCACTTGAACCCAGGAGGCAGAGGTTACCGTGAGCTGAGATCACGCTACTGCACTCCAGTCTGGAACCTGCCTCGAAAACCCAAAATGCTGGGATTAATGGGCCTGAGCCACCGCACCCAGCCAAGAAAAAAAAAAAAAAAAAAAACTACACAATGAGTACAGTGTACAAGCTCAGGTGAGGAGTGCACCAAAATCTCAGAAATCACCACTAAAGAATGTATCTGTGGCCAGGTGTGGTGGCTCATGCCTGTAATCCCAGCACTTTGGGAGGCCGAGGCAGGTGGATTGCCTGAGGTCAGGAGTTCAAGACCAGCCAGGCCAACATGGTGAAACCCAGTCTCTACTAAAAATACAAAAACAATTAGCCAGGCATGGTGCCAGGCACCTGTAATCCCAGCTACTCAGGAGGCTGAGGCAAGGGGACTGCTTGAACCAGGGAGGTGGAGGTTGCAGTCAGCCAAGATCTCGCCACTGCACTACAGCCTGGGTGAAAGAGCAAGACTCCATCTCAAAAAAAAAAAGAATGTATCCATGTAACCAAATACCACCTGCTCCCCAAAGCCTATTGAACTAATTTTTTTAAAGAACAGGAAACGATAACTCAGGGGGAAAAAGAAAAAGAAAATGGCAGAGCCAAGAAAATAACCCAGAAATTGGGGCCTAGCTCTCCCCACTGTTTCCTCTGTACAAGGGACAACCAGTTTCCAGATATCCCCGTCCCAACAGCCAGCCAACGCAGAGGTCCCTGTGACGAAAGCCAAGCAAGACCAGGCCTTGGGCAAGCAGCTGAACCTCTTTGCTCATTATTCCATAACTTTTTTTTTTTTGAGACAGTCTCACTCTGTCACCCAGGCTGGAATGCAGTGGCCCAATCTTGGCTCACTGTAACCTCCGCCTCCCGGATTCAAGCAATTCTCCTGCCTTAGCCTCCCGAGTAGTTGGAATTACAGACACGTGCCACCACACCCAGCTAATTTTTGTATTTTCAGTACAGACTGGGTTTTGCCATGTTGACCAGGCTGGTCTTGAACTCCCGACCTCAAGTAATCCTCCCGCCTCAGCCTCCCAAAGTGCTGGGATTACACGCTTGAGCCACTGAACCTGGTCATTATTCCATCACTGTTGATGGGAGGGCCAACTGCATGCTCAGCGCCAAGGGACAGAGAAGAATTAGACCCCAGACTGCCCAAAACGAGCTCACAACCTAGGAAAGGAGTATGAGGGGTCTCTGTTTGCCCTACGGCCACTGAGGGAAAAACACTGAGTCCAGATCTACTCCTGACATAATTCTACCTGGACAGCCACTGGTCAGGGGCAGAGACTCAGGGCTGCCCTCCTGGGTTGTTGAAGGAGGCAAAGTTGAAACCACTGGAAGGTGGGGCTCTCCAGGGAAAAGAACAATTCCAGGCATCCCATCTAATGACAGGAGCTGGGAGAACGTCTTCGCTGAGGTGCGGGAAGTGGCCGGGCTTGGTGGCTCAGGCCTGTAATCTCAGCACTTTGGGAGGCTGAGGTGGGCAGATCACCTGAGGTCAGGAGTTTTCGAGACCAGCCTGACCAACATGATGAAACCCTGCCTCTACTAAAAATACAAAAATAAGCCACACGTGCTGGTAGGTGCCTGTAATCCCAGCTACCTGGGAGGCTAAGGCAGGAGAATCACTTGAACCCAGGAGGCAGAGGCTGCAGTGAGCTGAGATCGCGCCACTGCACTCCAGCCTGGGCAATACGGTGAGACTCCATCTCAAAAAAAAAGAAAGAAAACGAAAGACCAGGACCAGCAGAATTTTCCTGACAAGCCACCACCGGCAAAGCTGGCTCCACGTGGGTCCACCTCTGTACCTCCCAGAGCAGCTGGCATTCTGTCATTTTTGATGAAGGAAATGGGTGGAGACTGGGGCAGCCAAGCCTGGCCTTCTGTGGTTTCGGGGAGAAAGGCGGGTGAGCCAGCCCATTGCCCTGAGAAGAGGTCAAGAGGATGAGGACTACGAAACCGACTGAGTTGGGCAATTAGGGTGTCCCCAGTGGCCTTCAAAAAAGAATACTTTCAATAGCAGCTGCTGAAATTTCAAAGGCAAGTTTGCAAGCGGGAGGGGAAGAAGGCAAGAGAGAGGGCAGAGCCTAAGCCAGGCATCAGGTTTTATTTTTATTTTGAGACAGTCTCACTCTTTCGCCAGGATGGAGTGCAGTGACGAAATCTCTGCTCACCAACCTCCGCCTCCTGGGTCCAAGTGATTCTCCTGCCTCAGCCTCCCAAGTAGCTGGGACTACAGGCGCGTGCCACCACGCCCGGCTAATTTTTGTGTTTTTACTAGAGATGGGGTTTCACCATGTTGGCCAGGATGATCTCGATCTCTTGACCTCATGATCTGCCTGCCTCAGCCTCCCAAAGTGCTGGGATTACAGGTGTGACTCACCGCACCCAGCCTAATGATGTCATTCTTAGCCTGTTTTGAAAATCTCATTTTTTGACAGACAACTCAGGGGTTAATCCTCAGAGGTTCAGAAGTTCCATGAATTCCTTAAAGTGGAGAACTCCACCCAGAGAATATAATACTGCTTATATTTGCACCAGGGAGGCATAGCCTGAATCTATGCATAAGGAAATACCAGACAAACCTCAAATAGGTGCATTCGATTAAAAGAAAAAAGGTGTGGGGGAGTCCTACTCTGAAAAAATGTCATGAAAGGTAAAAAAGATGAGGAATTGCTCTAGATTAAAGACCAGGCCAGGCACAGTGGCTCATGCCTGTAATCCCAGCACTTTGGGAGGCTGAGTCGGGCAGATCGCCTAATGCCAGAAGTTCGAGACCAGCCTGGCCAACATGGCGAAACCCCATCTCTACTGAAAATACAAAAATTAGCTGGGCATGGTGGCGCATACTTGTAACCCCAGCTACTTGGGAGGCTGAGGCAGGAGAATCGCTTGAACCCGGGAGGCGGAGGTTGCAGTGAGCCAAGATCATGCCACTGCACGCTAGTCTGGGCAACAAGAACAAAACTTGGTCTCAAAAAATAAAAAAGAAGCCTAAAGATCCGAATGTGGTGGCTCATGCCTGAAATCCCAGCACTTTGGGAAGCTGAGGCAGGAGGACTGCTTGAGCCTAGGAGTTCAAGACCAGCCTGGGCAACGTAGGGAGACCTCCGTCTCTACAAAAAATAGTAAAACAACTGGACACAGTGGCTCATGCCTGTAATCTCACCACTTTGGGAGGTTGAGGTAGGCAGATCAGCCTGGGCAACATAGTGAGATTTCATTTCTAAAAGAAGAAAATAAAAATTACCCAGGTGTGGTGGCATGCGGCTGTATTCCAGCTAGTCAAGAGGCTGAGGTGAGAGGCTCTCTTGAGCCCAGGAAGTAGAGGTTGCACTGAGCCGTGATCATGCCACTACACTCCAGCCTGGGTGACACACTGATACATTGTCTCGAAAACAAACAAACAAAAAACTAAAAAAAGAAAACATGGCCGGGTGCAGTGGCTCACGCCTGTAATCCCAGCACTTTGGGAGGCCGAGGAGGGCGGATCACAAGGTCAAGAGATCAAGATCACCCTGGCCAACCTGGTGAAACCCCGTCTCTACTGAAAATACAAAAATTAGCTGGGCGTGGTGGCAGACGCCTGTAATCTCAGCTACTTGGGAGGCTGAGGCAGAAGAATCGCTTGAATCTGGGAGGCGGAGGTTGCAGTGAGCCAAGATCGCACCACTGTACTCCAGCCTGGGCGACACAGAGTGAGACTCCGTCTCAAGAAAGGAAGGAAGGAAGGGAGGGAGGGAGGGAGGGAGGGAAAGAGAAGAGAGAAAGAAAGAACTACCCAAACCAGGAGCTCCCTAAAGTGAGTGGCTTCATGCTACTCTTTTTCCCCAGCGCTGGCCCTCGGTCAGTGTCCTTGTTGAACAGGGTAGTGTTAGGGGCACAGGTGGCGGCCGGAAGGGCAGAGGCCCTCGGCTTAGGGACATTCCTCAGCTCGCAACATTTTCTGATCCGACAGCTGGGGAGGCCGCAGAGCCAGGCCAGGAGTGACTCACCCTCGGAGCTACCAGGGCGGTGGAGGAGCCCTGCCCCGCAGAGACGGCCCCAGCCGGCAGGTGCCGCTGTTGAGCCAGCTCTGGTAGAACCTGCTGAGGCTCCGCCGGGCCCTGGAGCCGGTCAGCCCACGGTTTTCTGCCAGAACCCAGCCCACCAGGATCTGTGAGCAGCCTCACTATTCTTTGCCCCCATCTAGCCTCCGGCTCCCAGGCCCACAGCTTCCCTGCATTCCCGCCGCCATCACGGAAGCCCCAAGGCAACTCCTTGAGATAAAGCCAAGTGGAGGAGCGAAGGAAGGCAGGAAGAGGCTTCAGTCCTTGGCCCTAAAATCTAAGCTGCAAATTAATCCTCCCCCTTTATTCCACCCTATCTCCCTCTCTCCCTCCTCCCCCTCTCCCTCTCCTCCTCCTCCTTCTCCTCTTCCTCCTCCTTCTTCTCCTCATCTAGGCTTTCAAAACAAACACACACCTCCCCAGCCCATCCCCCAGCCTAGGTCTTTTTGTGGGAGTTGTGGGTCATAGATCCCAGTTCCTTCTGCTGGATCTGGAGATCAGGGTAGAGCTGGAGAAAGGGTGACAGGGTGCTCTGACACTGTTTCTTCCCTGTCTAGGAAGGAATTGCTCTTGCAGCCCCTCTGCAGTCGTGGGGGCTGGGGAGCTGGCCCTTTAGGCTCTCCCCTGACCTACTCAAACTCAGGATGAATAGGGCCTAAAGAGGTCATTTTGTCCATCCCCTGGCTCCAGAAAGGAACATAACCATGCAAAGTTCTTCCGATCCTACATACATTCACTAATTCCTTCAACAGCCCTTCACTGTTGTGCGAGTACTGATATGTGTGAGTACCAGGAGCTTTACCTAATGCTTAAAGCGCCTTAAATTCTCACTAGGACCATCAGAGATGGGTGCTCACTCTAAACTGACTTGTCCGAAGATCCAGTTCAATCCAGGGCTTCTCTGTGACTCCTTCCAACCCATGCAGTGGAATTCATCTCATTCAGCTTTGGGGCTGCCAGTGCACCTCAAATAATATCCCAGTTACTTGTCTCATTGGCTTCTAACGATTTGTCTTCATGAGACCCTCCCACACACCTCCATTACAAGACGGTGCCAGACCACAGCAACTAGGGAGAGTGAAGCCTGGAGTTTCTGCACTAGCCCTCACTATGTGGCCTTAAAGTTCCCTAACTTCGGCCAGGCGCAGTGGCTCACGCCTGTAATCCCAGCACTTTGGGAGGCCAAGGCGGGCAGATCACAAGGTCAGGAGTTCAAGACCAGCCTGGCCAATATGGGGAAACCCATCTCTACTAAAAATACAGAAATTAACCGGGCATGGTGGCAGGCGCTTGTAATCCCAGCTACTCGGGAGGCTGAGGCAAGAAAATCGCTTGAACCTCAGGAGGCAGAGGTTGCAGTGAGCCAAGATCATGCCACTGCACTCCAACCTGGGTGACAGAGCGAGACTCCATCTCAAAAAAGAAAAGAAAGAAAAGGAAGTTCCCTTCTTTGAGTTCAATTTCTTATCTGTAAACAGGGTTAATAGCAATACCTTCCTCATGGAGTTGATGTGCAGGTAAAATAAAAAGATGATATAAAGGCTGGGCGCAGTGGCTCATGACTATAATCCCAGTCCTTTGGGAGGCCAAGGCTGGCAGATCGCTTGAGATCAGTAGTTTGAGACCAGCCTGGCCAACATGGTGAAACCCCATCTACTAAAAATACAAAAATTAGCCAGGCATGGTGGCATGTGCCTGTAATCCCAGCTACTCGGGAGGCTGAGGCATGAGAATCACTTGAACCCAGCAGGCGGTGGTAACCGTGAGCCAAGAGCCAAGATTGTGTGATTGCACTCCAGCCTGGGTGACAGAACTAGACTCTGTCTCAACAACAACAACAACAGCAAAGCGGGGCTCGGATGGTTCTGGGTACAGATAGAGTTGTTTCTCTTTTTTTTTTTATTTGCTTCTTTCGTGAGTCAGGGTCTCACTCTTGTCCAGGGTGGAGTGCTATGGGAGGCCTCAGCTCACTGCAGTTTCTGCCTCCCAGGCTCAAGCAATCCTCCCACCTCAGCATCCCAAGCAGCTGGAACCACAGGCACGTGCCACTGTGCCCAGCTAATTTTTTGTATTTTGAGTAGAGACAGTGTTTCACCATGTTGCCCAGGCTGGTCTTGAACTCCTGGGCTCAAGTGATCTGCCCGCCTTGGCCCCTGAAAAGTGATGGGGCTGCAGGCGTGGGCCACCGTGCCTGGCCAGTTGTTTCTTCATTGGGTGTGGTTACACAGGTGTGTTGACTATGAACATTCATTAAGCTGTACACTTACTATTTATCTACTTTTTTGTATAAAGTTTTTACCTTTTTTTTTTTTTTTTTTTTTTTTT
>NW_016107532.1:3021548-3033971 GCF_001604975.1 Cebus imitator
AAAAAAAAAAAAAAAAAAAAAAATTGCAGAGGGGTGATAAACGCTGAAGGCACAACAGAGGTTTTCTTTCAGTGGGAGAGAAGGAACTGGGATATGCACCAAGGAAAAAGTTTCAGAAGTTTTTCTAGGCTGGGAGTGGTGATTCTTCTCTATAATCCTAGCCATTTTGGGAGGATGAAGTAGGAGGATCACTTGAGGTCAGGAGTTTGACTCCAGCCTGGACAACATAGTGACACCTCATCTCTACAAAAAATTTAAAAATTAACCAGGTTTGGGAGTGTGTACCTGTAGCGCTAGCTGCTCTGGAGGCTGACGCTGGAGGACTGCTTAAGCCCAGGGGTTGGAGGCTGCACTGAGCTGTGATCAAGCCACTTCACTCCAGCCTGGGCAACAGAGTGAGACTCTGTCTCTAAAAATTTTTTAAGTCTTTCTAGCTTTATTTTTTAAACTGGATGGTTCTTATCAGGGGTGTCCATTTTATTATTCTAAATACTTTACATTTTTCTGATTAATATAGTTAAAAAAACTCTCAGTAAAAGAAAGAAAGAGGGAGAGAAAGAACAAAAAGAAAAGAGAAAAGAAAGCGAGGAAGGGAGGAAATTATGTGGGTTTTTTTTGTTTTTTGGGTTTTTTCATTCAGGGAAAAGCACAAATGCAGTACCCCACTATCATAAATTATGCAGTCGACTTTCCCACATTTGGGGAAATTGCAGGGGTCAGCACATCCAGAGTGCAATGGATAACCCTGGGAAAACCACCTTCGTGATCATGGTATCTCCCCTGCCAGGTAAGTATGATGTCTTATTTATCTTCGTCTTTCCAGCATCTCCAACCCAGTGCTGACACTCAGCAAGTGCTTGGTGAATGAAAGATCACTTGAACACTTGGCCAGTAAAGCTTCAGAACCAGGGTTTGATGCCAGACCCTCCTATACCAGATCCCAAGTCCAGGGCCTTCCCTACTCTTCCACAACCGGGGTTGGGGGGTGACTGGAGAGGGAGAGCAATAGTAGAGACCCCAACCTGACTCAGCAGCATGTGCATCTGAACCGAATTACAGAATTACCAAATTACAGGGCACAGTGGAAGAACAAAACTTCATTTGTCAGAACTCTGCAAATTCAGGGCCTGGCACGGTGGTTCACGCCTGTAATCCCAACACTTTGGGAGGCCGAGGCGAGCTGATCACTTGAGGTCAAGAGTTCAAGACCAGCTTGGCCAACATGGCACTTTGGCAGGCCGAGGTGGGCAGATCACGAGATCAGGAGTTCAAGACCAGCCAGGCCAACATGGTGAAAACCCATCACTACTAAAAATACAAAAATTAGCTGGGCATGGTGGTGCATGCCTATAATCCCAGCTACTCAGGCAGCTGAGGCAGGAGATTTGCTTGAACCCGGACCTGAGGGGCAGAGGTTGCAGTGAGCTGAGATTGAGCCACTGCACTCCAGCCTGGGCGACAAAGTGAGACCCTGTCTCAAAAAAAAAAAAAAAAAAACACACACAACAATTAACCCGGGCCTGGTGGCAGGCACCTGACCTGCTCAAATCTTTTAATAATTTGATTTTAGGCCGGGCACAGTGGCTCACGCCAAAGTGCTGTAATCCCAGCACTTTGGGAGGCAGAGGCAGGCGGATCATGAGGTCAAGAGATCCAGACCATCCTGGCCAAGAAGGTGAAACCCCATCTGCAGTAAAATACAAAAACTAGCTGGGCATGGTGGCTCGCGCCTGTAGTCCCAGCTACTCCGGAGGCTGAGGCAGGAGAATTGCTTGACCCTGGGAGGCGGAGGTTGCAGTGAGCCGAGATCGCACCACTGCTCTCCAGCCTGGCACCTGGCGACAGAGTGAGACTCCGTCTCAAAAAAAGAAAAAGAAGAAGAAGAATTTGACCTTGACTGGAAACCTTTTCAGATTTGCTGTGTGATAGATGTAGCTCCACCCACTGGGCTCTTTCACATTACTGCATTGTCCTCTTCATGGGACAAAAAGGAAGAGCGGGGCTCGCTAAGCCAAGGTCTGACCTAAAGAGCTTGTGGCATCCCTTTGAACGGTGCAAGAAAATCAACAAGCAGCCTTCGGCACATTAAGTCTGCAAGCAGAGATGCCACTAATCGCAGATGCATTCTATCGTTTATTAGGCCTCATGTGGAATGCAGCCTCTGAGAAAAGCACTTCTCACCACTCAAAACCCACCGAAGCATGCCCACCCCTGAGCGGGGCATCTAGGAATGCAAACTGAGCGGCCTCTGCAGCCGAGAGCAGAGCTAACCGCATAATGAGCACACTGGAGGGGATTCACAGGCTTTGAGGGTTGTTTTGAAGGAAGAGAAATAGGTCCTGCTTCTGTGAGAGGCTGATTATTCCTTTAATGCCAATCAAAGCTAATAGTTTGAAGGGTGGTGAACAGCGCTGGCGGTGGTGGAAGCCACGAGAAGCCCATCTGGTTACCGCATCATCACACACCTGTCCACACAGCAGATTTCTCACCCTGACTGATACGCATTCAAGCAAGGTCTCTGCTGGGCCACAGTGAGGAAGGCAGAGGTGTGACTATACTGAATGCTAATAAAATGACAATTCTCTTCCAAAATGCTCTTGTTCACACTTTCCACTCAGACTGTCCTCTTGCTACCAGCAACCCCCTCAGCAGGCAGGCAGAAATCAGTTACTCAGTCACTCATGTATCCATTTAATATTTAACAAAAAGCCATTTGTGCCAGCCACTGGGTTAGCCACTGGGGTGACAGCGATGACCAAGAGGGTCCCTACCCTCAGGATCTCGGAGTCAAGCTAACAGATCATTAGGATTCGGTGTGATTAGGACGATGATAGAGGGAAACATGGAAGCCAGGGCCCAGAGAACAGTGGGGCTGGCTACTTACCTGTCTCAGCCCCTCCCTGGCAGGTGCCCAGCTTGCCAATCATGCCGACACCTGCCTCCCAAACTCACTCCTCTGGGTCTTTACCCTGACATTCTGTTGGTGATGCCCCTTCCTAACCCTACCTGACCCCAAACCGCTGCTCCTCTCCCAAGATCCAGCTCAAAATGATAAGCCCCAAATTCAGGAGGGAATTTCATCTAGAAGGATGCAATCAGGCTGGGCATGGTGGCTCACACCTATAATAGCACTTTGGGAAGCCGAGGCTGGCAGATCACCTGAGGTCAGGAGTTCAAGACCAGCCTGGCCAGCATGGCCTCTACTAAAAAAAGAAATACAGGCTGGGCTTGATGGCTCATGCCTGTAATCCCAGCCCTTTGGGAGGCCAAGGTGGGAGGAGGATCACGAGATCATGAGATCAAGAGATCAAGACCATCCTGGCCAACACGGTGAAACCCCATCTCCACTAAAAATACAAAAATTAGCTTGGCATAGTGACGCACGCCTATAGTCCCAGCTACTCGGGAGGCTGAGGCAGGAGAATTGCTTGAACCTGGCAGCTGGAGGTTGCAGTGAGCCGAGATCGTGCCACTGCACTCCAGCCTGGGCAAAAGAGCAAGACTCCATCTCAAAAAAATAAAAAATGCAAGGCCAGGCGCAGTGGCTCACGCCTGTAATTCCAGCACTTTGGGAGGCCAAGATGGGTGGATCACCTGAGATCAGGAGTTCAAGACCAGCCTGGTCAACATGGTGACACCCCGTCTCTAAAAAAGTAAAATAAAAATAATAAAAAATAAAAAGTGCAACCAGGGAAGAAAACCTTGGGGACAATTTTGGGGAGGGAGGGGTACTATTTTTAATGTTTCATTTCCTAAGCAAGAGGTTTACTCTATCATTCTATATATGCCTTTCTGTGTCTAAAATATTTCAACATAATATATTTCCAGAAGAAATTCCGTTCAAGCTACGCCTCCATCTTTAGCCCTACCTCCTGCTATGTTTCCTTGTCAAGCATCAAGCTTGAAATTCCCTTACTGTCAGTCAAAAGCAACTATGTGTTTCTACAGATGCATGGAAATGATTGTCACCAAGCTAGGATCCCTATTACTTCTAGGAGGGAGAGTGCAATTTGGGAGCAGAATAATGCTAGGGCTTCAACAATCACCACAAGGTTGCCATTTTTTTCTTCCCACACACAGCATTAAATGTTGCTACTTCTTAAACCGGTGATGGGTACATAGGTGTTTTAGTAGAGATGGGTTTCACTGGGGAACATGGCAAAACCCCATCAATATTTTAGCCATAAATACAAAATTTTGTGTAAAATATTATATAATATTTTATAGTTAAAATGTGTGTGTATATATATATATATATTTTTTTTTTTTTTTTTTTGAGACGGAGTATTTCTCTTGCCACCCAGATTGGAGTGCAGTGGAGCAATCTCACTGCAACCTCTGTCTCCCAGGTTCAAGCGATTCTCCTGCCTCAGTCTCCGAATAGCTGGGATTACAGGCATGCACCACCACACCCAGTTAATTTTACATTTTTGGTAGAGATGGGGTTTCACTATGTTGGCCAGGATGGACTTCAGCTCTTGACCTCGTGATCTACCCACTGTAGCCTCCCAAAGTGCTGAGATTACAGGCATGAGCCACCGCTCCCAGCCTAAAATATTGTATGTCTAAAATATCATATAAGAAATTAAACATTTGAAAAGCAACTCTGGGCGGGGCAGGATGGTTCACGCCTGTAATCCCAGCACTTTGCGAGGCTGAGGCAAGTGGATCACTTGAGATCAGGAGTTCAAGACCAGCCTGGCCAACACAGTGAAACCCCATCTCTACCAAAAATATAAATAATTAGCTGGGTGCAGTGACATGCACCTGTAGTCCCAGCTACTTGGGAGGCTGAAGCAGGAGAATCACTTGAACCCAGGAGGCGGAGGTTGCAGTGAGCCGAGATCGTGCCACTGCACTCCAGCCTGGGCGACAGAGCAAGACTCCATGTCAAAAAATTAAAAAATACAAATACAAATACAAAAATTAGCCAAGTGTCATGGTACATGCCTGTAATCCCAGGTACCGTGGAGGCTGGGGCATGATAATTGCTTGAATCTGAGAGGCAAAGGTTGCAGTGAGCCGAGACAGTGCCACTGAACTCCAGCCTGGATGACAGAGCAAAACTCTGACAAAAAAAGAAAAGCAACTCTGTTCAGAATAAGAGGGGAAGAGGAGGGAAGAAGGAAGGGAAAAAGGGAGAAGGGGTTGGACACAGTGGTTCACATCTATAATCTCAGCACCTTGGGAGGCCAGGGCGGGAGAATTGATTGAGGCCAGAAGTTTGAGACCAGCCTGGGCAAGATAGCAAGACCCCATCTCTATGACAAAATAAAAGGAAGGTAGAAGAAAAAAGAAAGATAGAAGGTAGCAGTTGATGCAATTGGTAAGGAAGAGTAAAGAGGTAGCTCTCTGCTAGGCATGGAGGGGACATTAAGTAATCAGGCTTGGCTGCTGGTGTAGAGAGCAGCAACAGAGACTGAAGGCTGTGTCTTGATGTAGTGAGCAATACGGGGTGGCTGAGCAGGATGCTGCAGCTGGGCTGCCAGGCTGAACTCTTGATGTGACCTTTTTTTAAAATTTTTTTTAGACGGAGTTTTGCTCTGTCACCAGGCTGGAGTGCAGTGGCGCAGTCTTGGCTCACTGCAACCTCTGCCTCCCAGGTTCAAGTAATTCTTCTACCTCAACCTCCCGAGTAGCTGGGACTACAGGCGCGTGCCAAACGCCTGGCTAATTTTTGTATTTTTAGTAGAGACAGCGTTTCACCATGTTAGCCAGGATGGTCTCAACCTCTTGACCTCTTGATCCACCCGCCTCAGCCTCCCAAAGTGCTGGGATTACAGGCGTGAGCCACCGCACCCAGCCTTTTTTTTCTTTAAATAGAGACAAGGTCTCACTATGTTGCTCAGGCTGGTCTCCAACTCCTGAGCTCAAGTGATCCTCCCACCTCAGCCTCCTGAAGTGCTAAGATAATAAGTATGAGCCACCACACCCACCCCTGATGAGACCTCTTGTTAGCTTGTGACTTTGGACACCTTACTTCAATTTCTTTATTCTGCAAAATGCTTATGGGAATCAAATGAGATGAATTACTGACTGGGTAATTTATTATTTTTTTTTTAAAAGATATTTATTTGGCTTGTGGTTCTGGGGGATGAGAAGTCCAAGATCAAGGGGCCCCCATCTGGTGAGGGCCTCGTTGCTACATCATAACATGACAGAAGGCATCAAATGGTGAAAGTATGCAAGACAGAGAGAGGTATTCTGCCAAACTTAACCTTTTATCAAGACCCAGTCCCACAATTAACCCACTTACTTGACAATGGCATTGATCCATTCCTGAGGACAGAGCCCTCACGACCTAATCCCCTCTTCAATGCCTCACTTCTTAATAGTATCACAATGGGCCGGGAGCAGTGGCTCATGCCTGCAATCCCAGCACTTTGGTAGGCTGAGGAGGGTGGATCACCTGAGGTCAGGAGTTTGAGACCAGCTTGGCCAGCACGGTGAAACCCCGTCTCTACTAAAAATACAAAAATTAGTTGGGCGTGTTGGCATAGCTACACGGGAGGCTGAGGCAGGAAAATTCCTTGAACCTGGGAGGCGGAGATTGCCATGACCCAAGATCGTGCCATTGCACTTCAGCCTGGGTGACAAGAGTGAAACTCTGTGTAAAAAAAAATATATATATATATATTTTTTTTATATATATTTTATATATATATATATATATATATAATATATAGTCACAATGGCAATTAAATCCTTTTTTTTTTTTTTTGAGACGGAGTTTCACTCTTGTCACCCAGGCTGGAGTGCAATGGCGTGATCTCGGCTCACCGCAACCTCTGCCTCCTGGGTTCAGGCAATTCTCCTGCCTCAACCTCCTCAGTAGCTGGGATTACAGGCACGCGCCACCATGCCCAGCTAATTTTTCGTATTTTTTATTAGTAGAGACGGGGTTTCACCATGTTGACCAGGATGGTCTCGATCTCTTGACCTCGTGATCCACCCGCCTCAGCCTCCCAAAGTGCTGGGATTACAGGCGTGAGCCACCGCGCCCGGCGGCAATTAAATCCTAACGCCAGTTTTGGAAGGGACATTCAAGCCATACCATAATGGTTGGCATCAAGCAAGTGCTGGATATTGTTATTGCTTGTGTTATTACCTATAAGTCACATGATCCTAAACAAGTAATTTCAGATTTCCCAAAGACAGTCTTCGCACTCATGAAATGGATCTCACCATATCACCCAAATAAATTCATGTGAATGAAAGCACTTTGAATATTCCAAAGTGCCTTATAAATGACAGTTATTGTTTAAAAATAAAACTACTGGCTGGACGTGGTGGCTCAAGTCTGTAATCCCAGCACTTTGGGAGGCCAAGGCGGGTGGATCACCTGAGGTCAGGAGTTTGAGACCAGACTGGCCAGCATGGTGAAACCCCATCTCTACTAAAAATACAAAAATTCCCCAGGTGTGGTGGTGCGTGCCTGTAATCCTAGCTACTGGGGAGGCTGTGGCAGGAGAATCACTTGAACCTAGGAGGTGGAGGTTGCAGTGAGCCAAGATCATGCCATTGCCCTCCAGCCTGGGAGACAAGAGTAAAGCTTCGTCTCAAAAAAACAAAAAATAAAAATAAACAAATCAAATAAAATAAGATTACCAGTTTGGGCTTGGTGGTGAAACCCTATCTCTACCAAAAATACAAAAAGAAGCCAGGTGTCATGGCACATGCCTGCGGTACCAGCTACTCAGAAGGCTGAGATGGGAGAATTGCTGGAGCCCAGAAAATCGAGGCTGCAGTGAGCTGATTGTGCTACTGCACCCCAGCCTGGGTGACAGTGAGACCCTGTCTCAAAAAAGGAAACTATGAAAAGATCAGAAGAGGCTGGTGTAGTGGCTCACACCTGTAATCCCAGCACTTTGGGAGGCCAAGAGGGGTGGATCATAAGGTCAGGAGTTCAAGACCAGCCTGACCAACATGGAGAAAACCCTGTCTCTACTGAAAATACAAAATTAGCCAGGCGTGGTGGTGTGTGCCTGTAATCCCAGCTACTAGGGAGGCTGAGGCAGGATAATCGCTTGAACCTAGGAAGTGGAGGTTTTGGTGAGCAGAAATTGCACCATTGCACTCCAGCCTGGGCAACAAGAGCAAAACTCTGTCTCAAAAAAAAAAAAAAAAAAAATTAGCTGGGCTTGGTGGTGCATGCCTGTAATCCCAGCTACTCAGGAGGCCGAGGTAGAATTGCCTGAACCCGGTAGGCAGAGGTTTCGGTGAGCTGAGATGGTGCCATTGCACTCCAGCCTGGGCGACAATAGCAAAACTCAGTCTCGAAAAAAAAGAGGAATGTGGGGAATTTGGACACAGAGACCCACATGCATGGAGGGAAAATGGCCATGTGAAAACAAAGAATTGAAGTCATGCATTGAGAAGTCAAAGAATGCCAAAGATTGTCAGCAAACGATTAGAAGCTAAAAACAGGCAAGGAAGGCCAGGCATAGTGGCTGATGCCTGTAATCCCAGTTCTTTGGCAGGCCAAGGTGGGAAGGTTACATGAGGCCAGGAGTTCGAGACTAGCCTGGGCATCATAGCAATACCCTGTCTCTATACATAAAAATAAATAAACCGGGCCAGGCTCGGTGGCTCACACTTGTAATCCCAGCACTTTAGAAGATTGAGGCAGGTGAATCACGAGGTCAAGTGATCGAGACCATCCTGGCCAATATGGTGAAACCCCGTCTCTACTAAAAATACAAAAATTAACCAGGCGAGGTAGTGCACGCCTGCAATCCCAGCTACTCGGAAGGCTGAGGCAAGAGAATCACTTGAACCCGGGAGGCAGAGGTTGCAGTGAGCCGAGCACTCCAGCCTAAGCTGCAAGAGTGAAACTTTGTAGCACGTTACACTGCAGCCTGGGCTACAAGACTGAAGGCAGTCTCAAAAATAAATAAATAAAATCCGGTGCAGTGGCTCACGCCTGTAATCCCAACACTTTGGGAGGCTGAGGCGGGCGGATCACCTGAGGTTGGGAGTTTGAGACCAACCTGACCAACGTGGAGAAACCCTGTCTCTGCTAAAAATACAAAATTAGCCAGGTGTGGTGGCGCATGCCTGTAATCCCAGCTATTCCGGAGGCTGAGGCAGGAGAATCGCTTGAACCTGGGAGGCAGCGGTTGCAGTGAGCCGAGATCGTGCCATTGTACTCCAGCCTGGGCAACAAGAATGAAACTCCATCTAAAAAAAAATAAGTAAATAAAATAAATAGACAAGAAAGGATCTTTCTCCTACCGATTTCAAAGAAAGTGTGGCCCTACCGATGACTCCTTGATTTCAGACTTCTGACTTCCAGAACTGTGAAACAATACATTTCCATTGTTCTAAACCACTCGGGAGTACTTTATGATAGCAACCTTTGGAAACGAACACACCCAGTCAGTATTTGTTGAATGAACAAATGGTGCTGTTTGTTTGCTTCCTGATGAGCCGAGGCATCTTTCCACCAGGAGACGGGGATGTGCGTGTCCAGGCAGGACAATGGAAAGGTGCCTGGCCTGCTCTGTGCGGGGTAGTGAGCTGCAGTGAGCCAGGTAAAGCAGGATTATTTTTTTTTTTGAGACGGAATCTTGCTCTGTCGCCCAGGCTGGAGTGCAGTGGCACAATCTCAGCTCACTGCAACCTTCTCCACCTCCCGGGTTCAAGCAACCTCTGCCTCCTGGGTTCAAGAGATTCTCCTGCCTCAACCACCCAAGTGGCTGGAATTACAGGCACACACCACCACCCCCAGGTAATTTTTGTAGAGATGGAATTTCACCATGTTGGCCAGGATGGTTTCGATCTCCTGACCTTGTGATCCGCCCACCTTGGCCTCCAAAAGTGCTGGGATTACAGGCGTGAGCCACCACGCCCAGCCTATTTATTTATTTATTTATTTGAGACAGAGTTTCACTCTTGTTACCCAGGCTGGAGTGCAATGGCGTGATCTCGGCTCACCGCAACCTCCACCTCCTGGGCTCAGGCAATTCTCCTGCCTCAGCCTCCTGAGTAGCTGGGATTACAGGCAAGCGCCACCATGCCCAGCTAATGTTTTGTATTTTTAGTAGAGACGGGGTTTCACCATGTTGACCAGGATGGTCTCGATCTCTTGACCTCGTGATCCACCTGCCTCGGCCTCCCAAAGTGCTGGGATTACAGGCTTGAGCCACCGCGCCCGGCTTATTTTTTTTTTAAACTCCTATCTCTACCAGACATTCTACTTTTCTGGAAGCCTTTCCCTATGACTGCCTTCCCGCTGCTTTCCATTTTGCCAGGGTCCAGCTTCCCTTCCTTTGTAGAACTCTTATGTTCAAGAAATCATTGCTTCTCAATGTGATTTCCCACTGGAATCACCTGGGAAAGTTTTCAGTTTCACTGCCTGGGTTCCATGCCCAGAATTTCTGATTTAATTGTTCTGGGATTTTTGAGGCTTCCTGGGGGATGCTCAGGTACAGCCAGGGCTGAGAACCAGAGTTCAGAGAGCTGCAGAGGTTTCCTCTGCCCAGCTTGCCCTGACCAGGAGTCCCAGGTGTGAGGTTCCTCTCACCTGCTCATATCCCTAGGAAGATTCCAAGATGGCATGACCTCCAGGGTTTAGATACCAGACAGGGGAGCCTTAGAGGGCAGACCAGGAAATGGGCAGAGCTCAGGCTAAAGTGGAAGGAGGAATTTCCACCACTCAGCTGGGGGTTAGTCAGGTTGTCCCCAGAGACTCCTGGCTCCCATCAGTGGATGTGCCAGGGTGCCTGTGAAAGGGCAGGAGGTCAGACCAGAAAACGTGCCGAGTTCCCCTTCAGCAATCAGATTCTGAAATTCTGCCTAGCAAGGAACTGTTGCTTCATTGCCACAGTAGCACAACGTCCTGCCCCAGGGTGTGTGTGTGTGTGCGCTTGCGCATGATGACTTCTGCCCTTTCCAGGCAAGGGGGCCTTTGCACGGGGGTTTACCCCAGGCCTCCTGCTGGCGGCATACATGGGCGGGAGTGCTATGTGTGAGCTCACTGAGAGTTTCAGAATCAAATGCTATCCTTGCTTCCTCTTTAGTACCTCCTTGATTATCCCAGCCCCATCCATTTCTTCTGCTTCACTCAGAGCAGAGGTGGGGAGGAAGGAGGCCACTTGGAGGTCAGGACAGGGAGGATTCTCTAGAGCTGGCTGAGTTACTCCAAGGTCTTGGCAAGTGCAGAGGTCGAAAGCACAGACTGGTGTTGGACGGCCCAGGTTCAAATCCTGCCGTGGGCTGGGTGCAGTGGCTCATGCCTGTAAGTCCAGCACTTTGGGAGGCTGAGATGGGTGGATTACTTGAGGTCAGGAGTTTGAGACCAGCCTGGCCAACACGGTGAAACCCTTCTCTACTAAAAATATGAAAATTAGCCAGACGTGGTGGTGTGCACCTGTAATTCCAGCTACTCGAGAGGCTGAGGCAGGAGAATTGCTTGAACCCAGGAGGCAGAGGTTGCAGTAAGCGGAGATCACACCACTGTACTCCAGCCTGGTGACAGAGTGAGATTCCATCTCAAAAAAAAAAAAAAAAAAAAAAAAAAAAAGAGAGAGAGAGAGAAGGGAGGGAGACAGAGAGAATTCCCAAGAACCACCTTGTAATGGAGCTACTCAGGATTACACAATGTCCTGAAAGTAGTAAACTGTATGGCTGCTTCCATCTCAGTGCACCTCCCACACAGCTGGCACTTGGCTAAGCCTTTAATTTATCTCTTTGAAGATAGGAGAGCACGGTGGTCAAGGGCTCAAACTACAATCAGAGAACTGGCTAGGGCTCTAGTATGGCAGGAATTGTGTGGCCTTGGGCAAGTTTCTCAACCTTTCTGAGCTGAAGTTTCTTCATCTCCTGTGTCGGACCCCAAACCCCACAGTATTAATCACATTGTCCCCACCTTCACTGCCTGGACTCACAGGGAGGAGGCAGGAGGTCAAAGGGGTGGTAGTCCAGGCAGCAAGTTCCAGGTAGAAGCCGCCTGGCCAGGGATGGGTCCTGGAGGATACAAGATCCTAGACTGGCCTGAGGCCCCCTCCCATCCCCTTGAACAAATGAGGAAAGGGAGCCCCTGAGTGAGAAGCAGAACTGGGATGGATCACAGTGCTCAGGACTCCTAGTCCAGTGCTCTCCCTAAAACAGCACCCTCGGGGAGTCTGTGTGTTTCAGGTAGAGGCACCAGGACACCAGAGAGTTTTCCCCTCAGGACTCTACCAACAGAGTATCCAGAATGAGTAAACCCATAGAGGCTGGGTGCGGGGGCTCACACCTGTGATCCCAGCACGTTGGGAGGCCAAAGTGGCAGATAACCTGAGGTTGGGAGTTCAAGACCAGCACGACCAACATGGAGAAACCCCGTCTCTACTAAAAATACAAAATTAGCCAGGCGTAGTGACACATGCCTGTAATCCCAGCTACTCGGGAGGCTGAGGCAGGAGAATCACTTGAACCTGG
>NW_016107532.1:3034485-3040554 GCF_001604975.1 Cebus imitator
AAGTGCTAGAGGGGTAGGGGAGATAACAGGAGGGGCTGAGGGCAGGGAGAGGGGAAGACTTGGCAGAAACAGGTAAGGTTGAGGTGGTGGAAGGGTTTGAGGAAGGGTCCCAGCTGCAGGTGAAGGTAGTCCGGAGGAAGCTGACTTCGATCCCTTGGCCTGCAGGGGAGAAGCAGAAGGAGCGGGACTCAGGGAAGGCCCTTGCAGCCACTGGGCTGTTAGCCTCCTCTGGGACTGGAAGGTCCTGGTTGGGGGGCAGGGCCACATCCTTTGAGCTGTTTCACTTTCAGAGTGACATCACAGGTGGATGGTTCTTTTAAAAACCCTGGCACCAATGGAATGAAATGGAACACGTAGGCAGCAGGAAGATTCGCCGCCACCGCCCACACCAGGGAAGTGAGGCTGGCACTGGGCTCTGTGTGTGCCACCTCCAGGCAGCCAGGAGACTCCCCAGGGCAGAGGGGGCCTGCCCAGCACCCATGGCAGCTTCAGCAGTTGCAGAGGGCAGCACCCCCTGTGGCATGGGGTGGGGGAAGGGAATGGGTGAGCACCATGGGCTCCTTTGTCAGACCCAGGAAGGAGAGTGGGGGCAGCTACCGGAAGTAGGGGGATGCAAAGCTCCCTCCGGAATGTATGCCCCCCTCTCCCCCTCCTCCCCACATGCACAGCCCCTGCACATGCTCAGTGTGCCCATGAATTGGGTTGGTTGGGGGAGAGCACTGGCTGGCACCCCCACTTAAAGGGCCAGTGCCACACTTGCCTGTTCCCAACAGGGCAATGGGACCTGACCACCTTTCCCCCAATACTGTTACTTCCCTCTCTGGAAGCTTCCTCCTGCCCCACCCCACCAACCTCTGCCCACCCCTCTCCCTCATTCCCTGACCCCATTGCAGGCAGGGTGTGTACACGGGGCACAGGAATTTGCAACTGGGGTCGGGGAGTTCCTGCCAGGGAGGAAAGAGGGATCCTAAACCAGGCTGGGCAGGAATGGTGGGAGGTTTCAACAGCCGCTCCTGTGAAACATGTGTTCTCTGCACTTCCCTCCCCTGGCTCAGGAGACTAAGAGGGACCCAGAAAGCACAGGGCATGAGGGCAGCTCTGGAAAGGCCCAGGGAGGCTATGTCGAGGCCCAACTTCCCTAGCTAAGGGCATGTGATGTGGGGGTGGGGGTGTCTTGTAAACTGGAGCCTCCACCATTGCAGTGGGCGGAGTAGAGGCCCAGGCTTCAAGACCAAGCAGCAGGTGTGGGAACAACTGGAAGCAAAAGGGGCGGGGCACTGAGGGACCCAGGCCTGGCTCCCACCCACAGCTGAGCCCATTCTCTCCAGTGCTGACCCCCAGCTCTGGCCCCAGGACGATCTCCTCCCTGCACACCCCTTACCCAGGAGTCAGGGAGCCAGGCGGGTTGGGTGGGAGGTGCAGATAGGGACCCTCTTCATGCACCCCTCCCATTTGGGTTCAGGCCCTCCCACACTCCCGGCTCACATCTTCTCCTTTGTTCTCTTCTTGCCCCACCCGACCTACAGCCTGGGGGAAAATTAACCCACCGAGGTGCTGCTCTATTTGCACCCTTCAGCCTTTTATGTGTAAGGGGGATGTTGGGGAAGCAGCTGGCAGCTTTCCTGCCTCCAGACTCCTCAGCTTCTGGGCCAAGAAGGGCCAAACTCTTGACCTGCCCTACTGGCAATGCGCCCCCAGCACCCTCACCCACACCCCTCCCCCTACATTCCAGCAGCCCTCTGGAGTCTACTCTTACCTCCTAGACACACACACACACACACACACACACACACACACACACACACACGAGGCACCTCCGGTTAAACAACCTTTGTCCACCTTTGTCCTGGGCCTCCTCTCTCCCTCGGGCTCCATGCTTAGGAATGCACCTGGGAGGCTGCCAGCAAAGGCCAAGGGGCCTCTGGGTCCCAGGCTAGCACCCCACTGCACCTCACAGGGGCAGGCAGGCCTCCAAAGGCTCTTCTGGAATCCAAAAAGCCACTTCCTCGCTAAGCCTCTGGTTTCCCATCTGCAAAGTGGGGATGATGATTCCTGCTGCCCTTCCTGACTGAGCTGTCAGAGGATCCAGGCTTCTAGGGGGCAGGTACCCCAGGATGGGATTTTGCTTTCTCTTGAAACCCATGCATTCCTAGAATCTGTTCTGTGTTTCATTGTAGAAGGCTCCGGCCAGGCCTGGGTGTGGCAGGGCAGAAACGAAAGTTGTCCTGGCAACACACAGGATTTCATCAACATTTCCATCCTTGGGCCGAGTCTTGTCTTGCCCAATGCGGCCTGTCGAGATGAGGGCCTGGAAGGGAAGCTAGGCTGGGCAGCCAGGCCTCTGCCCCTCCCCTTGCCTGGTGGCAGAGCCAGCACTAGCTCACTGGTGAGTTGACTAATTTCCTCCACCACCACTGGTTATCCCTGTTCATTGCTGCCTGACACCCAACGCCGGCCTGCAAGGGTACCAGGAGGGGATGGAAGAGACAGGGTGTCTGGGGAAGGGTGGGCCTGAGTGTGAAGGGGTGGGTGAGCTCATTCTCAGAGCCAGAGGCTGGCTGGTGGTATCTGTGTTACTCAGGCTGACCCAGCTCTCTCTGATGTACAGACAGGCTAGGGCCTCACACACTTCACAGGGAATTCACACCCACGTGGTGAGGCGGAGAGGAGCAGGACGCACAGATGCATGGCAGGCACCAAGAGAGCCAGGCTGCTCTGCTATAAGGGGATCCATGCGCTGCCCCCCTCTGCCTCTTGACTTTATTTTCTACCAGGAGAGCATCTCCCTTAGTACCCTCAGGAGGTAAGGAGACAAACACAAACATGTGATGACTAACCTCAGGCCCAACCCCCTGCAGAGAGGGGTCGGGGTTTGGGGGTGTCAAGAACAAAGAGACACAAGGCACCCAGATCCCGCCCAGTCCAGCGTTTAAACTTCGAGGAGGAGAATACAGGGAGCTCAGAAGCAAACTCTCAAGGAACCCCTGGGCCTGGCCCTTCTCCAAAAGCCCCCGCTCTCTCTCCTCCAGGGAAAGCTCGCAGCTCCTCACAGTGATCTGGCTGAAACTGGGGGCTCCTGACTGAGCTCCCTCCCACCTAGAAAACCTTCCATGCAGCCTGATTGCTCCAACACCCACAGAGCAGGATTCAGGTAACCTGGAGACCTTGGCACGCCAGGCTTGGGGCAGTGGGGACTGGGGCTCCACTCAGACCTCTATGGGGCAAATGTTTTGTTTCTCAGAACAGCCCAAGTGAAATCAATCCTAGACACTCGCCATTTGGTCCCACCAAGACCATTTAATTTCTCTGTAAAAGTAAGCTGACATGGAAGAACCAACTGTGAAAATGGTGAGGTGGGAGTCTGAATCGATTTAGCTGTTCTCAGGGGGCACAGGGTGTTGAGGGTGGTTTTCATCTGCCACCTGCCTCCTTGAGACCCAGCTGACCTGAGTGTGCATGAAATAAGACCTTCTCCTTGTGTCCACCAGGCTTGAGGGCACCCCTAAGTACCCGGCTCCTCGTCACAGCAGCAGCCCTCTCGGTTCCACATCTGGTTCTCCTGCCGAAGCCTCTGGTTCTCGGTCCGGAGCCTCTCGACCTCAGCGGCCAGCTCCTCCACCTGGCGGCAGGACTGCTGGCCTGTGCATGCCTGCAGCTGCTGCAGCCTCCTGGTCTCCTCCTCGGCCTGCGACAGCCGCTTCTCCAGCTCCAGGTAGTCTCGCACCAGCTCTTGCTTGCTGCGGCCATGCAGGCTCTCGGTGCGGAAGCGCTCGTAAGCCTCAGAGAAGTCCCTCTGCTGGAACTCACCGTGCGCTCGGCCCCGCCCGTCACTGTCCCCAGCCTCACTCTCCCCACTGGAACCTGGGTGGGAGACCCCAGGGGGCACATCCAAGTTGGGCTCTTCTGGATCTCGGTCATTCATCAGGAACTGGGTGGTGTTGTAGGGGGCCACGGGCTGGCCTTTGGCGAACATCTGTTCTCGGACCCGGGACGCCCTCTGGCTCTGCCTCTCATCCCGCTGTTGTTTCTCAGCCCAGCTCAGCTCCAGGTAGGGCCGCCAGTGCCGTCTGCGCTTCGACGGCCGCCGACGGTGTTTCTTCCGGGCCAGTACGGCCTCTGCTGAGCAGCCCTCTGAGCTCCGGGTCCAGGGACTCCTACTGTTCCAGCCCAGGCCTCCAACAGCCCCAGCAAGATCTTCATCCTCTGAGTGGCTCTCTACCCGGGGTGTCAGGGGCAGGGAACCACCAGAGTCATGAGGCTCAGGGGGTGTTTGGGGACTCCCTGGGGCACCAGAGGTCTAAAGAGAGAGAGGAGGAAGAAGGATGGATCAGACAGCCTGTCCCTGGAGATGGAACCCTTCCCTCTCTACCCAGCGTGAAGCCAACCTTCCCACACTCAGTTAACTTGGTCACTCTTAGCCCCTCACCCTTTTGCAACCATTTGTTTACAAAGTTACCTGTCTACTGTCTGTCCCCCAGCCTTCCCCAAGTAAACTCATGGTGACAGCAGAAATTTTGCCTGTGGGTTTCAGTCTGTAATTTCAATGCCTAGAATAATACCTGGCACTGAGTAGGAGTTCCATAAATACTATCCAAATGAGTAAAGTAGGGGAAGGAGAAAACTGGGATAGAAGATGGATCTTGATGCATGTGCTTGATCAGAAGCCCAAATGGCACCTGCTCTTCCCTCCTCTCAGAAAACCTAACTTTCAAACAGAGCTGGCTTCATGAGCAGGTGACCTGTGCAGTCCCACAGAGGCCCTGCACCTGGCTTCATGCTGTCCTTGTCTTAAACTTTTTGTTTAAAAAAAAAAAAAAAAAAAAAAACAATGCCAGAGGATTGCTATACATTGCTTCCGTTAGACTTCATTTGGGGAGTTATGAATGTCGGAGTCAATTACAATCTTAAAAAAAAAAAAAAAAAAAAAAAGCCAGGCACAGTGGCTCACACCTATAATCCCAGCACTTTGGGTGGCCGAGGCGGGTGGATCACCTGACATTGCGAGTTCAAGACCAGCCTGACCAACATGGAGAAACCCTGTCTCTACTAAAAATACAAAAAAATCAGCTGGGTGTAGTGGGGCAGGCCTGTAATCCCAGCTACTTGGGAGGCTGAGGCAAGAGAATCCCTTGAACCCGGAAGGCAGAGGTTTCGGTGAGCCAAGATTACGCCATTGCACTCCAGCCTGGGCAACAAGAACAAAACTCCATCTCAAAAAAACAAAACAAAAACAAATATTTATTTTTTTATTTTATTTTTTGAGATGGAGTCTCACTCTGCACCAGGCCGGAGTGCTATGGTGCAAACTTGGCTCACTGTAACCTCCTCCTCCCGAATTCTCCAGCCTCAGCCTCCTGAGTAGCTGGGATTACAAGCATGTGCCACCACGCCCCGCTTATTTTTGTATTTTTAGTAGAAATGGGGTTTCACTATGTTGGCCAGGCTGGACTCCATGTCAAAACAAAAGAAAACAAACAAAACACAACTTACTTTTAGAGACAGGGTCTCACTCTATTGCCCAGGCAGAAATGCAGTGGTACAATAACTCACTGTAGGTAGCCTCAAACTCCTGGGCTCAAGCAATCCTTCTGCTTTAGCCTCCCAAGTAACTAGATCTACAGGCACATGCCACCACACCTGGCCACTGTCTTTAACCTTTTAATAATTTTTGAACAAGATGCCCTTTTGCACTGGGCCCCACAAATTATGTTGCTGATCCTGCTTCCAGCTGTTTGCATGGCTGACTTTTTTCTTGTTTTGTGTGTGTGTGAGACAGAGTCTTGCTCTGCACCCAGGAGTGCAGCAGCGCCACCTCGGCTCACTGCAACCTCCGCCTCCTGGGTTCAAGCAATTCTTCTGCCTCAGCCTCCCCAGTAGCTGGGACTACAGGAGCACACCACCACACCCAGCTAATTTTTTGCTTTGTATGTTAGTAGAGATGAGCTTTCATCATGTTGGCCAAGATGGTCTGGAACTCCTGACCTCAAGTAATCTGCTCGCTTCAGCCTCCCAAAGTGCTAGGATTATAGGCAGGAGTCACTGTGCGTGAGTGTTTTTTTTTTTTTTTTT
>NW_016107532.1:3042414-3051777 GCF_001604975.1 Cebus imitator
AAAAAAAAAAAAAAAAAAAGAGCCAGAAACATGTCATGTGTGTTGTGCAGACCCTGAAGAGAATTTCAGGGAAAAGGAGGTATGTTGGGGTGTGTGTGTGTGTATGTGGGGTTTGTGGTGTTACTTCACCTGCAGGGAGATCACCAAATATAAGCAATAGCCCTTGTCTCCACCACTGGCTGGAGACAGAGCTGTTGCCCTACCTGGGAGAGGCAAGGCCACTAAGACGCCAAGGCAGAGTGGTTTGTTGGTGTGCACAATCAGTCACATGCTCCCAGCCCTCAGTAAAAGTGCCCTGTGGATCCTCCCCCCCCATCCAAGCAAGCCTGGCACCCCGACCCTACCTGCTCCCTCCGTCTTGAAGACTTGGCCCTCTACTACCATGACCACTACGGATAAACTGTGTGACGTTGCTGAACAGTGTAGCCCTGACATGTCATGAATTCCGAATTCAGTCAATCCAGAAAACACAGAATGGGCTAGGCAGGGTGGGTCAAAAGCTCTCTGGCCCCTGCCCTAAGCTCCCTGCTCATCTACAGGAAGTCATGGACTAAGGGAGAATAGGTAAGGGTGGGTAGTGAGAGAACAAGCATAGGCTCCTATCGCCAGGTTGGAAAGGGGCATCCTCTGAGGGTCTGATACGATCGTTCTCTCTCCCCTTTCGCAGGTTATATCCTACCCGCTGCCTCCATTCCAAGCTATTATTATTAAGACAGAGTCTCACTTTGTCACCCAGGCTGGAGTGCAGTGGCATGATCTCAGCTCACTGCAACCTCTGCCTGCTGGGTTCAAGTGATTCCCTTGCCTCAGCCTCCCAAGCAGCTGGGATTACAGGCATGCACCACCAGGCCTGGCTAATTTCAGGGATTTTTTCCTCTTTTTTCTTTTTGAGACGGAGTCTCTTTCTGTCGCCCAGACTGGAGTGCAATGGTGTGATGTCGGGTCACTGCAACCTCTGCCTCCTGGGTTCAAGCAATTCTCCTGCCTCAGCCTCCCGAGTAGCTGGGATTATAGGTGCCTGTCACTACGCCCAGCTAATTTTTAGTAAAGATGGGGTTTCACCATGTTGGACAGGCTGGTCTAAAACTCTTGACCTCAGGTGATCCACCTGTCTTGGCCTCCCAAAGCGTTAGGATTACAGGCGTGAGCCACTGTGCCTGCCCTGTTTTTTGTTTCTTTTCTTTTTCTTTTTTTAATTTTCCTTGCCTCCGTTACCTGAAACATCTGAATCTCATGGCCTGTTTTGTTGTGTTTTTTTTGCTTGTTTGTTTTTTGAGATGGAGTCTCACTCTGTCACCCAAGCTAAAGTGCAGTGGTATATCTCAGCTAAGTGCAACCTCTGCATTCCAGGTTCAAGTGATTCTCCTGCCTCAGCTTCCCAAGTAGCTAGTATTACAGGCATGTGCCACCACGCCAGCAAATTTTTATATTTTTAGTAGAGATGAGGTTTCACCATGTTGGCCAGGCTGGTCTTGAACTCCTGGTCACAAGTGAATAGTTTGCCTGGGCCCATTCCAAATTATGAACCAGAAACACTTCTTCTTGCTTCAGACTTGGTTCTTAGCCTGGACAAAATGCAAACATTCAACCAAGTCCCTCCATACCCTCTTTGGACTTGAGATCAAGGCAAGGTTCTGTTGTCAGAAGGCCCTACATTTAAACCCTGAGTCTGTTGCTTGTAGGCAGCATGATTCTGGAAAACAGGTATTTCAGGTCTCAAAACCTTAGCTTCTGGGAATTGGAAATATTTCCTATCTGAAAGGATTTTTTTTTTTTTTGAGAGTCTTGCTCTGTCACCAGGCTGCAGTGCAGTGGCGTGATCTTGGCTCACCACAACCTCCACCTCCCAGGTTCAAGCAATTCTTCTGCCTCTGCCTCCCAAACAGCTGGGATTACAGGTGCATGCCACCACGCCCAGCTAACCTTTTTGTATTTTTAGTAGAGACAGAGAGACAGGGTTTTACCATATTGGCCAGGCTGGTCTAGAACTCCTGACCTCGCCCAGTCTTTTTTTTTTTTTGAGATGGAGTCTTGCTCTGTCCCCCAGGCTGGAGTGCAATGGTGCAATCTCGGCTCACTGCAACTTCCACCCCCTGGGTTCAAGTGATTCTCCTGCCTCAGCCTCCCAAGTAGCTGGGATCACCACCACGCCAGGCTAATTTTGTATTTTTTTATTAGAGACATGGTTTTGTCATGTTGGTCATGATGGTCTCAAACTCCTGACCTCAGGTGATCCACCCACCTAGGCCTCCCAAAGTGCTGGGATTACAGGCATGAGCCACTGCACCCGGCAAGTTACTAGCATTTCGTAACAGCATAGACTGGGATTCCGGCTTATTGCCTAGTGCATAGTAGGGACTCATCAAAATACTGGTTTTCCAAATCTACCAACACATCTGAGACAAGAAGTTCAGATGTCAGGTGTGGGATTCATGCCCAGGGTACTCGGGTGGGCAGGAGGGCAGGGCTTACCTTGGCCTCCTCCAGGGCTGCTGGTGACTCCGCATTACAGGCAGTCTGGTTCGGAGTGGCCATCATCTTCCGTTTCAAATATTTCTGCAGATGCCTGGAACTAGTGACACCTGTTTTGAACAACAATAGAAACCCAAGTCCTGAAGGAACGTTCTCAGGAAAACCCCGAATACAAAAATTAGCCGGGTGTGGTGGCGCCCAGAATTGTTTCCCCAGGCAGCGGCAGCCATTTTGTACCCCAGCCCTTCATACCCTCATTCTCAAATGCAGGCCCCGGAAGGGTGCCTCCACTACTGGGTTTCACACCTCCAGCCAGCAAGGGGGCACATGGGATTCAGGGGCCATCTTTCCAGTCCTGCTGCTCGGGTCCCTCACCAGGGCTCATGTCCTCCTGGAAATCACCAAGGCCCAGGCTGGCAGCCAGGAAGCCAGGTGTAAGCTTTGTTCCGCCAACCACCAAAGCGGAAAGGAGACTGCCTGGGCAGGCTGGAGTGCAGCGGGGCTGCGGCGGCGACAGAACATGGGGCAAGCTCAGGAGTCCCTTCCCACTGTCTCCAGGGGCCCCAATCTTGATGCAGTCCTGCATCCCCAATCTTGATGCAGTCCTGCATCCCCAATCTTCTCCCCAAGCTGGGCTCCAAAGGCTAGAAGCACAGCTGGGACCTGGGCCAAGCCTGGAGTCAAAGCCTTTTTCTCTAAGGTTCTGGCCTGCCTCCCTCCTTCCTCTCAGTAAGGGAAATGGAGGAAAGGGGAAAGAAGTCTTCGCGCTACATGCAGCTGGGAGGGAAACCGAGCTGGAATAAGGATGGATTTCTTGGAATAGGTGAAATAGTGATGAAAAGAGGTTTTGCAAAGGTGAAACTAACCTATTATTCGCTGTCAAGGGCTATGCACACCACTACATCTGTGTATCTTTCTGTGCGACTGCGTGTCGGTGCAATTCCCAACGCCTGAGCCCTACCTCTTGCTGCAGTTGCAGCAGCTCTGGTCAAGCCGCTCAGGGAACTAAGATGGGGGGAGGAGATAGCCTGGACGCGCGGTGCGTGCTGGGGATTGTAGTTCTTCTAGCCTGAAAAGCGGGCCAAACGCCTGTCACGTCAACAGCCACACCCAAGATTCCAAAACCCATCTACCCTTGCGCGGGGGGCAGCCCGCGCGCGCACCGCTGCTTTTTTTGATTGGTGAAGTCATCTGCCAATATTCTCACTTTTGTCAACGATTAGCTGTGTGGAGGCACAACTGGACCCGCCTTGTCCGAACTCCAAGAGTTCATTGATGGCGTTAATCTTTACGGGGCGGAAAATAGATCCGGCTGAGATGGGCGGGGCAGTAGGAGCGGAGGGATCCTTGGCCTTTGAGGAAGGCGACGAGAAGATCGGCGGCCATCGCCGCCATTTTGGGCTGGGAGGAGGCAGCGGAGGGACTCGCTGCGCAGTGAGAGCACCCCGTGGGGGGTGGTCCGGGCGCGGGGAGAGGCCGGGCCGAGTGGGCTGCCTGAAGTGGCGGCGCCGGGAGACAGCGGGAAGTGGGACCGGGGGCCAGGGAGGGTGAAGGTTGGAGTCTCCCCGGCTGAGCCCGGTCCTCAAACCGTCCCGGCAGCCCCGCAGCCTCGCCTTTCATAGAGTGCGGGGTTCCTCGGTAATTACCGCGTGTTTCCCGAGACCCCAGCAGAGGAGAGGCTGGTCAAACGGCTCTCCTCTGCCGTCCTTCCACAGGGGCGCGGATGCTGAGGCCGAGCTCTGCCGACTTCCCTCCCAACCCCCATTCGGCCTGGGTATGGCGGCGAGGCCCCGCCGAGCGGGACTCCCACTTCGACTGGCGAGGTGGGGGCGACGCCAGATTCCAGAGGCTGGCGCCGCGGGGGAGGGCGGAGGTCGCAGGTCGCCGGTCTGGCCGCACGTCCCTCCCGTGTGGCAGTCAGCCGGAGGCTCCGAGGGCGGAGATCCCAGTGCACCCACCCACCTTACCTCGCGTACACCAAAGCGCCATCTCGCCGCCCGGGGTGCGAAAAACCACAGCCCTCTTTAACTGTAGCAACCACTAATTCCCCCGGGACCAGCCAGATAGGGGCACTTGGAAACCTTCACGAGCCCGATGCCTGGAGGCCCCTGAGGCTCTTGCCCTCAAGAATATCTCCTACCCAGTCCCTATTCTCCGGACAACCTGACCTAGCACGTCGCCAGCCTCCTGGTGAAACGCCTAAAGTGTGCTGTCCCACTTCTCTTGAAAATTTACACCAAAGGGATGAGGTTTTGCCCTCTACAGGGCTGGGGCACAAAGTCAGAGTCGCTGCGGCTCAGAAATAGAAATGGAGTGGCCCGTTTCGTATGCTTCATCAACATCTGCTTGGATTTTGAAATCTGAGCGTTAACTTTTACAAAACTTTTATTAGAGAAATGGCTGCCCTCCTAGAGGGAAAAATGAACTATAGTAATTCCAGTGTAATCTTGTAAGATTACAGAATCTTTAAAGAATTTTTTTTCCCACAGACTAAACAAAATCAGAGTATTTTGTGTGCTACTGGTGCATTGTTACTAGGTAACCTCTATTTTTTAAAATTCCAAATAATTGAAAGACCACTTCTGTAGATCCTAAATGCTATCAAAATAGAAGCTGCAGTTTTTATCTACTTCATATATGTAGCATTTAGGAGTTGATGAGACCTGCTTTGAAAGAATAAATTCTTAACCTTACATTATAGCTGTAGCAGCTTCTTAAAGATTCAAGTTTGAAGTGAAATTCTTTTATTGAATTGCAGATTAAACCATCATATTTCCTACTGCTTGAAATCTAAATCCAGAGAGATTTGTGGCTCAAGGATATGTTCAAATAAAAGCTTTGTTGCTAAAATGTTAGTTAAAATTATGCCTAGGTAGGCTCTGAAGTAGGAGAGGCTCTGACATAGCAGGGTGACTGGCAGTGAATTTTGTGGGTACCTTGTGATGAGTCTTATCAGTTACAGATGGTCAGAACATTCCTATGCCTTTGGCCTTTCTAGTAAATATCTTAAAAGTTTTACTGAACTTGGCACAGTGGCTTACGCCTGTAATCCCAACACTTTAGGAGGCTGAGGCGGACGGATCACCCGAGGTCGGGAGTTCGAGACCAACCTGGCCAAAATGGTAAAACCCCATCTCTACTAAAAATACAAAAATTAGCCGGGTGTGGTGGTATGTGCTTGTAATCTCAGCTACTTAGGAGGCTGAGGCAGGAGAATCACTTGAACCTGGGAGGTGGAGGTTGCAGTGAACCTCAAACCATTGCCCTCCAGCTTGGGCAACAGAGCAAGACTCTGTCTCAAAAAAAAAAAAAGAAAGGTATTCCAGAACTGAAGTCCCCCTATTAATTTTTTTCAGTTGGCGTGACAATTCCACAGCATTAGCTGTTGTTTCCCTCTGCTCCCCAGACGTGTTACAACTGGATTACAAAATAGGGATCACCATTGAATAGAGTTCTCAATCCAGAACTGGAACCACTTACTCCTAACTGAAGCATCAGTACACTTGATTCCTACTGTGGGTTGATTTTTGACCTACGGCATGTTGGCTCTACACTGATCAAGAGATAAGAGTTAAGAAAAGCTAACTAACTTGGTAGTAAATAGTTACAGGAGCAGAAAAGGTTTGTAAAGATGATCTTTTTGGCTCTTCTGTCAAGAATTTAATGGGGGACGATCCTAGACACTTGTGATTCATCATTATGAAGTAATCTTTTTTTTTTTTTTTTTTTTTTTATTAAAAAAAAGGTGTTTTTTTTTTTTTTTTTTTTTTTTTTAATTAAGAGACAGGGATTCGTCATGTTGGCCAGGATAGTTTCGAACCCCTGACCTCAAGTGATCCACTCGCTTTGGCCTCCCAAAGTGCTGGGGGATTACAGGCGTGAGGTGCTTGGCCCATTATGAAGTAATGGATGCTACTAAGTGGCAAATACTGTACCAGCAGCAGAAATTTGTTACTCATTTATAATATTTATAAATGAAACTTACTATTTTTAAGATTGACCCACAAGCTTTTCAATTCTTTGCTAAGAAAAATTGGGAATAGGCCAGACATGGTGGCTCACACCTGTAATCCCAGCACTTTGGGAGGCCGAGGTGGGCGGATCACAAGGTCAGGAGTTTAAGACCAGCCTGGCCGAAATGTTGAAACCCCATCTCTACTAAAAACAACAACAACAAGAAAATACAAAAAGTAGCCAGGTGTGGTGGCAGGCACTGGTAGTCCCAGCTACTCTGGAGGCTGAGGCAGGAGAATCACTTGAACCTAGGAGGCGGAGGTTTCAGTGAGCCAAGATCAGGCCACTACACTCTAGCCTGGCCACAGAGTGAGACTTCGTCTCAAAAAAAAAGAAAAATTGGGAATAAAACTGGTTTATTAATGGCCTCCTGGTTATCTAAGGAAAACACAGGACTGAAAATTAGGAGCGCCAAGCTCTATTTCTGTGTGTGCTGCCACACTTGGTTGGCTTGGCCAGAGGCCAAATACTGATGATGAGGCCAAACTGGTCATTTTCTTGCTGAGTCTATTGTTCATCTACTGTCCAACCAGACTTTCAACTTCCTCCTCAGCTCTCCCCTTTCAGATGTGTTGTGTTGTGCTTTTATGACAAATCCTACAAACTCTATGTTCCTCAGTTTCCTCACTTGAAAATGGGATCAGTGCTGTCTCCCTCAAATGCCCAGAGGAGTAACTAGCCTTAAGTCGGTTTGTAAACTCCTTGTAACTTTGTTATATGGGAACTTCACAACTAATGCTTCAAAGATTATTGGGGCAGTTGGAAAGCCTGCCTTACCAAAGATGTCCATAGCTTCACAGAAGAGCCATCCAAGTAGGCTGAAGGAGGATCAGTCTTTCAGGGTACCCGCTGGTTGTTGCCGTGAAGTCCTGGACACTCATTTTGCCTGATGGCCAAATCCTAGGGGCCAGTGACTATGTTTGAGTAGGATTCATTGACAGAGGAGGAGTGTTGTGGTCTTTTTTGGGAGACGGAGCTTTGCTTGTCACTCAGGCTGGAGTGCAATGTCGCAATCTTGGCTCACTGCAGCCTCCACCTCCCAGGTTTAAGCGATTTTCTTGCCTCAGCCTCTTGAGTAGCTGGGATAACAGGCATGCACCACCACACCTGGCTAATTTTTTGTATTATTAGTAGAGATGGGGTTTTACCATGTTGGCTAGGTTGTTCTCAAACTCCTGACCTCAGGTGATCTACCCACTTCAGCCTCCCAAAGTGTTGGGATTACAGGCGTGAGCCACGGAGCCCGGCTGATTATTATTATTATATTTCCTACTGCCTATATAATTGCAGAAAAGGAGTGATTCTTTACCAAGCAGTTCTTCTTCGGGATGAAGAGGCTTGTTCTGAACTGTTTGGTTTCCAAGTTAATCAATTTTTTTTTTCCTCTTTTTTTGAGATGGAGTCTGGCTCTGTCGCCCAGGCTGCTGGAGTGCAGTAGCGAGATCTCAGCTCACTGCAACCTACACCTCCTGGGTTCAAGCAATTCTCTTGCCTTAGCCTCCCGAGTAGCTGGGATTACAGACGCATGCCACCATGCCCAACTAATTTTTATATTTGTATTTTTAGTAGAGACAGGGTTTCACCATGTTGGCCATGCTGGTCTCAAACTTCTGACCTCAGGTGATCTGCCCACCTCGGGCTCCCAGTGTGCTAGGATTGCAGGCATGAGCCACTGTACCCGGCCAGTTAATCAGTTTTTTAATTATCCTCTGTTTAGGTGTCAACATCCTGTTCTTGATATTTTCTCTATTTAAATTGTCTAAATGATCAGGCGCAGCGGCACATGCCTGTAATCCCAGAACTTTTGGAGGCTGAGATGGGTGGATCACCTAAGGTCAGGAGTTTGAGAACAGCCTGACCAATATGGTAAAACCCTGTCTGTACTAAAATTACAAAAATTAGCCGGGCATGGTGGTGTGCACCTGTAGCCCCACCTACTTAGGAGGCTGAGAGGCAGGAGAATCGCTTGAACCCGGGAGATGGAGGTTGTAGTGAGTCAAGATCGCACCACTGCACTCCAAGCTGGGTGACAGCAAGACTTTGTCTCAAAAAAATAAAAATTGTCCAAATATATTGCTGTTTTATTAAGTACATTTTTAGTAACTAGGGAGGAAGACAGGACTAACCTATGACATACTCCTCTCTATCTCCTAATTTGGTCTTTTGCCTTTGCTTAAAGGTTGTCCAGGGTTAAGTCCAGGGTTAAACAGATATGCAGAAATCCTTTTTTTTTTTTTTTTTTTTTTTTTTTTTTTGTGAGACAGTCTTGCTCTGTTGCGCAGACTGGAGTACAGTGGTGCGATCTCGGGTCACTGCAACCTCCACCTCCCTGGTTCCAATATTTCCCCTGGGATTATAGGCACACGCCACCATGCCCGGCTAATTTTTTTGTATTTTTAGTAGAGACAGGGTTTCACCATGTTGGCTAGACTGGTCTTGAACTCCTGACCTCAGGCAATTCGACTGCCTCGGCCTCCCAAAGTGCTGGGATTACAGGTGTGAGCCACCGCTGCCGGCCGGAAATACATACTAATGTAGATTTCAGAATTTCAGAACTCCAAATTAATTTCCTAATCCGGTCCTCTGGAGGCTAGGTGAAGTTCTGTTGAATAGTTTACAAGACAAGTATTGCTCTCATTTTCTCAAATTCTTGTGTTTGGAGCACTCTGAAGTTCTCTGATTTTCCTTCAGGAATATGCTTTTTTTTTTGGAGACAGATTCTCACTCTGTCGCCCAGGCTGGAGTGGAGTGGCACTATTTCAGCTCACTGTAGCCTTTGCCTCCAGATGCAAGTAATTCTTTTGTCTCAGCCTCCTGACTAGCTAGGACTATAGGCATGTAGCACCAAGCCTGACAAATTTTTTTTTTTTTTTTTTT